>NC_134188.1:29348887-29669720 GCF_964188355.1 Buteo buteo
CAGCACAGCACTCTGGGTTGCTGGAGGCTGGGTAAATGCCGCAAGAGCTCAGCACATGCTGAGCAAAGACAGAAGTTGATAAATTAAAGCATAGCAAACCCCGCTGTCCTATGAAAAAAATCTGTTGCATGATTTTCTTTGCCTTCATACCATTGCTACAAGTACAACAAAACTAAGTGGCAAAGGCAGAAGCTTCATTTCCAAAGGTTTCCTTACCTGTGGCTTTGGAGCTCTGTGTCAGCTCCAAAAATAATCCACAAATCCGCAGGTGAGGCGGTTAAGGAGGAAAGTTCACCTGGTTCACTTGAGCTGCTGCACCCCCCTCCACCTCCTCCTGCAAATCATTTTCTGAAGCTGTTTACAACCATTTTCTTATAGCATTTCTCCATACTCACTTTTTTTTAATTGATGCTCACATGGTCCATGGATCCAGAGGAGTGGGTGAGGCTTTCAGAGTGTGTTGCCAGATACTTTACCTGAATTCAGTATTTCAGCGGTTTGGGCATGTGGTGAGGATGAACGTGCTTTGTTGGGAATTTGGAGACAGCAACATCACTTGGATCATAGAAAACTAGGTGATTTCACTTGTCATCTGCCAGCGCTTTGGGTGTTGCCTCTCTGAGGATCTCAGCCTCAGGCCCTTCTGGTGACATTGCAGAAGGCTGCCAGTGAAGCGTCACTTGTGCCAGCACTGTCTGAGGCTGCTCCTTTATCTGATGGCCTCATTGCATGTTTTTCTTTCGTGAGCTGGAACCACACTGTTAAATCAACCACCATTAAATGTTTGTTGTCAGAGGCTGCTGCTGGAAAAGCACCAGTCCTTATGCACGGTGTGGTGGTGTCTGTTAAGGCTAAACGTGTAGCAGCCCATCATGTCTATGCTGAATCTGTAGCAGCCCATTGTGCGTAGAACAGACTAGCAAAAATAATCACACAAGCAATCAGGTAGAGACTGAGGACCTGCGGGATTGCCTGGAGTATCCCAGGGGGATTATTCCTTGTCTAATAGTCCGCAGGATTTAATGTCCCCACCCCAGCTCACTGCATACTTAATAGGAACGTGTTTAAACTCTGCAGATAATTTTCCTTTGCGGAAGGTGATAGGATGAGGTATGTCTGGTAAAGTTATGCTGTTGTTGCTGGCTTGATGATTTTAGTTGCTTAGTAAAAATACTAAGCTGCTTGCTTGTTTTCTACCTCTCCTACAGTGTATAATTGGACAGTTGACGAGGTGGTTCAGTGGCTCATTACCTACGTAGAGCTGCCACAGTACGAAGAGACCTTCAGAAAGTTACAGCTGAGTGGACATGCCATGCCCAGGTCAGTGCTTGCTGCATTGTCTTGTGTTCCTCTGGGATGTGTGCCAGGGAGAAAAACAGATCTGAGGCAGCTCATAACATCATGTGCAATTCCTTGGCATGTACAGAGCCAAGTCTAATTCCTGTTCCGCTTCGGTTAAGTTTAGAGGCTTTGGCTTTGCTGTAGTCCTCTCTGTAGGGAGTCATTTAGCCATAAGCGAGCGTGTATCTGCTGTGGGTGAAAGGAGAGGCTGCAGTCCAAATTGTGTAGTCGCAAATACTGTCCTTGCTGGTTTGTATGCTAGACTTCACCCGCCTATGCATGAAGCTACATATTTAGAGCTAAAACCCTGACCTGGAACAGAGCAGACCTAGGCTACGTCCTGGCTCTTGCCACAGGCTTCCTTCATAACCCCAGCCCAGTCATGGAGCTTCTCTGTCATTGTTCATCATCCTCAGCAAAGGAGCATCTCTGCTTTCTGGGTTGCATCTAAGTAGCGTTTAAGTTCCCAGTTCAAGGGCTACTAGTTATGTATATCTGCACCACTCAGCACTGGTATGTATGTGCTGGTAATAATTCGTGCCACTTGATGCTCTGGAAAAGGAGACTTCTAAGCCTTGCGTTCCTCAAGAGAAACATTGGCTGTGGGTTGGCCTAAACTCGCAACAGGTTTGAAAAAACTCAGTGCAGCTTTTTGGGTAAAGGTTTTTGGTGCTGAAAAGGGGCTTGTAAACTGACTGGGAAAGAGAGATGAACTGGGAATAAAATAAGGTTTTCAAGGTAGTGCATGGTGTGCCCACATTTCTTCCAAGTGAGAAGTATGGTCTTACAGTCTGTGAAATAACATATCAAAGGCTAGCAATACAGGTTTGATTAAAAAAACATATTAGTGATTGGCAGGACACCAAAAGATCAGTTTTGATAGGAAATCAGTAATTTAGGTTGTCAGGATTAATGAAATAGGCGTGGCCTTGGTTTGTCCTTCTCTCTCCGAGTAAAGCCAAAGACACTGCTGCTTAACTCTTTCATAGAGATATCCTATATCAGAGATGACAATATTTGAGGGATTCCTTTTGTCCTGATAGCCTAAGCAGAGAGCTTTCAGGTCCTGCTCATTGCATTTCTCCTCCTGTAGTCTCCATGTTACTAATTTTTTGTCAGTTATTAGTCTGGATGGATATGACCACACCTACTTTTTTTTTTTATGAATTTTTTCTTTTTTTTCACAGGCTAGCAGTGAACAACGCTACCATGATGGGAAGTGTTCTGAAAATGACAGATCGAAGCCACAGGCAGAAGCTGCAGCTGAAAGCTCTGGACACAGTGCTTTTTGGGCCTCCTCTCCGTAAGTACCAAAATTCAGAGTCCTTTGGCCGTTCATCAAGAGGGTCTGTGTCTGTTCAGTACTGAACAGCAAAGATAGATCTGCGTGAACCAAACTCTGCCCTACACAGGCTCACCTAGGCAAATCATCCCTGGTACAATTGCCCTGAAACAGGAACAGGCTGCCTCTGGATTTATCGGAGCAGCTCTGTAGCCCAGAGGCATCCTGCCTGTTGGGCTTGCATTTCCATCTCTGCTCGCAGGGCTGCGGACCCATTGTCTTGCTGGGATCTCCCTTGTCTGTAGGGTAAAACCTTCCTGTCCTTCCTGCTCGTTGTGTTGTTGTGTTGTGGTGCTGACCGTGAGGTGAGGTTTGCAGCTGCCCCGAAGGGGATCTGTTGGAGGGCAGCCACCCTTCTGCCGGGGACCTGGGGCTCAGTCTGTGACTCAGGCTGCAGATTATCTGTCTCTGGATGAGGGCAATAGCAATAGGCTAGATGGGAAGGCATTTAGGATGGATGAGAATAAGGGACTGGGTTCCTTTGATGCTGATTATAGGCGTCTGTTGGCACGATCTTGAAGCCCTCTGATGCTTATCTTGCCACTGCCTGGGGTGCTCCTTTTGCATGTGTTCCATCTGGCTCATGTCTACTGTCTATTAAAGGTACTTTTGTCTCTCTCCCTCTTACTCATGTCTTTCTCATGAGCTTTAGGTGCTTTTGTGAGGTGAACAGAAATCTTGCTTGATCAGGGCCTGTTTCTGCTTGGCATCGTGCAGACAAGATGGATTTTTATGGCAGACTGTGTTGCCAGTACATGATTTCAGCCCTCTTGTGCAGTACTCCTCCTTCCCTTTTAGTTGTCATGTGTCCCCTGTGGACAGGAGGTTTAAAATGAATGCAAGGGGATACTTCCTTACCATAGTGCAAATGCAATAGTCTGGGCACAAATTCTGGCCCAGGAACTCCCCCAGCTTTGATTGCTGACAGCTGGAGGTTTACACCATCAAAAATACCACTTTGTGCTTCCTCTGTTCTTTATGTGGTTTTTTTAAGCATCTGCTACTGTCCACTGCTGGAGTAGCAGGTAGGATGTACCTTCACTCTGCAGGACATGCTAACAATCTAATGGAGAAGTTCAGGTTTTTGGCCTTTTTCCAGCCTTCCCTCTCTGGGCTGCCCAGCACTTGGCCACTGGGAAGTGATAAGGCGCTTGCATTATTTCTACAATTATTTTTTTTTTTAAGTCCAACTATTAGTGCAGTCTTTTCTTGTTTTCAGTCTGTGTCCAAGTTCCTGAGAAAAGGTGAAGTGAGGCAAATCCTGGGAAAACTGGCTGTGCAGACTAAACCAAGTGAAATTTATGAGGCTTGGCAGAGGTATAAGCTAAATGAATTAGAAGCCTAGGTTACACATTCAGTCATCTTTGCTTCCAATTATTAAAAAGCATATGTTCACTCGGGCACAGTTTGCTTTTTTTATTTATACTTGGCTCGTGTTACAAGGTGAAGCTTTTCAGTCAGTCAGTGGCGTTGCACAGGGGTGGCAGAGACATTGGGTGACAAAGGCTTGAGCCCAGTAACTCCTGTGCTTGGAGGGGGGGAATTCTTCAGGTGGTTCTTGGATGCTCTGTAAATAGCAAAGTAAATTACTTGTAGTGGTTTGAGATTAATGGCCATTCTCCGTGTTTGAGGTACTCCATTTTGCCACGTGGCTGTTGCACTGGAACACTGGAACCTCCTCTGGTCAGGCAGATGAAAGCGTGCAGTGAACCGTCCTGATCGGGTTATTTCAGATCAGTAAGGGTTTGTTACAGATTTTGCAATCTGCATACGTATTGGGTATGTGAATAGAGGAAATAAGCTTTAACTTTTTAGCTGAAGTAAAGAGTTTACACTTTTTAAAGGGTAATATTTGCTATTTGCTGGTTAAGTGAATGGATTTGTCTCCAGTTCATACTGCAGTGTATGGTGAGAAGTAGTTTATCTAAAACCAATTCCTTAAGTAATGGATTGTGAAACAGCAGTTTTTAACAGCCATTAGCAATCAACAGTGTTGGGAAGTACTTGGTGACCTTTTAAGCTGCAGGAGCAGCATTTGCACAGCGACAGATTTAGTGGTTTCAGATACGTTCCTGTTATGGTTCTTTTCAGATGGTCAGAGGAGGTGGCCCTCTGTGATCTTTGCTCTTGAGAGAGTGAAGCTGCTGGCAGTGGAATTGGTGCACAGGTGCAGGATTTCTCTCTTGACAAGGGTTTTTCTTCTCTCTTGAAGCTACTTCTATTCACCACAGGTATAAAAGCATTAAAATAAAACCAGCCTATTGGAGCCCCATGACTGCTTCCTGCAGACTCATAATAAAACCAGAGACATCTCATTGTCAGTGGGGATTAGAGCACACGCACCAAGGTATGGTTCCTCACTGCCGCATGAAGCTGGGTGAAGCTTTTCTCCATCCTGGGGCTAGGGAGCTTGTTCTTTGATGTCTCCTGTAATTTATTGCAGAGGCTTCAGCAAGCGTTGGGTAGTTGAGTGGGGCACCTGGCCAGTTTCCTTGCTGATCAGTAGACTCCTGTAATCCCATGAGGTCTGATTTCCTATACCATACTCCAGACGTGCCATTTCCTTCTTCAAACAGGTCAGCACACTTGAAAGGTTGGAGCTCTGTAATTAATCCAAGTGCAAAGGAGTATGGTAAAATTATAATCTATGCAAGATGAAGCGATTGCTTCTTCTGTGTCTGTGTCCCTTTGGTGTCCTGGTCCTGTGGTTCAGGAATTTATCTGGTACAAAATACCACAACTTCAGGTGAAGCAGGGGAGGGGAATTTTAAGAAAACAAGCAGTAAAATTAAAAACAATAGCTATTTTTGATGAAAAGTGCATTTACAATTTTATTCTTTGTAACTCTCAAGTGATGGAGACTGAGACATACGTCTCCTCACAGATGATTCAAGACACCACTGTGGTACCATTTGGGGTTAAAAGACAGACAAAATGCTGTGCACTGAGTTGTCGATCCCAGCAACTTCTGGTCACCTCTCCAAAGGCCAACAAAGTGGGATCTGTATGTTGCTTTGGGATTTCAGGAGAGGTTCCCGTAGCCCCACTTCCCAGGACAGAAGTCTACCAGATGTAATTTGTTTCATGGCTAGGCACAAGCCACAGTGGTTTGCCAAGCTGCTGCCCAACCAGTACCTGCCCTGGGCTCTGCTGGGGGGAGCTTGCCTGGCACTGGAGAGTGCTGCACCCCTTGGCCTCAGCCCCCTGGGGACCAGCCAGGCACCCTGACACCCGTCACCCTGGTTTTGGTGCACCCTGGTGCCTCCTGTACCATACTGAGCTGTCTGCATGCATCCTGCAGTGCTGTCGGATACGGTTTCTGCCGATCCCCCAGCCCTTCTCATTTGCGGTCATCGTTAGCTGTCATCCTGAGCGTTACCCTTTCTTATTGAATATCTGTGCAGGGATTAACAGAAGAGCAAGGACTGGGTGCCTGGAAAAGGAGATGTTTCCCAGACAGGAGGTGGCACTTGGAGGTTTCTGAACGAACTGACCTTTTTTGCTTTTCATTAAGCATTTATTCCTTGGTGTCCACTCTCCAGGGTGGATGAAGCCATGCTTCCTTCAGTATAGCTTCCAATATAGCTGATTTGTTTCCTTTTATTATAATTAAAAGCATATTTGACAAGTATTTCTAGATCCGTTGAATCATTATTTGTTTAATGCAATAGAATTTCTTAACCAAATACAGATTAATTTATCGCTGTGACATTTAACATCCACTTTAAGTATTTACAGTTAACGGAATTGTGTTTAGATTACCTGCACCTAAACAGAAAAGCAGCTCTGTCCCATTAATAGACTTCATAGGGTCTGTTAGTGTTGTCATATAGTTTTCTCAGTCCGTGTGCCAGCAGCAACTGGTCAATAAGCTGGGGCTTTAGTTTTGGGTGCTCTTTAAGGAGCAATAGCTCTGAACCTGAGAAGCCATGGAGCAGGGCAATAGAGAAATCTGGCTGGTCTTATGGTGTCCTATTGCTGGTGAAAATCAGCACATTTATAAAAGTTTCTTTCTATAATTATCTTGTGGTTCCACTAACAAACAAAAAAGTGTGTTAAGTACTCAAGAAAGGACTAGGGCTCGATATCGATAGAGAGAAAAATTATAGGTGCCATCAGGGGAATTTATAGAGCTGTTAGCTTCATTTGTTTTTTTTAAAAACAGAGGCATTTTTGTATTTTGTTTTTTGCTGTCATGCTTACAGCAGCTGCCACCAGGTTGACTTTAGAGGGAACAGTGCCTGTCCCACAGTTGTACCCTGAGGTGGTGGCTCTTCCCTGTCTTGTGTCTGAAAATGCCTGCTACTGAACAAGGAAGGAGTCCTCACTGATCCAATTAATTCACATAGGGAAATTAAAAAATTAGTAATTCCAATGTGTGTTTTTTCTGATACTTCAACTTGAATGTAAATAACCAGTATAGAATTTGCCAAGTGTGTAGATTTTTCTCTAATTATAACAATGCTTTTATAAGTTGCTTTAAAAGTGCTGATTTTCTAATAGTCCATCTTGGTTCTATTCCCAAAGTAAGACTTTGTGAAACTTTTTGTTTAAAAATTGAGGCTTTGAATTTGTATCTTTCATGGTGGCACTCTCTTGCTTAGGATACCTGAGGTTACTGTTAGTTTTTACTATTGTACAGCTTTTTGCCTTGCTGCTTTAAAATGTAAAACAAAGGCAGTGCTGCACACCTGATGTGACGTGAATAGTCTTGCAGCCAACGCATAACAACTGCTGTCTTTGGTGAAATTGTGTCCGTTCTTCCTTCTTTCCCCAAAAAAGAAAAGACAAAACAGGGCATGGAAATCGATTTTCCTTCATGTATGTTGCTTTTTTCTGCAGCTTTTGCAAATGTGACTTACACCCAGGTTTGCCTGGTCACGGTTGCTGGTGCTGGGAGCGAAGGGGTGAAGCGGTGCAGGCGCAGCAGAGCAGAAGAGGCCACACGCAAGCAGGGAGAACAGGCTGTGCCAGCCTGTCTGCAGGCGAGGGAGAAATGCAGCGTGATTTAAGTTGCAATAAACTGGACACAAACAATCTGAGCGTCAGCTATAAAACCTCTGCTCCAGTGCCTTGCTGTACAGTTGGCCTCTGTCACAGGGGGTTAGATACAGAGGCTAAATAGCTAAAATAACATGAAGTTCTGGTATGACAAGTTAAAAAGCAGCAAGAAAATTGAGAGTAGAAAGATTATCTTGTGTTGCCTTGGTGATACAACACCCCGAAGGGTCACCCCACTGGCAGCCAGTACGCACTGTAGGAGCACAAGCCTTGGCGGGCGGTCAGAGGGAAAAACGATGCCAGCCGTGATGGGAGAGACTGATCCCGTCCCTCCTTGCACAGGCAGTGGTAGCGACGGGCAGATGTTACACGTGAAAAATGGTGTCTTTTTCTGCTTGACGTAGGTCTTTGGACAGTGATTGCAGCAGCAGGTAGGAGACCTGAACGTCCCCCAGTTCTTCTGGCCTGCACCGTGCAGGGAGCCTGGGGCTGGCAAGAATTAACTGCCGCAGGGCAGGGCAGCCCACCTTAGCTGTTCTGTGGGTGGTCTGAGCTTAACAAGAACTATCCTAGAAAAGGTATTTTATACCAGAACACCTCTCCTGTCGTTACTTGCAGTGTTTCCTACTGTTCTGCCTTGGAAGGGCACTCATTACCCTGGAGAAACTGACTTGTCCTGCAGCAGTTATTCTCGCCGGCTCCTGAACACAGAAGCAACAGTTCAATCCGCTTCCTTGTGCTGACAAATCCTGAGTGATTTACAGTGATTTACAGAGTTCTCCTGTCTTTTATAGACTGATACGTTGGTAGTGCCTGTCTGACACTTGTGGTCATGCGTGGCAGTGATGTACGCCACGTAGATCAAACCAAGCGTGGTTCCTGCACCTAGGGTGTTCGATGGTGCTGTACCATTGGTATGTGGTGTGCCTAGACCAAGTATTGGAATGATAATTTGGGTGTTTGGATATATCGGGCTGGGAGCGTGCAGTGCGTGGGCCAGGCTCACAGGTGTGACTGTAGGTGCATCACTCTGCTATGACCTCATTTCCCAGTCTATGCAGTAGATGCTAACTGGGATTTGAATGAATCCTTTCAGTTGTGTTGGCACTTGGAAGGAAATAAGAGATATTAATTGTGCCCAGGAGACATGTTGCATCCAATGCTAAATGTTTGTGTCATGGCAGCGTTAATGTGTGAAATGGCTGGCACAAAGATAATGGCCGTCCTTGCATTCTCCTCAGCGTGAGAGCAGTCACCTTGCTCTGCACTTTTGGGACTCGTCCAAAGTTTTCACTAAAACACAATTTAAGCTGTCTTGAAACTATAGTCATCTATTTGCCAAATTCCAGGCACTGCTATTAGCTATTTCAGAAGTATAGGGTTGCTTGGTTTGTTTTGGGGTGGCTTGGCGTGCATGGGGGGTGGCATTGTGCTCAGCAAAACGGTACATGTTCTTGAAAGGGACTTTGTGAAATTTCTCTCAGGGAAACCCCACTTACTTGCTAATGAACATGCTTTATGCTGTTCAATTTTTAGTAAGTTAATGGTACTGAGAGCTACATTTGTGGAAAAATAATCAGTAGTTTGTGGCAAATACTGTTTTTTGTGAATTTTAGTGCAAAACATAACAGCTGTACTTCTTTTGTTCTTTTTCCCCCTCCTCTTTACCTTTCCAAAGTGCATTTGGCAAGTGCAGGACTCTTCATCCTGCAGCCTGTCTGCTCTGCGAGGTGACGTGCTCAGTACTGCGGGCTGAATCTAGGAGCTTTCACAATGTAGGAAAGCATGCAAACAGTGGGTAGAATAAGTTTCAGATTAATTGGATTTTTATTTACCATTCTTTGAATCACTCAGAGGGAGTGACCAAGGTGTACATTAGAGATGGGAGCCCTGACGCTGATTGCAGTTGGTGGGAAGAGGCAAGTTCTTTGCTCAAAGCAGCCAAATTACTCCCGTGGTCTGGGGAACCCTTCGCTTCTCTTCGGAGAATAGCTGCAGAGAGAAGCCACCTTGGCTGAATTTAGCCTTTGTTACCCATACATTCCTTCCCAGGAAAGACTTGGAATTCTTCTGGTCAACCTGTATCTTACAAAGAAAAGTTCTAGGAAGCAAAAAGACTACGTTTACAGCCAAGCTAAGTTTTCCTTAGAGTTTCCTTATCTACTTGTCTTGAGCAAAAGCCGCTAAAGAGGAAGGATGTTTGTCAAGTGCTTGTGTGGTGGAGCTGAGAACGGTTGGCACTGGGAACAGGAGTAGCAGATGAATCAGCTCGAGGTGGGGCTGGCAGGTATTTCTCTGTGCAACACCTAAACTTGCCTTAGCTTAGGGCATGATGCTGCGCGGCTGGGGAGGTGGCTGGCAGCGTGCTGGGTAAAGCAGGTAATGGCAATGGTGGAGGAAACAGTAAAAGAGAGAAAAGCTGTAATAGCTGTGGGTGGGTGGAAAACAAACCGTCTGAATAAGTCAGCATAGAAGTCTTCTCAAAACATGAAACAAAAGGGATTCAGTATTACATTATCTGCAGCAACTTGCCAGGATCTGCTCCTTAGAAGAGGATGTTGTGGTAATCCATCCGGAATGGGAAACAGGGCCAATATTAATCTTGTTTATTTCTTTAGTGTTGAATTTACGAATGAATGTTTTCAAAGAATGATTGAACTCTTCTGCGGCGCGTTAGCTGATGGATCGCATGGCAGTGTTTGCGAAGATAAGGGGAGACGGTGCTTGGATGTCTGCTGAATGTTTGAAGAAAGGTCCTGTCCCTCTCCCTCCGGGGGTGGAAGCCCCTCCGTTGCAGTCAGGGGAACAGCAGCACTGTCCCTTCTCCATGCAGATCCAGTGCAGGGCTGCTGGGCAGCCCCCCCTGCCCTGAGCCACCCCCATCCCACAGCATAATTTAGCTTAATGTCTTTAGGTTTCCACCTCCCAAGCAAGCAGCCTGCCCCCAGGTGCCCTTCCCTGTTGGCCCCAGCTCTGCTGATGTGACACACGTATTTTGGCTGTCATCATAGAATCATAGAATGGTTTGGGTTGGAAAGGACCTTTCAAGGTCATCTAGTCCAACCCCCTTGCTATGGGCAGGGACACCTTCCACTAGACCAGGTTGCTCAAAGCCCCATCCAACCTGGCCTTGCACACTTCCAGGGATGAGGCATCCACAGCTTCTCTGGGCAACCTGTGCCAGTGCCTCACCACCCTCACAGTGAAGAACTTCCTACTTGCATCTGATCTAAATCTACCCTCTTTCAGTTTAAAACCATTACCTCTCATCCTATCACGATCAGTGACTCTGGTGAGCCTCCCCCTCCTCCTGACACCACTTTGGTCGTCCCTCACACTGGGGAGCTCCCTGTACCCGCTGTGTACCATCTTTCTGTCCAGCGGTGCCTCCCAGTACTGGCTTTGCCAGTTTGGCTCCAGGTTGGCTGGGCAACTGAGTTGGGTTTCCTTCGTGCTGCTGGGTTCAGGGTGCTACGGGAGGGAGGACGCTGCCGGTCTCTGATCCTGCCCCAGCTGCCCTCCTGCTTGCTGCAGAGCCGCTGCGGAGCGCGGAGCTCCTGGCCCGGGCTGCTGTGCATCCGAGCTGGCTGCAGGACCTGTCTCTGCTGGGAAAATGCTGCCAAGTCGCAGTAAAAGGGTTCCCAGAAAGGGCTGAGACCGGAACCATCAACCAGTGGAGGGGAGAGGTGCTACCTGGATTTTATCCGGAGCAGCTTGCCTAGCTGAGAAACAGTCAGGGTTGGGTTTCAAGGTGGTGCCAAACTATTTCATTTACTTCTGAAAAAAATGTAGCTCCTGGAAAAGCTCGCTGACACCAATGTCTGAAAGGGGTCTGAGTTTGCAGGAGAGCTTATCTTGAACAACGATGCTATTTCTCCTCTTTCTTACATTTGTGCATCTAGGAGATTGCTGCAGTATTTGTGTTTCAGCAGTGCAAACAGCCATTACATCCCCCGCACAGCATGCAGGATTTCCTCCCCTAGCTGGGATTACATGTTTGCATTGTTTGTTTACATTAAAGCTATTAATACGGCAATCAAGTGCTGGTGGGCCGGGGAGGGCAATAGCTGAGATGCATCGGTGCTTATTGATTAAACTCTTAAAGTGACAGGTGACATTGATTATTTTTCAGCAGTAGATTATGTTCAGTCTATAAAATTTCAGAGGTAAATGTCACACTTAAAAAAAAAGTGTTTTATTGTCCTACGGTAAAAAAGTCACACGCTTCTTCATAAGCTGTAGCAGCATTGCTAAGCCATGATTTTTATTTAACCAATTTCTGCTGAAACCCTATTCATCTGTTTCTGACAAATAGGAAGTGATTATTCCTGAGCTTCAAGAACTGCAGGTTAAACTAAAGAGGAAGTTTCCCTGGCAGCCACACAGCTGCTCCCACACTGCTCCTGGAGAACAGGAGCAACTCCCGTACCCAGCCAGCAATTAACCTGCTGCTGCTTTGCACCAGTTGCACTTGGTCCAGCCTTAAAACAGTGTGCTGTTCATCATCAGTCTGAAGTTTAACATGGCCTAAAAAGTTGGTCAGGAAGAAAAAAAAAAAATGGAGCCAAGCAGCGTGAGGTTGGGGAGAGATGACCTAAGCAATGTGAGTACTGTAATAAGTTATTGCTGCTGGTGCCAGAGCTGAGCTGGAGTGACCAGCCGCGTTCACCCCTGAGCCTGGTACAGAGACAGGATTGAGTAGTAGTTTAACTTGCCTTCACAGGATATTCATGAGTATTTCACATTTCGCATGCAACATGCCGGCTTGCGAGCGCTGGTTTGCAGGTAGTAATGTAAGTGCTTTTAATCATCAGTCCATACCTAGGGAGAAAAATGCAGGCAGAGGGAGCATAGTGGGAGGCTCGTGCAGGAGAGCATGCCGAGATGCCAGTCTGCTTCAGCTGGAGGCTCCAGTCGGAAATATGTGACAAACAGTGAAGCGGGATGTCATTTAACTGGCCAGCCCACAGCACCAAGGAGTCCCTGGGCTTTCTCATGTTTCTCCTGGGGGGCATCTCTTTTCATAGCCACACTTTGTATTAAAAGTACATCAAGATGCACTGCATCATCCAGGGTTTGTGTGTCTATCATATATTAACTGGAAAACATTGCTCCAATGTAGTGGGGAAGTCTGTTTATACCCTGACTCAACAGCTGTGATGTTCTCGGGGTGAACACTCGGTCCCCGCCTGCCTGTGCCCCTCAAGAGCTCTGCAGGGGCCACCACCTCGGGTACCGTGCTGGCTTCTGGGGTGCAGCCTTTTGCTTTAACACCTAAATGCAGCTACAGAAAGAGGCCGACCTCACTGAAGATGTGTGTGTTGCGTTTGTGGGTTTTCCCTTTGTTCTTCAGGCAGTCTGTCTGCTCCAGAAGATCTCAGATTTCTGTATGCAGAATGTCCATAACATCGCATCAGTGTATTTCTGTAAAGCTAGGATACTGGGCTGCTTTACATCCGTTTCTTGTGCTGTCTCATGTGTATTCCTCATTTCTGGCTCTCAGTCAACCCGAGCAATTCCTACCAGCCGCAGATGGCAGCAGCCCACTTGAGTCACTCCAGAAATCAATTTTCTGCTAGTGAGGGTGGCCCCATTAGACTAACGCACTTTCAGACTGATTTCACTCACAGCAGAGCAAGAGCTACAGAGAAACCAAAGATGGCTTGTGACCAGAAAGAGTCATGGGATGGAGTCTGGTGCCGTAACTGGGGTCAGATTCTGGCACTTTGACACGATAAAGATCACTGCAGGCAGTGGGTGTCACTGGTAATGAGCTCCATGCAATGTATCTGTCATCTGCTGCTGGGGGGAAACTGACCTTTAAAAGCCTCATCTTTTCCCAGTTAAGGCTCACGTCATCTGTTCTTTGCTTAAAAATAAATAAATCAGAAAACCAAGATCCAATACAAGGCTTTTTCCTAATCACAGGTTTAATGCCCTTACTATTGTAACACATCTATTCTTCTATCTGTACATTTTGAGTCTAGCTTAGTGCGATCTTCTGCTTTGCTCTACTGCATTTTGCAGGCTTCTGTCTTCTCCAGTTCACGTCTGCCACTGTGGCATAAGGCAATATATTACTTAGACTGAGGCTGCACCTGCCTTTATGCGATGCTTCATCTAAAGCCTTTGACTAGGAATTATTTCATTTTGGCCAAATCTTTGCTTGTGTATTTGTATTCTTCTTGATAGTACTAGAATATTCTGTCTGTGGCTTGGAACCAGACTGTTAAGGAATCCCTGTATCAGTTACGTGGCAGCTTCAATATGTGAAAAAGAAAATGTTGATCTAACCTATCGTCTGTGCTTGATGGAGAAATTCTTACAGTCCCTGCTATCATTCTCCCTTTGCTATGAAATCCCAAGTATGTAATTTATTGGAGATACATGAGAATGTAAAAACATATTTCCAGCCCACCTTCTCCCAAATACCAAATTGTATGAAATCCAGCAATCTTTTTCTCCTAATTAAAACACGTCAGCATCCTCCTTTACCACTTTTTCATCTTTGCTTCATCACATTTTGCATACCAGCAGTAACCTTAAGTTTCTGCATCTTCTGTCTTGACTGAAATAGAGATTCATGGGGGGTGATGTGGGGATTAGTTAAAGCAAATGTATTGTGTCCCTGTACTTGATTTCACTAGGGCATCAAGAGATGTGGGAGTACAATAAATATTCTTCCTGCCTCAGCTGTGAGAGTCCTCATCCCTCCAAATAATGGAAGTAATTTTTTTATTTTTTTTTTTTTTTACTTTTTATTAGAGGTTTTGACAAGAGATGTGACACCAATTATTTCTCAACAGCCTGAGAAATGTCTTTAGACCTCCTCTTACAAGGTGAAGTCTCTGTTCCTCTTGCAAATTTGCCTGGTTCTTGAGTTTCCTGGGGAAAAGTGATGGGATTCTTACGCTGTTCTGTGCACCCTTCGTGTTTTACATCTTGGGATTTCTCACGAAAGTGAGAGAACACAGGTGCTGGGTGGACCAGGGTGTGTATCTGAGTTAGAAATGAATGTATTAATTTATTGTTGGGGAACAGAGTGGTCATATCTTAATCCTTTTCATGTGAAGGAGCCACTGTGCCTCTGTGTAGTTCTTTGTCTCTTTACTGCCAGTTGGGGATTTTACCAATAAACCCAGTAAGAGAGTTCAAACATGGTCTTTCAGAGCCTTTGCTGTCACTGTGGTGTGTGTGACAAATGCAAATTTCAAATTGAAAAGGCCAGTTGAGGAATTCTCTCTTGTATTGTACAAAGCTGATGCTTAGACCTAAGCATTACAAAAATCATGTATCTTAATCTATTGAAAAAGCCTTTAAATGATTGCAAAAATTAAAAGGAAGGGAAGTGAAAGCCCTAAATTTGCTATGTTTGTCATTTTGAGGGAAGGATTATTTGGGGGGGGGGGCAGAAATCATGTTTCTTAACTGTTTTAAGGTAGCAAAGATGAATTTAAGGCCCTGGGGGACTCTTTTATCTACATTATAATGCTGTGAGGGAAGTACTTATTAAAATTAATAAAATTATGTAAAAAAATTGTTGGTAGAAATCCATTTCTAATTTGGTGTAATCAAGTTTTTAAAGTCTCTAAAACTTCAAGTAAGATGGAAAGGCTTTTTGGAGAAAACTTGTAGCAAGAGCACCACAGTCATCTTGTTGCTTCTCGGTTTGTGAGAAAGCAGTCAGCGTGTCGTCATAGCTGGAAACAAAGAGCTGAAGGATTTTGTGTGAGATGAAGGAGCTGGTTTCTCAGGGACATGATGGAAATCATCTGGTAAGTGCGGCATCGCGGTGCCTTGCATAAATGTTCACAAAACCCCTTACAGTCCTGAAATGAAAGGTGTTGGGAAACTTGCAGCCCAGGTGGGATTTTATGCTGAATCCATTTATGTAAGCTCATCTGCGGTGCACAGAAAGGAAGGGACCCAAGCAGAGATGGCAATCGAGCTTTTTCCCAGCTGGGAACTTACTCAGCTGTGCAGTGGCCACTCCAGACCCCAGGCTGGTTCCGTTCCATGGTCCCAGTGGTGGGAGCTGGCATCTGCCCAGCTGGCATGGGCTCTTGTCATGCCACCTTCAAACACAAAACACATGCATGTGAATGAAGGAGGATGTGAAAGAGCTGGAAGCAGAGCATGGCCATGCTGGCTGCTGCCTCTGGTGTCAGCAATAGCTTCTCCTGCAGGAAAGCTGCTTCCAGCCCTGCGCCAAAGCTGCCAGGTGCCCATGGATGGAGGGGGAGAGATCCAGTCCCTGCGCAGCCTCACCCTGCACAGCATCACTTGCTTCTGTGCTTCAGTTCTCTCCCCTACAAAATACATCCGATATTTATTTGCCTGTAGTGGGTTATGGCATTTCCTTAAAGTATTTTAAAATTCCTATATGAAAGAAGGCTATTCACACTTTTGTCATCTTTAAAATGTCTGGTCGTTGACTTTTCCACATCCACTCATTTTGGAAAGTGACGTCCTGTCCATTTTAAACTCTTCTCACCGCTGTGACTTCCCGGTCCCAGGGCACCCCTCTGTGCCATGCTCATCATGAGCCTGATGTGCAAGAAGCTCATTTTGGGGAGTGCTGCTCGTTCTTGCCAGGTCACTGTGACCCGTTTGCCCCATGGGCAGGCAGGTATTGGCTGCGAGGATCCGGCAGCGAGGACTCGCCTTGTTAAAGTGTTTTTCTTGTGGAAAATGGGTGCTGCTTTGGGTGCAGCCCATCTCATGCATGCTGAGTTGAGGTGTCCTCCAGACCAGGTGCAGGACAGAGGGAGAGATGTTGGATCAATTTAGGGAAAATAGCATTGCTGACTCCTTTTAGAGTAACTGTGAGATTGCGTTACAGCACGTAGTTTGCAGTTCCTCTAAGAAAGAGCCTTTTGGTGGCTGTAGCCTGCTGGCAGCTCTTTGGCTGCTCTCGCCTCTCAGTCCTGAGATGACCTGGCTGCCACTCTGTGCTCTCAGGATCAGCAGCAAGGGGAGCGGGCAGGTTGCATATGTGCATTTCTGTGTTTAGAAATACCCTGCTTCTGCTTCAGGGGAAGCAAAGAGTTTTTCTGGTTGTGCCGGTAACGGCTCTTTTGCTTCCCCCATAGCTGCCGACCTAAATTGTCCCATCAGTCTTGTCCATCTGGGTACCGTCGCATGGAGCTGGTCAAGTGGAACAGCTGGGGGCTGCTGGAGCTGGCACAGCATTTGCTCGCAGATAAGCACCCCCTCACATGCTCACACTTCTCTTTATATGTTTATGTGAAGCCTAATGCAAAAGCCTCCAGGACTTCAGTGTGTTTTAGGGGAGCCTGTGCTGGGAAGCGGTGTTGGGTCACTGGTGGTGTCAGTGTTGTATGGAGTGGCCGAGTACGCCACGTGCTGCTGGGAATTGCGTGTTTCCCTCTGATGCCTGTAGACCTTGATAGGAAATCGGTGTGCCTAGGATAAAACCTGTAGTACTGGTAGCAAAAAGAAATCAGTACTGTGTGAAGTGCAAGTGGAAGGTTGTACTTGGGGCGTTGCAATGTGCAGGGTCGTAGAATCATAGAATGATTTGCATTGGTTGGAAGGGACCTTTCAAGGTCATCTAGTCCAACCCCCCTGCCATGGACAGGGACATCTTCAGCTAGACCAGGTTGCTCAGAGCCCCGTCCAACCTGACCTGGAATGTGTCCAGGGATGGGGCATCGACCACCTCTCTGGGCAACCTGGGCCAGGGTTTCACCACCCTCAGCGTAAAACATTTCTTCCTTATATCTAGCCTGAATCTACCTTCTTTTAGTTGAAAACCAGTAGGTACTGAATGTTTAGTAGCAGCTTATTCAAGCTAGCTGCCATTTCTCATTTTTAGCTTTCTCAGTACATACTTGTTTGAGGTTTTGCTAAGTAGTAAACAGTAGAAAATTCTGCTTGACACGTTTTTGGGTTTTGTTTAGCACTTAAACCCCCTACGTATTTACTTTTGTTCTCTCACATGCATCCACACTCTTTTTTTAAGTAACTGTGTTTCTGCTAACTGTTGAAAAAGGGGGTTTCCACATTGAGTTGTAATTCTGGTGGGAAGTTTTGTAACTTGACGATTTGATCTGCCCCATCTCTATGATCACAGTCGTATTTTTTTTTCAAGAAAGTTATTTTCGTCTTAGCTCTTATATCTTCATACTCAATGCTATCTGTATTGTCCTAAAAGACCATAGCTGTTCTGGAGGTTCCAGTGTGGAGGCTCTCCTGTATTGCAGGAAAATTATAAGATTTTGAATTTCATGTTCCTTTTTGTTTTCTTCCCCATTCAAATTGAATAAATGTTATCACGGGTCTTTTTCTTCCCTTAAGTGTCAAGGTAGCTCATCTTTTCCCTTTGTGAAACTTGAACCACAATTCCTTCTAACACTGTCTTAACGTCTCATGTCCAGTTCTGGTGCAGGCGAAGCATTGCGGAGTTAATTGTCATGTTCTTTTGAATTCAATAGTATCTCTGGTCTCTTCCAGTAACTCGTCACAACCACCTGAAGGACTTCATGCTGGTGGTGTCCATCGTCATCGGAGTGGGTGGCTGCTGGTTTGCCTACATCCAGAATCGTTACTCAAAGGAGCACATGAAGAAGATGATGAAAGACCTCGAGGGACTTCACAGAGCTGAACAATCTCTCCATGACCTTCAAGAAAGGTAAGTTTTATGCATCCACCCAGTTGGAGCATTCAACTGTCAAGTCTTTCCTGCAAGGTCATTCTTCATTTAGATTTCAGGAAAGATTTAGCTGCTGTGCTGCTGTGTACCAGTGTCAGCACCTTCCTGAGTGACCGTAGCAAACCTGCCAGCTGATCTTAATAGCTCAAATGGGTGCCTGGCTCGTGAATGAATTCAGTTACCAGGCTACACATAAAAATGTGTGTGTGCTCACTTGACCTGCTCTTTGGTAGTGACATGCTAGTTATGTGTACTTGTGGTGTGCCACACAAAGGCCTGGGTGGTAAAAACTCCCTTGTGTTACTACAACCCTGAAACATGGTAACGAAGCCCCTTGAGCAAAGTGACAGCGTCCGGTACCAGCATCTCCTGCTCTGAGGTGGGCTCCAGTGCACACTGACGCGTAGTCAAGCGTGGCCATACATACTCCCACACAGTTTTGTTTCCTTTCTGCCCTGTTTTTATGTTGTGTTTTGTCTCTTCAGTTCCTGTTCTGCTCTAAAAGTCGTTACTGGTTAAAAAAAATAGTTTCTCAATTTCTGGGAAGACTGGACTCCATTTAGTTTTGCCACTGTTGGCATGTGAGAGCTTTCCTCCCTACACTCAGAAGTTTGCTGCTTTAAGGACCAAAACATCTAGCTGAGTAAAATGGATGGGAGTGCTCCTTCTGTACTCAACGCTGGTCACTCTTCGTTTTGAGAGTGTTGTCTTATTTCAAATAGGTACTTCCTATTTATTTACCACATTTAATTATATAGGAGCAGTGAAATGTACAGTGGTTTCTACTCCCAGTCTGACTCATACTGAAAGTACATCAGGATCCCCACCACCCAAAATTACAGTGTAAATCTGTGCTTAGAGGGGAAGAAGAGCCTCTTAAAGGAGTGTGAAGTAATCCAGCACACTTAGAATTTGTCATCAAGGCTGAGCAGGTTGTTCAACTCTGGCTTTTGATGGGAAAAAAACATGCTGAAACAGTGGAAGCAGTCAGAGGAATTATACATTCCCTTTTGAATTTTTTGAGCTATATCTAGAAGTCCCTGCTTCCATGCCTGCATGGTGATACCTAAATCCAGGAGCGTTGCCCGGGAAGAATGAGAAAAATAAATTTTGGAGTATTAAGTACAAGTATCAGAACTCTAGGCACTTTGGCAAAGTACTGTAGCCTCAGGGATGTGACCTCTACTCACAGAAATTACTGCAGTGGTTCCAGTAAAACTGCTTATTGGAGAACATGCTGCAAAAGAGGTCCTCTGCAGACACAGGAGTCTTCTAGGAAAGAAGAGAGCATTCAGGACTGTTAATGACAAACCGGGGGGGTGGGTTTGACGGTAAGATATTTTTTAAGGACAGATTTAGCGAACAACAGAGCATGATAGTCTTGGACTGTAACTATTTTTCATTAGCTTTAAGTGTAATTTTGGAGGACAAACCTTAATTTGGCTGCCATATAAGCTGACGGCTATGTTCCCAGCAGCTTCTCTGAAAGCGGAGCCCGGCCCCAGGTACGTGTGCTGGTCCCTCATGGGTGGTGTGACAAGCAACCTGTGCAAAGACCAGGATCCCGAGGACTTTTGCAAACAGCCCAGTCTTCGGAAACCATACGACATAGCTATGAGACTGCAACCTGATTTCTTACCTATGTGCTCATGACAGCCTTCAGGGAATTGTCCCACACGTGGGCATTGTTTGAAAGGCTTTCTTCTTCGAGTGTGATCACATCAGTTGGTGTCTATGTGGAGGGTGAACACTTGAGAAAGTACCAAGGTGATGGTGCCAGACTGGGCATGTTCCCCTGGCAGTAATGCGGATACGTGACCTGCTTTTTTTTGGCATAGAGATAGAATCAAGTACATTTCTCCTCTGCCTACAAGGAACTGGCTCTAATCCACAGCTGGTTTCACAAAGCTTTGTGTAATTTTACATTACAGATCGGACATACCCCAAAGAAAAAGATTATTCTTTTCTACTCCAGAAGGACAGGGCAATTCCTTCTCACCGTCCATCCCCCAAAGCATCAGAACGTCCAGGGCAGGGGGTCTCTGCTGGGTGTCACCGTAGAGCAGGTCACACCAGAGATCCAAATGCTGGCTGCTGTGAATGTGCTGTGTGGGGAACGACCTTGGGATCTGCTGCTGAGGGCAGAGCCATGTAAACAAGTAGATGTGCCTGTGAGGTTCAACTAATGCTCTAAAGCCAGATAGGAAGAAACACAAAACCATGTATACTAAGCATAGCTTGAGTCTTAACCCAGAGCAGCTTGTGATGTTTCTGCAGGGTGTGCAGCTGGGAGGGCTTGTCCTCTGCAGAGGGCACTGAGGGGGAGCTCAAGAAGTGGGAGGTGAATTCCTGGACCATGTGGGGCCTCTTGGCAGAGGATTGATCTAATTCTCCTCTGAAGTGGGGAATACACCTTCGCTTCTTCATGCTTGAGCCCCAGCAAGGTTCAGCTGTGGTCCTCAGCCACTGTAGAAACGGCAAAAACTACCAACAGCAACAGTTCCCGTGGACTTGTTCTGAAGTCCTACTCAGAAACTTCTTTTCTAGAGCTTGAAGTAACCTCCTGTTCTGGCTCATTGAAATTCAGTGCTGAACAGACCTCCGTAAGGCATGTGATGCCTTTCCAGTTGCCTACCAACTGCTAGCGCTGTTATTTGATGAACAACTCTGATAAGCTCTTGAAGACTTGAGAAGGGAAGATTGATGCAAAAAGCCATTTTTTGTTCATCTTTAAAATTAATATCCTTCAACAGTGACACTTTCCAGTTAATTAAATGACCCATTAAGATAAAAAAGTTCATGTCTTAGCACATCCTGCTGATGATTGGAGATTGTATGAAGATCTGTATTGAAGATCTACTGATTGTATTGAAGATCTGCTCCTGAATTGTGAAGCCCCAGATGGACCTTGATTTCTTGCCCTCATTACAGGTGCAGCTCTGAAGGCATTTTGTCATCTTGTGGAGCTCAGTGCACATGAAACCAGTGTGGCTCAATCGGCTGGGTTTGAACAGGAACGCACAGACAAAATGTGGTTTTGTCTATAACCAATATAAGAAAATACGGGCTCAGCTGTCAGGAAAAAAATGATAGTAAGGGAGAATACAATATTAGAGTGCCTTTGAGAATTATCTTAAGGATAAAATTCCTTCTGTCTTCTGCGTCATAGTATGGGGGTTTTTTCTCCTTTAAACAGAGATATTTTGGTGGATTGGGATTCTTACAGCCCTAGTATGGAAGAGCTTTAGCACTGATGCACAGGGCAGGGAGCGTGGGTTTATCTAAAAACTTGGAATGTCTTGGCAAGAGTCTCTTTAAATTGGGAAGAAAAACACTTTAGTTTCTCAACAGAGCTGTAAATTGAAAATGAGCCTTTTCCAAGAAGAGAGCCAACATCATGGCTGATGAGAGTCCAGCATGTCCAATCTGTTTTAAATGGCCCTCTGCATGCCAAGGAGAAGCCTGAGGAAGAGGAGCCCTTGGCTGGGACAGCGAGCAGCTTCACTCTTGACCTGAAAGGTGGCCATGGGTCCCTGCCGTGAGTCTGCGCGCGGGCTGTGCTCCATCCCCCGTCACCAAAAGCACAACCAACTGTTGTCCTACGTACGATACAGGGCTGGAAGATGGACACCTCTGCATGTGCTGCAGGGAGCAGCATTTGTAGTGACTGAGGATCAGTTTTTCCCTTTCTATTAGTCCCCAGCTGGTCTGGGATGAGCGGGAGCTGCTTGGGGAGCCCAGGAGTGCCCTCCTGAGATGTGTTATTTGTCATTTACAGCTGAGGTACAGCACAACCAGAGCCAGACCTTGCTGTCCCCTCTCCTCTGTCTCTCCTGCACATCGCTCCGTTGGTTTGCTCTCCAGTTTGGATGTTGATGATCTTGAGTGGGAGAAGATTTTATGACCTTGAAATACTTATTTCTGGCTAAGATGATTCTATTTGGGGTTTTAGGGTGGGGTTTTTTTCTTTCCATTTTATAGATAGTTTTACTTGGTCACTGAAAATCTATCTGCTGTAAGCCACTACTGGTTTTGCTGGTTAAGCTGATGCCTTGCTAACCTCACAAACGTTGCTGGTAGCTTCAGTTTAGATCAGCACTTTATCCAAGATCCCACCAATCCATAGAGAAGCTGCATGGGCAGGGCAGGAAGTGCATGCAGGGAGAAGGAGCTAGTTTGGGTGGGGAGGGAACCGAGCTTTGCTTCTCATGGCAGAAAATGAGATTTTCCTCAGTTTGGTCTGGGTTAAAAATAGCATTGCCTCTGCTGCTCATACAGTATGGGTTTGTCCAACTTTTATTGACTTATCTCAAACTGTGATAACTGAGACTTTTGAAAGAGAAATTCAAGTTTAAAAGCCGGGACTGTTAGATTGATGCACCTGGTTTCTGATGGTGTAAGCCACAGCACTTCATTGTGCTCAATCCAATAGCTGAAGTACATGTTCTGGAAACTCATCGCATCTTGATTTGAAGTTTTCTGAAGATGGATGTACCACATTCCTCAGAAATTTGATCCAGGATTTAATTGTTGCCACCATTTAAAAAAAACCCAAAAGGTATTTTTCATTTGAATCATTAGGCTGGTTCTTGCAAGAAGCCCTTTAATACTCTTATTTCTTTCATTGGTAGTACTTGTTCAACATGATTTTTCAGAACCTTCATTATGAAGTGAACCTCTTCATTTCATTTCAACTGAGTATTTGCCAAATCTTTTTTTTCCCCTTTTACTTGGGAATCACTGTGTCTCTAGAAGCACATGGGTTTGGGACTGTATTTAAAAGAGGCACTGCTGGCATTAGAGGTTTTGCCACCCCTTTTCGGGACAGCTCAGTCCTGCGTGGGCCAGGTTCATTCTTCATGCTAATTCAGTTTCACTGAACTTGTGTGAGGATTGCGTTTACACTAGTGCAACTCCCCTGAGATGCAAACATCATAGAAACCCTGAAACATCTGGCTGTGGCTGCGGTGGTGTCTCTTTCAGAGGGCTGAGGCTTCCCAGGCTGAATGGGGAAACCTTCCTGAATGGGTACAAGTAATCTGTTATTACTTTTTGTTGCCATATATCATCCTACTGATTTAATTCTGTCATGCAGAAAAATAATAACTTCAGGCAAGATTAAGACCTGTCTAAATTTGAAGGTTTTTGCAAGGGGAAGACAGAGACATCCCGTTTGGGTGGTCATACCTGCTCAGGCAGATCTTCCCCTCCTTTTTTTTTTTTTAAAAGCCAAAGGTCTTCACTTTTGTAAAAACACTGAAAATTCAAATTAATTGGAGGCTTATTAAAGGAAATCTTGATGTGCTGTGGAAAATTAAGAAAATACGTACTGAATGTTTCAAAATGAAATGAAGTTGAGACTGTGGAGTTGACAATTTAATTTCTTCCTGGGCACGGTGAACTTTCTCCTTGACTCTCCAGGTACAGATCTCTGTTGACATCAACAACGAGTAAATAAGAGCAGGGCTGGTCTAGATTGTGGCTTGCCAGCCCTTGCATTGTGGACTCCTTCAGCTGTGTGCAGATAGCCTGACACACACAGCATTGGGCTCTTGGTCTCTGTGTGTTGCAGACTGCAGAAAGCTCAGGAGGAGCATCGCTCTGTGGAGGTGGAGAAGGTGCACCTAGAGAAGAAACTGCAAGATGAGATCAGCATTGCCAAGCAGGAGGCACATCGGCTCCGAGAACTGCGGGAGGGCACAGAGAATGAACTGAGCAGGCAGAAATACGCTGAGCAAGAACTGGAGCAGGTAAGGGTTCAGCCAGATGGATGCACTTATGTATGAGACATGCCAGCAAGAACAGTAGGCAGTTCCTCACTCTGCTTCATCCTTCTGAGAAATCCAGTGATGTTCTGCTTATAATGCTCTTCCACCTTTGCTTTTCCACTCCCCTTTGTGGAGGAAAAGGTCCAAGTATTTATTCTGCTACTCCACGTTACGCATCCCCCATACAGATAACAGTGCTGCTTGTGTGTTGGGTAGCAGGGACCGGGCAGGTGCTGTCTCAAGAGCCATGTGCTGCCACCACACACATCATCCCAGCTTGCCATGCAGAAGGAGAGGTATTGAACTTGACCTGTAGCTGCACCCTCTGATGACTTCTAACTCCCACTCCAAACCATAAGCTCTTTCTTTTTTTCTTTTGTATCTGTTCATGGTTTTAGGAGAATTTATAATGAGTTTGGTTGTTCTTACCATGTTTTCTTGTGGATGAGAGAGGTGTACAAAAGAAATTTCCTTCCAAGGAAATTTAGCACTAGGTTAGAATATGTACAGCAAAGTTAGAGTTCATATGCAGTTCTCAAAAAGATTAGTTTTAAATTCAGACTAGCAGGAAAATATGTCCCCAAGTTATATCTTGCAACGTAGGCCTGGGAAGAATATTGTGTATAATGCTGCTGCTGGCAAAAAAGAAACATGTTTGGTATATTACCAATTTAAACTGAAATTGTGTGAGCCAGAATTGCATGAGCCAAGCGAGTACCGTGGATATTCTGAGGCAATCAGCATATCCTCCCAACCTGACTATGTGTAGGCTTTTATGAGGCGATCAGCATATCCTCCCAACCTGACTATGTGCAGGCTTTTATGCCACCAAGGAGGATGCAGAAGAAAATGAGGCAAGAATCTAGGGTTTCCACTGACAGGGGGGAAGCAAGTGTCCTGGGCCATCAGGTAACCAGGGAACTATGAGGCAGTGCAGTCTAGGTATGCAAATAGTCAGCACACAGCAAATTTCCTTCCTGCTTGGAATACCTACTGCCCAGACATCTGCAGGCACCTGTTACCAGCTTTGCTCTCGTGATCCAGCATCATTCCTCCTAAATTGTCATCCAGCCTCTCCACAAAGTTACTGAGCTCCGTTTCAGGACACGCATTGGGACATCCGTACTCACGCACACGGAAATTCGGTCATTTTGTATTGTGGGCCATTAAATAAGGATGTGTAGCCTTCCTCTTGTAACCCTGACCCCTTGTACCCGACCTGCTCCTGGCTTTTGGAGAAGGCACGGTCTCATCCATTCCACTTCCCTCTCCACTTTACATTTGTTAAGAAACCCAGAAAGCCAGAGGTGACTTAACCGCTCTGTTGTTTCTTAGAGGCCTTCGGGAGGGATGCATTGACAGGGTGAGTATTGGTTTTACCCACCTGACCCACACTGTGTGATTATAACACGATCACCGTCCCAGTGAGCTGTAGACCACGGACAACATTAACCAGTCACTCCCACTGACCGTAAAACTCATTCGATTTTAAGATATTCTGGGGTCCCAGGGAATATTAAAACAAGACCTTTTGCACCAGTTGATTCTTATCACTAAAATGATACTGGAGGGTTTGGAAGCTCCTACTGGAGTCAGGCTTATGAGATGGAGAAGCAGTGTATTTCTAGGATGGGACTCTCCCATACTGGGTTGTTCATACCGATCCTCTCTCCTCGTTAGGTCATCTTCCCCCAGACCGTGGACCCAGCTGTGGCTGTAGACCCAGAGGGCATTCCTCGCTTTATAAATTGTTGCTCTTTGTGGTCAAAATGGGGTCTTAGAAATCTTGACAGGAGAATGTAGACTAACTAAGTGACTCCTATTGATATTGATGCCCCTGCAGAACCAAGAGGGTTTGTGTTTTGGACACTGCTGTATGATGGCTCATCTCAACCACTGGTCCTTGGCTGTTGTTCTGCACCGCTTCCCTTTTCCACCATTCCATAAAAGTGTTGTTCCTGTAAATGTTTTGAGCACTCCTCTACCCCAAATACCTAGTGGCAGATTTCCCGTATTCCTAAATCCCAGATGCTTGCAGATCGCGGTCAGAGTTTTGCCTGGGGTGGGAGCAGTGCTCAGTGCCGCTGGTGTCAGAGGGGAAAAAATAGGCCTTTCTGGGGTCTGCGATTCTGAATTTGTAACTTTTTGAATGATTTAGGCAATGTTATGCTCAACGAGACTAAATCACACATAAGTGATATAAGTAGTTGACCTCTTCTGTACGGTGCCTCCTGGCTACTTCTAGATGGACTGTGCAAATGTCCTCCTGGATAAAATATGGATTTTCAAAGTATCTGTGTGTGACCTGCTGCTTTTGGCTCACTAGAAATTACGCCTATGCCAGACTTGGTGAGACGTGACTGAGTTAAATAACACGTTGAGGGAAAAGATCCAAGTTTGAGCAGTTTTTTAAAAAAATGCTTATCTTCAGTCCGCTTGTGGCTGTGCTGTGTGGGAAACGGAGAGGCACTGGTACCAGGCAAGGGTGGGTGTAAACACAGTTGTGGGAAGAGTGTGTTGGGCATTGGGAAGCGTGCATTGGGCGTTGGTGCGGAGCCTGAGCAGGTCGCTGGATACTCCCATTGCCTCTGCATTTCTTAGACCTGAGTCCTAAAGAATAGAAAAAGAAAATAGGACAGACATCATCTAGGCATCATCCCAGTGACACGTGCGCAGCCCTGACTGCGTAGCTGGCCGTGCTGTAGCTGGACCTTTCCTCCCAGCTCCAACTCTGTTGGGAGAAGGTCTGCATTGGTGGGCCAGGGTTTCTGAGGCAGTGAAAGCTCTTGAAGGTGCTTAGGGTTGGCTTTTATTTTAACAGCAAGGAAGTCTGTTGTAGAGTGTATAACCACGTATACCCCTCCTGAGGTTTGAGGTGCTGTGGTTGGAGAGTAGTCCAGTCCACGACTGTTGTGCTGTCCCTGGATTGCAGCAGCTCTGAGCTGCAGTTGCCATCCTTTGGTTTCTCCGGTGTGGGACATGTTAACTTCTTGCAGGGCTTGTGTTAGACTTCAGGTTTATTAAAGTCTCTCCACATCACGTGTAATGGAAGAGAAGTGTTAATTACTGATGGTCTCTCGCACCACATACTTTTATGTAAGGTTTTGGTGTCTTCAACTTGCTTGTCACCCACTTTCTTCTAATTTTGTAATCGTTCCCTTCTCCAGCAAGATAAGTAAGTGTGTGGAGGAGACCAGACCGATGGTGTGTGGAGGAGACTGAGCTGGGGTGGAAGGAGAGTCCCCCAGAAAGCTACAGAAACTGCTGATTCCAGACGTGTTACTTCTTTTCCTGACCAAGCAGCACATGTTTTGTGTCTAAATATTTTTATCATCTTGCTCCAGTGTGAAAGTTGTCTCTTGACAAGCTCCCTCTGTTTGGCTCAGTAGCTGCAGTGAGAAAAAGCGATTGCCTGTGCAGCGTTGTCAGCGATTCTGCCTCAGGAGGATAATCTGTGAGTTTCACAGATCTGCAGGCAGGCAGCGAACTTTGCAGAGATTTCTAGAGGCTACGATAAGCACCCTGAATATCCTTACCTAAAGTCTAATTCTCTTTTAACTAACTTGTCCATCATGCTGTCAGCTCTGGAGGGTTTACCTGCAGTTTATGCTGTTGTGAGGCAGAAGAGCTGACATGAAGGGGTAGCCCAGGTCAGTGATGAACTTACCCTCCCTGATAGCTGAGGTGCTGAGGCAGGACAGCATCGCGATGGTTGGAAATTTTTGAGGAAGGAGCTCACCTTTAGGATGAAAGGAAAACACCATAGGGTGTTCTGGTCATCCGAGCGGCAGCCTTGCCCTGTTGGATGGCTTTCCTGCTGCACTCCTCTCTCTCACTTGCCCGCAGTACCAGGATGCCACCTCTCCTCCTGATGACTTTTGCTTCTGTCATGAATAAGATTAAGTTGCGTGGAGTCTTTTTTTTTTTTTTTTTTCTTCCTTTTTTCTGGTACCTTAAAAGCACCGGGTTGGCGGCCAGCGGTTGGGATGACCTTGTGGGAGGGCAGGCTCTCCCTGCCGCTGCTGCAACGCCGCGCCGGCCGGTTCTCCCCCAGGTGCGGATGGCACTCAAGAACGCTGAGAAGGAGCTGGAGTCCCACTGCAGCTGGGCTGCGCCCGAGGCCCTGCAGAAGTGGCTCCAGCTGACCCACGAGGTGGAGGTCCAGTACTACAACATCAAGAAACAGAATGCAGAGAAGCAGCTGCTGGTGGCCAAGGAAGGGGTGAGAATTTCAGCATCTTGTCCCAGGTCTTCCCCTCGCAGCCACGGGAAAAGGTTTGGGGAATGAAACCTGCAGAGTTGGTTTCTCTGCACCTCCTTTATTTGCCTTTTAATGTCTTAAATTTGCATTTTTTAAAGTGCAGCACAAACCTTCATAGAGATATAAGTAGGGGCTGAAAATGATAATAAGCGATCGCCTCTCAGGGCATGGCAGGCCCTGACCTGGGCATGCCTGTCAGCTGCGTTAGCCTGTTTTCAGTAGGTTGGAGCCCTGGGAAGATGCAGAGTATGAATTGCTGCCTGTGCGACAGCACTGTGGGTAGTCAGTAAGCAGAAGGTTTTGTACCTATTAAGTATAATCCCTGCTTTAGGTGATTTACATGCACAGGCAACAAAATTTCTAACATGCGTGCAATCTGTAGTGATGAATCATTTCTGTATTCCCAGTTGTTTCAAATTTTCTGTGCCAACCAAAAAGCGATGAGCTGCAGGGAAGCTGTCGAAACATGTATTTGTCTCTCTGGACGTACACAGCAGTCAGAGCTGGCAGCATAGAAAAATTTGTCTGCCTTAATATTTTTTTATTCTGAACATTTTAACATTTCAATGGTTTTCCTTTTGCTGTGTCAGTTCTTGTGTCTACATCCTTGGTTTGTCTTTTGTAAGTCTCAAGTTACTGCCACTAGATCTGTGAACCAAAGAGCTGTGTGTGGTGACTTTAATTTTGAGTATACACTGTGCCACAACAGGAAGGCAAAAAAAACAAACCCCAAAACAAAAAACCTCCCCAAACCAACAACCCTAGGGCATTAACAGTGTTTACTCATGGGAAAGACAAAACAAGGCTTATGACAGAGCCATTTGCTGTATGAAGTAGCTAGTTCAGTTCTCTGACTCTTTGGAAATCAGAAGGGCCAAGGAGGAGCATGAAACCCCCAACCTTCTTAGTCACTGCTGGCGAATTCCTCACCCACCATGCTAGGAAGAATAACATCCTTCAGTAAAAACCCGATTCACACTATTTACATGTGTGCAAACAGCTGCAGGGACTATTTCTGTCTCAGCCCATCCAGGATGTTCTTGTTCTGGAGGAAACATAAGGTTGTCTTCTTCCTGTGACCTTTTTCTGTTGATGTTCCAGGCTGAAAAAATCAAAAAGAAGCGAAACACCCTGTTTGGAACATTTCATGTTGCTCACAGCTCATCTCTAGATGATGTTGATCATAAAATCTTAACTGCAAAGTGAGTATCTACTTATCTTCCCTTATTTCTGCCTGCCTTTTTCACCGCTCTCGTATTACAGGCACAAGCGTACTGTAGCCTGTACAGGTGCTCTTGGTCTCATTTTGCTGAACTTTTGTTCTGTTTACTTTAGTTAGCTGGGATTGGACTTGCTTCTTTTAGTCAGTAACCTTTTAATTTTATCTCTGTGAAACAAGAAATCGCAGTTATCCAGAGCAATTAAAAGTCCTGTCAAAATGAGCAATTGGGGGATCGCAGTATTCTTAAGCGATTATCCCTGGATATTTCAGTTGTTGCTGGTTTTTTTTAATTCCTGTACTCCTGAAAGTGGAATGAAAGATGTCTCAGGTCTCGAGGATACAAAGCTGAACCACTAGACTCCCTGTTTCAGACAATTTATGGTGTCTTTTTCCTTCACTCCCCATATTTTTCCTTGCTTGAACCTTGCTTCCAGGCAAGCGCTGAGCGAAGTGACGGCTGCACTGCGGGAGCGCCTGCATCGCTGGCAGCAGATAGAGCTGCTCTGCGGCTTCCAGATCGTCAACAACCCGGGCATCCACACCCTGGCATCAGCCCTTAACATTGACCCCAGCTGGATGGGCACTCCGCGGCCTAACCCCTCACACTTCATCATGACTGATGATGTGGACGATTTGGACGAAGAGATCGTGTCTCCCATGTCCATACAATGTACGTAGTCTGTGTTAGCTGCGTGTGGTGAGTCTGCATCTGCTGGGTGCCGCAACATAGGGCAGACCTGGAACAGTAGTTCAAATATGTTAGGAGGAATTAAGGTATCTAAGTTAAAGTTTAAATGACCAAAGACAAATTGTTAGTTGTTAAGGGTCAGGAATGTCCATAAGTGCTAGACCACCACTGCTGGGGTTGCTTGGAGCCTGTTAATTCCAGCAGAACTAGTAATTTGTAGATGTTATTAGTCATCATTTAATCATATGTATGCTGTTGTGTTCAACTCCCTGAATTTAAGCATTTACAAAAAAAACCCAAAGGCATGGGCTAGACACACAGAAGTGAGAGAGGAAAACAAAGTACATTTTCCTGATGTCCCCGTAACTAGAACACTTGTTCAGGATATAAAAGGACCTGAAGACACCCCCTCCTCATGCACGGCTTTGGACTTGCACCTCCTGCCATTCTGTATGGGGAGGAGCAGTCTGCTGTGGTGATGCTGCCTACCTGTAACGACCTGTTCAACATTTCCTGGAGCAAAGAGTGAAACCTCAATGCCCCATCTCCTGTGCATGTCTTGTAGTCACCAAGGTGGGTGTTCGCTCCCTCTTTAGCGGTGACTGTTAGTATACAAAGTGCATCGACTCCTGTAGGGAGGAATGGGGCTGCTGGAAAGGGAGGGTGGACGATTCTGCTCTCATGAGCCCAGATCTCTCGGAGGAAGGGACTGAACTTGAGTCACCCTGTGCCTGTTACTCTCTCAATTGCTGAGCTCTTGGATTAAGTGAAGGTTGTCTCCTTCTCCATGAAAGGTTTGTGAATCAGTCCTGGCTACTGTTCCCATGTTAAACTGACCCAGATTCGGTCTTGCTTCTCTCAAAAATGCACTTTCCAAATACAGTTTCCTATCTCTAGCTATTGCACAAGAGAATGGGAGAACTGAGGAGCAGTTCCAGACACTCCACCACAGTGGTCTGAGTGGCACAGGGAGCAGCACATGGCTGGAGCACAGCTTTCTGAGCTCCATCTGGGAGAGGGGAGCGCATGCCGACAGCGTTAGCTGCAGCAGTCTTTTTAGTTATGTCTGATTTGGGTCACTTTCTAGTGAAGAATTCATCAAAAGTATTTAACCGGGTAGAAGGTGGGGAAGAGGAACAGAAGAGTGTTGGGGTTGGCAGCGTGCGCTGCAGGAGATGCCCATTTGTGCCATTGCCATCCTTGCCTCGTGGTTTTGGGCTCTGGTTAGATGTTGTGACGGTCTGGAGGTGAGTGCTGAGGTCAGGCTCAGGACGATGAAGGCAGAGCACTGAGGATTTGGGTAGCTTGCAGGATGGTAAGGCAGGAGGAACTGGGTATTTGCATGTTTCCAGGCCTCAGCAAACACGAGGGTTGGAGCTGACAGTTTATGGAATTGGGTGTGCATAGGGAAGGTTTAAAGCCTCAAACAGATAATGGTGTCCTACTAGTCTTTGTGATTATCAGTTACCATTAGAAACCAAGCTAGACAGCTCTGATAAAACAGTTGCAAAGACGCAAGTGAGGTATTAATGAGAGAGGGATGTCTGAAGAAAAGCCCTAAGTAACACCTGAAGCACAGTCTCTGGAGGATGTGAGCTGTATGAGGCATGAGCCTTTATCTGAGATTTTAAGCCTCAGCTTCTTTGTGCCTTGCTTGGGACACCTCGAGTGAGATTCTTGCAGTGCGCACTTGCAGTTCCCGTCAGTCCAGTGATCAGCGGTGAGCATGCCTGCCTGCCTGCGTGCCACAGCACTGATCTGCATCCCTGCAGGTGATAACTCCTCGTAGCAAGCACTGGGCATCCAAGTTCCCAAAGCAAGGGAGCGTTTGGCTTTCCCTAGAGGATTTTTCTTTCTCTGTGTACAAAAACTGCTTCAGGAGAGAAGTGCAGAGATTTTCCTCCCCAGACGTGTTGGGGTTGTTGCTGACTGCCCATGATGATTCTCATGGTAAATCACATTTTTCTCTCTCCCGTTCACACCTGGTTGGCCCATCCCAGATGCAGCCTGGCTTTTCGGGCGCAGGTTCAGTGACCGCTCGTCTCTGTCCTCGGAGGATCAGTCCCTCTGGAAATACCCTGGTTTGGTTCTCTTCAATTATATTTTAATTTTTTGTTCTACCCTCTGCCCTTTTTCTGGACTAAAATACATACACAAATTTTCCCACTTTCTGGCACAGAAAACTAATGAATCTACCTCTCTTCACTGAGTCATCAGCATCTTTACTAACCCCGGGGAAGAGTCTGGTGGGATGAAGAAGAATCACAGTTCGCTGTAGTTCCCATGTGCTCTTGGGTTTTGCTTTTTTTAAAAAAATCCAGTTATGAAATCTGGAGGGTTGATTTTACTTGTTTTTACCCCTGAGGTGGAGATTAAGGATTCAGGCTAGGCCAGGAGGAGGTGATAACGTTCCCTTTCCCATCCCACCTCTTTCTTTGCACAGGCTTTGCTTGCAGCCCCTCTGCTGCCAGCTGAGGCTGACCCCAATCCTTCCCCGTGGGGGCTGCTGCTGACTGCCATGCCTTTCTTCCCTCAGTATCCTTAAATAAATTGAGCAATGCCACTTATTATGCTAATCTGTCCCCTGGTGCCCTGATGCTGGGGCTGTGGGGACGGCATGCTCAGCCCCAGAGACGCCGAGCCTCCTGTTTTTGGCTGGAAGCGTTCCCTTCACGGAGCGCTGCTGAACGCTGGCTGTTGTGGGATGGAGGAGCACAAGCGCGTGCAGCAGCAGGCCAGGCTGTACACTGGTGTTGGTTAGGGCTTGCGTGGTGGTGGTCTTCCTTAGGACGATGAGCAAGTTATTTGGCTAACGTTGATAAAACATGTGCAGTGTCTGGAGTGAGATGGTCTTCGTGGGAGGCGAGGGGCTGCTGTGGCTGTGCAAGGTGAGGTCTCAGCCTTTGGTCCGGTGCTTATAGCAGGGTAAATTGTGCAAAAGGAGAACGCAAAGGGGTAAGGTGTCAAGTTGGTAAATGAGGAATGGAATGCCAGGAAAAAAACCCCAACAAACCCCTTAGGGAAGAAAGCATGGCCCAAGAGAAAAAGAAATCTGTAGCAGAAACCCATAATCCCCCCATTAATTATTCTGTAGAGCTTGGATCCCTGTTAGCCCTCCAAACTGAGACTCCTAAACTGTATCCCTGCCAGCAGCAGGCAAGTAGGGATCAGCTGTGCTATTCCTGTCTGTGCTGCCTTAGTTAGCAGCAGTTGCTGCTGCAAAGGCACAGCAGGGGAGCTGGAACAGCCTCCAGTTCTGCCCATTAACACTCTCCCCCTCACCTCCTCTGATCACTTTTCTGCAGTGCCCACCGGAGCAAGGGGTTTTTTTCCACCTTGACTCTGTGTGACTTGATTTCACTTAATTTCAGCTCTGGAGCTCTTGAGAGGAAAAAAAATATCTTGAAATAGAAAGTGGATCGTATAAAGAGCTCCAGCAAAAGAAAGGTTCATAGATGGGCAGTGTAGTAAAGCAAGAAGTAGCAAACCTGAGCGGTGGGACCCTGTGAGAGAAACTGTGATTAACCTTGGGGATGTGGAAACAGCAAAGTTGACTGAATTATTCTTGCTTGTTCCTTCTTCCACTTGAAATACGTCCCAGCAGTGATGCTTCAGTACCTAAGTTGTTGCTTGTCAGTTGAGCTGCAGGAGACTCGTGTTTCCTAGCTGTATGTTTTTATAGCAGTGATTTGCTGGTTCTTCGATTCCCGAAGGAGCTCTCCTTCTACTCCATTTCTTAGCTTTCCTGTCTGTTCACCTTTTTAACCCATTTTTACATTTATTTCTTATGTATATAAGAAATCCTGAACAATCCTGAACACCTTATCTCCTGCAAAAGAAGGAACATCTTGTATGGAAATTACTGCTAGTGGGTTAAATACAACCAGTCTGGTTGTCTGCAGGATGGCGATACAGCCGAGTGGATCCTTAGTTTTCCATGTGTAATGCTCTGCCTGATGGAGATGAGCGTGCAGAAATCTCCATGTAGATGAAGGTGCCTCCCTCTGCCTTTCTAACGGTGACTCCCTGGCTCCGGCTCAGCGTGTAGGTGTGGTACAGAGGTAGCATAGGCTTGGTGCAGAGAGAACTGGCCGACCTCTCTGGCCTCTGTTACCTGACAGGAAAGCCTATGTGGCCAGAAAGATCACTCTGATCTTTAAAAGCTGTTAATTAGCTGGTGACGGTGCACTGAAGGAGGCAGTCCAATTTGTTTCTCTAAACCAAGATGAATTTGCAATTACAGAAAAATATTTTTCAAATCGAGTGTCTCTTCGATCAGTGAGCTAATTATCAAACAGACTGGAAACAGATGATACCACTTTTGGACCAGAGCTATAATTTCAGGCATGGACTGATGACGAAAGCCTGTGCCTACCCAATTAATATCATAGTTATTACACACCTGTCACGTGTCCTGGCTGTTCTGCCCTGCAGAAGGGTACACAGCTGGGAGGTTTCTGCATCTTCATAGAAGCCTTCCTGTGCCTGAACACAAAGTGCAGCTGTACTTCGCAACCCTGCTTTCTGTCCTGCATTCCTGTGCCTTGCTCCAGGAGTTGCACCGGCACAATGATGCTGGAAGCAGGAGCAGAGCCGAGCTCCAGGAATGGAGCTCACCTCGCTGGCTTTAGGTGCCTACATTTGAACTGATCACCGGAGGCTCCTTTTTTTAGGCTGTGTAGGGAAATAGAAGTACCAGGGCATGAAGCATCTGAGCGATTTGGATGTCTGCGTTAGGATGAAATGAATCATGCCCTGAAAGTACTGACTTGTTCACGTTTACTATAAAGGGAGCCTGGGTGGTAGCTCTGATGTAAAGTTGGGTAGGATGAATCATGCAGCCAGTTTCTGCTTCAAGCAAGATGATCAGATAAGGTGTTCAGAAAGCACCTATATCAGGAATGGCAAACAGAGTTTTTCATGGGCTGGGCATTAATCTAGCATGTTAAGCAGTAGCACCAGCTTAATGCTCCTCTGCATTAAACCAGGGTAACTTATAGCACAAGGTGGGATGGCTGCAGTGGTCTGAGCAAGTGTCCCGGTGACAGAAAGCATGGTGCTGCGGTGCGTAGCCCTGGCTGTGGGTGGCAGTTTTATTGCGTTGCCTCCTCGCTGATTTGATGTGCTGCCTTCAGCATTCTCCCCTTTCTCTCATTACAGCTCCTGCCTTGCCCAGCACAGTTCGCCAGCGCCTGGTGGACCCACAGCACGCCCACGGATCTCAGAGGTTGGTAGAGAGTTATGTGCAAGGCCAGAATGAGTCGGGCCAACCTGCCCATTACTGGGCAGGCAGAGTCTCTCTCCGTCGAATGCACAGCCTCTCCTCTGGACAGTCTTTCAGTTCCGACCTTCCCGGCACCAGCCCACCATCTGCTGCCACCACCACCTCTTCCACCTCTTGCTCCTCATCCACCACCACTGCATCTGCTCCTGCTTGCCATGTCCACCCTATCTATTACCATCACACCACCTCCTCTTATTTCCTTCAGATGGACTCCATCCCTGATCTACCCCCTCCTGATGTCACCTCTGGAGTTCGCTGTCGCACTGAAAGCTTTGGGTATATTGCTGTTTCTTTTCTAGCTCCCTCTTGCCTGCTGTGTCTCAGAGCTGATGCTTGCTTGGGTGCTCTTTCTCCTAGATTCCTTGTGCCCTTTCCTTTTGGGCCTTTATTTCATGATTTATCCACGTTTGTTTCTTCAACCGCTCTCCCATGCCAGTGGACCCTCTAAGGAGTGCTCCATGGTCCATTCCCATATCTGCGAACTCAGCAGGTGCATAAACCATGGAGGTGCTGTTGTTTAACTGTAGCTAAGCAAATGAGAATTCCTGGGCAATCGGTTATCGCTAAATAAGTCAGTCTTTCACTTGGGTAATGCACCTGTGAGAACAAAGGTAACACAACTAATCAAACAAACACTGACCTTATTTGAAGCCTTGACTTATTTGGGGTCTTCACAAGCGAATTGCAAAGGAAACACGATGGGTAGATACTGTGAGATAGTAGTTGGTGCTGCTGAAGGGTTTGAAATTCGTGCTGTTTTTAAGAGATGGCAAAAAGCAGGATTTAGGAATTCCATGTTTCAGAGTGTCTCTTGACCTCTGTTTTGGTAGGGTATGAAGCATGAGTGTGTTTTGGCTAAGGAATGTCTGAATAATGAGGAGGGAGTTGGTGCTTCTTATACTGGATCACTGGCTTTAACTTGGTCACTTTCAGTAGTAACAGCTGGCGAGCAACAGTTCTTTGGAGACCTATGTATGATAGGATCCAAGGGGCTAGTTGTCATCCACATCCCTAAATCCCTGACCTCTGCTGATTCACCCTGCTGGCGTTAGAAAGGCAAAGGACTGGGTGGGCCGTAGATGTGGGAATCCTGTCTGCTCTAACTGGGGTGCTGCGAGGGGGCCTCCGGCAACCGTCCCGATTTCAGAAATGTTCTGTAGCCCAAGCAGAGGATCATGTTGCTTGGGCGGCCTGGGGTGGCTTTCTTCCAAACAAGGTCCACAGGCAGCAGTCATTGGAGGTCCTCGCCCCACGTGGGTCATGGATGGACCCAGCTCCAGAGTGCGGTTTGAGACGGCGTCCATTCAGATGCTTGATTTAAACCCTCGGCTAAGGGGTGAGTGGCGAGTCTGGTTTGCGTGGTCTCTGGTTCAGGGGCATCGCAGGCACTTGGTGTGGAGGTGTCGGCGCTGAAGCAGATGGTGGAAGGGCTGTGATGGGCCGTCAGGGGAGTCCTGTCCTCCTGCCCTGCCGGGGAGCTGCCTCTGACTGTGGCCAAGTCATTTCATCTCTCTGTTCTGCGTTTTCTCCTTGGTAAAATTAAAAATAGTCTCCTTATCCACAGCATTAGGGAAAAGGCTGGAAGTCTCTCAGTGAGGAAGTCGATGGGGACGATGTCCTTTCATGTTTATTTATCTAGGCAGGACAACATTCCAAGTCACCACATCTTCATTTGTCCCAGCACGTTGTACCATTATTCCTTTATCTGTAGGTACCTTTGCCCTTAGCCGTAGGTTCTCTCCTGACATCATTTACACAGTCTCTGTTTTGGATGTCTCACCCCCTTGCTAACTTGTGTGTCTCAAAGCCAGGCTGCCTGCGGGCTGCCCGCTGGACCAGAGCATCCCTGAGCCCAGGCTGCAAGAAGCAGCACATGTAAAGCCCCGAGCAGCCCCAGGCAGATTATGGATTCTGGAGTATTGGGGCGGGGGGAAATTACTGCACCTGCTCCACAATGGACAATTAAAGAGCAACGTCTTGGTTAATTTAGTAATGTTTGTTTGGGGATTATGAGAAGCAGCATGATTAAAATTTAGATTAATTACTGCCAATTTGAGTTCAGTTGCAGCTGTCCCAGTTGGACTGATAAAAAGCTGGGAATGCTTCTGGTAACATTGCACAGTCCCTGTTTACCATCGACCTTCTTGTCTCTGTAGAAAGGAGGGCTTGTCCTGGGAGCTCGAAGGCTGATGTACTGTTTCAAAAATAGCTGTATAAACATGATTTTTTTTTTTTTTTCAGCTGAGGCCTGTGATACACTTAATTGCTGACCAGGTTGAAGTCTCAAACCTGTAGACTCCCCTGAGAGTGGCAGAGGGAAATGTAGTGTGACTTTGGGATCCCCATTAGAAAAGACAATGATGCTGAGAGGTCATTAGGAAAGAATAACTGGGGTCTTCTCCTTATTCCCCATGGGCACTTAGTAGTTTGTCAGAAAGTAATTGGCCACCGTTCAGTGGAAGATAGGACTGTTTTCTCCCTGTTCCCACAGTGAAAACCACCTGTTGATGCAGGATAATTGATTAGCAATGGAGTTTTGCAGAGTAAGAACTTCTCACATAAGATTTGCTTCAGCTACACAATAGCAGATGACTCCAAAATCCATGCTCATTCATTTTCTGTTCATTGCAGAAAACAGAAATGAAGAATTGGGTGTCCAAATGTGTTCTTGCTTTGTTGCTTTTAATTTTTTGTCAAACTGCATCGTTAGCAGATGCTGCTTAGATGCATCTCTTTAAAAATGTTGCCACAAGGGCATGCCACAGCACAAGCCAATGTATTGCTCTTTCTCTTTTATATAACCAGTCTTGGAGGCCTTTACTTACATCCCTCGAGCTCCACAGCCTCCCAAAGAGGCAAGCAGAACAGATGGGGAAGCTGAGGCTGAGAAAGGCCTTCCAGGGAGTCATTGCCAAGGACGAAAACGGAACCCAAAAAATTCCTGGCTTCTGGCTCCCTTGGTAGGAGGAGAGTGCTACCTTGAGTACTTTGGGCTGCTGGATCGCTTTAGCCTCTCATATCCAGCAGATGCCAATGTTGGCGAGACCTCGCAAGAGAAATCGTCTCAAACGAGCCATTCCCCCAGAGAAAGGCTCGGGGATCTCTTCTCTCCCTGCAAGCTGTATACGGTGCTAAAGTCTGCTGGGGGTTAACCTGGTAGGGACCTTCTCTCCAGGCAAGGCCAGCGCGTGGCCGGTGAATTGCTTTCATGAACTCCTCACTGTTTGCTTCTCTTTTGCAATTGGCTTCAGAGGATCCGGTGCAAATAAGGTCAGAGCTGTTCTGATTTTGAAGGCTGATGTGTGTTTTTTAATGTTAATGAAGTGGACTGGGTGTCCCTTGGGGGGAGAGGGGTTGGAGGGTGCTGTGTGCACAGAGGTTGCTGCTGCCAGTGCCTGCTTCAAGTGGTACCCATGGATAACCCTGGTGGAGATGGGAGTCTAGGACCAAATCCCCATGCTGGTGGCCCTTTTCCAATGGGGAAGGGAGGTGGCAGCCAAAGCAAAAGGAGAGTGTCAGTAATCCAGTGAAAAGAGTAATTCACAGCTCTTACAGAATGGAAGGGAAGAAATGACTGTTGGATTTGCATTGTAGAGGCTGTTACTAAGCCTCTGACTGTGCCACACGGAGCACAGCAGAATAACTAAGCTGTACAGAAAATTTCATTTTGCCTTAGGGGAAGCCTTTGCTGCCCTGGTGCCACATGCTAGCTAGGTATATAACGTATAGCCTTGCAGTTATGGGTGCTCTCAGTAAAGGGCAGGGAGTGGTAGAGGTAGCAAGGTCTGTATGAGGCTGGTAGACCAAGCCCTGCTTTAGTGTCAGATGCCCTTGAGCCACTCCTAAGCTTTCCTACAGCCCATGTCCTGGATTGTGCAGACAGCAGGAGCCCACCAGGAGAAATCATTCAATGGGCTGCAAAGTTGAGGAAAAATAAATATTTCTTTTGTATCATCCTCCTGCCCTCTCCCCTCTTTCTCCACCACTACCAGTCTTTCTTTACTCCATGCTTTGCGCTCTGCTTCTTTTGTTTGCAAAGTCAGTCCATTCCCATTTGCTCATCCTCTCTCGTTCGTGGCGGTCGTTGTAGATTCTTGGGAGTGGCACGGTAGGAAGTGCAGGTGAAAGCAGATAAAACAGCAGCAGTGCGCACATCCTGCCTTTGCATAGGTGAATGCCATTGGCTTCGGTCTTCATAGATTGCAAGTGTGCCCAGCTACAGTGAAAAGAAAGAAGTGAACGCCGCGGCAGTGTGGCTGGGATTGAGGAACATGCTGTCTTAAATGAGGCTCCCAGGTATTTTCATGTTCACTTGGTGGTCTGAGGTTTTCAGGAGGGATGAGCGTTCAGTATTTCCTGCTGCATCGCAGAAGCGCTTTCTCTGAAGGCACCTTCCCCTGCTTCCATCAAGGCTGGCTGTGTCCTGGGCCAGCGTTTCCTCTTGAAAATGTGCCATATCAATTCAGGAGCATAAGCCTCATGAAAATTAACAGGATATAGGCCAGCCCTTCTTGGCTGAGCCTTGCCCGAGATGACCGGCAATATTCTGGCAATGGTCTTTCCTCCTCTCTTATCCTGACACTGGGCTCAGGAGCATCCCCTCCTCCTTGGTTTCTCTGGCGAAGCCGGCGTGCATGCCAGGGAGTCATGTCCCCATGGACACATACCTCCCCTGTCACACACTTACTTGTGGGAACTGCCAGAAAGGATCGTTTGGGGCTGTAGAAAGTCCCAGCAAAACTTTCCAGCTGCTGTTGTTTAGCTCTAAAAATCAGTCCGTGCCTGTGGGGATGCAGGAGGTCTGTCTCGGCATGTGCCCGAATGTCCTGGTGCAAAGGCTGTCGGGGGAGTTAATGGCCCAGCTGGCCCCTTGGGTCATCCCTGGCGTGGTGAGTGCTCTGCTGTGTGCTGGCACATCGTGCCCGCGTCTCGGCTGCCGTGGGCTGAACTGCAGCTTCGCAGAGCAGCGTGGAGGCTGCTGCTGCTGGGGCTCTTCTCTGCTGCCCACCGCTGATGTGCCACTTGGTGTGCTGGTGTCAGCAGTCACAGTGTCGTGCCTCTACCCTTTGGGAATATATTCCTGAGTTACAGCTGGATAGATTATGAATAAAATGGGTTAGCTCAGCACCATTGGGATATGTGAAAAGTGTGTGCTCATAGGCTGTTTCCCCCTATCAGCTCCTTCAGTCCCCCTCTGGACAGCAAGCCGGCGAGCCCAGGGAGAAAAAACGGTGGTCCAACAACGTTGGACCAAGGTAGCACCCAGGGTGGTGCCAGCCATCTGTGCCAGGGCAGAGCATCCCCAGGGAACGGTGGCGACAGCCATGCCTGCAATGGGAGGTGGACCCCCGCAAACTGACCACCAACCCCTTGATGCCCAGGGACCCTCAGCTGCAGTGAGAGTGGTCCGAGGAGGAGCTGTGGCAGCCATGCTGCACACCCGCATCAGCCAGAGGCAGCGTTTCACCTCCATCTCCCCAGGGCGCAGGACCAGCTGTCCGAGGATCAGGTTCCCAGCGTCTGCGCTTGGGGGAAGAAAATCCTCCTGGACCGGAGGATGTTTCTCCATCTGCTGTCGTCATTTTCTCCACACGCTGCCGTAGCCACAGGATTGCTTTTGTCTCCTCTGGATTTAAAACTCTGCGGGACCCTGTGACAGAGGGGGTGAGGTGTACTGGATGGCCTCTAAGCTACCAGGCATTTGCAGATCTCAGCAGGGAGAAAACTCACCTTCTTCACAAATAAGTTGCTTTTTAAGTCACCTCAGTTAAAAAAAATATTTTTTTGCTGTATTTGGTATTGCCTCAGGGTGTTTTTTTTTTTAAAGGATTTCTTTTCACTGACCCCCACTCAGATACCTTTGTGATTATGGCAGCCAGTAGAAGGGTTGGGGTGATTTTTACCAGAAAAGAATATTCCTCGGTGGAGCTACAACGTTGAATTTCAAGCAAGCAGGCGTTACTGTCTAAACCTGCCTTCACTGGCCAGGGCGCGCTGCATCTGCACGATGCTCAGCCACTTCGTCGGGTGAACTCAAGCAGCAGGTGCTCAGCTCTTGCACAGTATTCCTTAGGGAGGCAGTCCTTAGGTAAGCGGTGGTCCAACCCTGCCATAGCAGCACACCAGCCTGACGGGATCAGCCAGAATGAGTCTGGAGTGGGTGCTGCGGACCTGCCTGCGCTACCTGGAGGTGGTCCTGCCTACCCGTAGTCCTGCCTCAGGTCAGCATCGTTTCCAGGCCAAGGTATTGCCCGGCTGCCTTCCCGTGCTGCCTCACCCGTGTACCCGTATGGCAGTGGCTGAGCAGGGAGACTGGATGGAGCCTTTTCCCCTGAACTGAACTCTGCAGTGAGCAGTGAGCAGCAGGTGCGTGGGCAGCAGGACGGGCAGCCCACGGGCAGCTCGGAAGATGCAGCTTCTGCAGTAGCATCGCTCCCTCTCCTCGGTGTGCTGGGACCGAGCACCGGCTGGGAGGACGCACCGGCTGCTGCCTTCCCTTGCTCGGCATCGGTCTGCAGGGCTGGTGCCAAACCAGGTGGCCAAAGTCTGCTTTGTTTTCATGGAAAGGGGACACTTTCCAGGTATTCGTGGAGGAAATAAACCTCTGAAAGCATGTGTTCAGCACTGGCTCACCCTTGCAGCATCTCTCTTGACAGCAGCTCAGCACCTGCATGTAATGGCTTCTGCCACCCTTTCTTGAGAGAGGCGACACAACGAGTGGCCTGGCAGAAATTCCCCAGCAGAAATTCCCCCTTTGCAGGTGTGTTAAGCACCGACGTGCACGAGAAATGTGCAGGAAGAGCCTGAGACTCCTAACTTTCTTAAAGGAAAGGAGTTGAGTTGTGATTACAGTTACATCTTTCTTCTTCATTTACTAGCAGCAGCCTGAGGTCTCGAGCCCCCCAGGTTGTGTGGGTGCCATCGGTGTCCACCTTTCAGAAGATGGCTCTGAAATACTCTCATGTTCAGCCCCATCAAGTTTTTTTATTGATGCTGCTGTTCCCGAAGCTGACTGCCCCAGTTATCCCAGTGAAAGCTGTGGGTCATGAGCTGTGACGGTGACCTTCTGCAGAGCCACAGTATCTGCTGGTGGTGTTGGGGAATTGGGAGCTCCCGTGGCTCCATACGGTGTGTTTCATCGCAGTTGTCTTCCTTGGATGGCCTCCAAGATGCTCACTCAGAATAGCTGGGGATTTCACACCATCCAAATTGTTCAGTTCCTGTTCTCCCCTGCCTGCTGCTAACCTTGAGGATGCAGCTCTCCATCGCTCAGATGTCAGATGGGCTCAGTTGTGTGTGTGTGAAAGGCAAGGACTATTCCAGCAATGCCTGGGGCTATTTTCTTCTTGTTAAAATAAGAGATGAGACAGTCTCCGCAGCTGGGCTCTCACAGTGGATCTTGGGCTGTATCCTAACCATCCACAAGGTTTTTAAATACCCTTTTCCTCCATATATTCCTATGGAGCTGTTAAACGAGGGCCCAAGTTTATTCAGTGGGTTTTGTTTAAAAAATACCCTTGTTACCATTATGAAGGGCAGTGATCTGAGGAGAATCTTTCCTGCCTTTTAGAAGCACCTTGTGCTAGTGCCGTTGTACTGGGTGACTTTGTGCTCTGTTGCTGCATCCACTTTTCCTGAGCATCCACCCAACACCGTCTGGAAGTCTCCTTATATACCAGCTCAGTAGTGAGGGTATCTTCTCTCGTCTTGCCTCTCTCTTGCTGCCTCCAAACTCCGATGTTACTTACGCTGGTATCGTAAAAGAGGAACTAGGCGCTCTTCACACGCTGTGCCGGGCAGGTTTGGTGCTGAGCGTGGCAGGGCTCAGCAGGGCACAGTGACCCACGTCCTGGGGCTCAGCTGCGTGAGGGGGGTCTGCGCTGGGAGCGGAGAGCATGGGGGTGGCAGGGGCCGAGGAACTGTTGAGCACCTCCTGTCTCTTCTCACACCCTTTCGCTTCTCCTCCTCTTTGCTCCTTTTCTCTCCATTCACCTTTCCCATCCTGTACTACTTGCCTCCAGCTGGTGCAGACCGTGCATGAACCCCCCTCGCAGCCCCCATCCCTCCCTGACTGTGCCTGCCCTCCCAGGCAGGAAGGATGGCCGTGCAGCGTCCGAGTCTTGAGGCCAGCGTTAAAGTAGGTGGTAGCAAGAGCAGTGTAGCTCTTTGTCCGTCTGCACGGGCACGCGAGCAGGTTTCGGCAGGGACCGTGGGGATGTCGGGTACAGCAGCGTTGCACCCACCTGGGTGATCCCGGCTGGAAGTCATAAGCTGTGATTTTCCATTTCTCCCCTCCTCCTACCTCCCACTCTCCGCTTCAGAAAGGATCTGGGAGCTCCTCGGGCTGGCGCAGCAACGCTCTAATGCCACTTGCAGTCACAAGTAGGCACCATGCTGGGGGCACAAACCGCTGTGCAGCAGAGGGTCTGCAGGCAGCGACCACCAGCAGCTGCGTGTCAGGAGCACGCGCTCGGGCATGGCTTCGCGCGGGAAAGCCGAACCTCTAATTCCTCCCTCCGGGATTAGAGGTTTGCACCAGCTGACCCAGGAAAAAGGGGAAACAGTTGGTCTGGTGCTTTCTGTCCGGGGGCTGCGGTCAGGCTGCAGCCTCGCGGCTCGGAGGGGCGAAGCGGGCGTGCGCACACACAGATGCGAGCTGAGCAAGCGCAGAGGAACCCTCTGATGAAGTTGCCCCCGGTCCTGCAGCTGGAAGGGCATCGGCTCTCGCAGCTGCACCAGTTCTCTGGGGGTCAGGGCGAGCTGTGCAATGCTGTGAGCTCCCTGGCCCAGCTCCTGCTGGGATCCATGGGAAAGAAGTGGGCTGGCAGGGTTGTTTTTCAGGGAGTGGGAGGGAGCTGCCGGCTCTGAGCAGAGCCCAGCGGCGGCCGGCCAGCCCTGCCGTGCCTGGTGGAGGGGCCCCTGACGGCCGCCGGAGCCGCGGCCGGTGCCTCTGGACCCACGAGCTCGGGGCTGAGGGCTTGCCGCTGCCTCGTGGATCGGGGCCTCGACCCCTCTGGTTCTGCTTCCACGTACAGTGCTTCCTTCCAGCTCCCCAGGGCGCTGAACCTGTGCCGGGCAGAGGGGCTGCGCTTGCGGGGGGAGGCAGCGGGCAGCCCTGCCTGCCTGCAGTGGCGGGTGGCTTCGCCTCGTGTGCTGGCACCGGGCTGGACGAGCCCCCCTCGTCCCCGGGGGTGCCCGCCGCGGTCGTCCTGCTGGCACTGGTACGGAGGAGCAGAACCGGCGGGCGAGGCGGCGGGAGCGGGACGAGCATCCGCTCCCACTCCCCGGGGCCTCGCCGCAAGCCACCGGTGCGGGACGGGGCTGCCTCCGAGGGGGTTCCCCTGCGTCGCCCTGCCTGCCGGCCAGCCTCAGCCACCGCATCTGTGTGTGCGCGGGCTCGGGCGCGCGTCCCGGGGCCGGCGGCACTAACGAGCTCTCTCTCCCCTCCGCCCTCTCCACCCCAGAGACTTAACTCACTGCGACTCCGACTCCTCCATCCCGCACCTGAGCGACCACCAGCGTATCCCCAGCTCTGCGCCCAAGCTCCTGGCTGCCCGGCCCAACCTGCTGACCAGGTCCATCGAGGAGGCTGCCCCCGGCCACCCTGCCGTCGGCGCGCCCACCCCCAACGGCGGCAGCAGGCACGCGGAGGCCTCCGCCCTGGGGGCTTTGCCGGAGCGGCTGCCCGAGAGCCCCATGGTGATGAAGAAGATGATGATGGTGAACCACGGCATGGAGAAGTGCTCCAGCCTGGGGGAGATCAGCCACCCGACAGCCGGCAAGCACACCCACTCGGATTCCTCCCGCTCCCACAGCCCCAGCTCCACCGACCCCGACACCCCCTCCCCCATCTCTGACTGCCGGCCCGGCAGCGCCAAGAGCACCCGCATCCCGCAGCTGGCTGCCAAGAAGAGCCCGGGGGACGAGGACAGCAGCTTGACAGGCGATGAGGTTGACCTCGGCCAGAGCAAGAAAAAGTTCCCCCTAAAGATCTTCAAGAAGCCCAAGAAGTAGAGAGAGGAGGGGGGGAAGAGGATACCCACCCAGGAGCGCTACCCACTGGGACCGGGGGGCGGCCGTGCATCGGGAACGCAGCGCACCCGCCCGTCCCGGACCCTGCGGGCTCGGGTGCTGGCCAGCACCCGCCGCCCTCCCCTCCGCACCCTCTGTTTCTGAGTCGCCTCACCTAACACCGGCAGCGGGAGGAGCTATTTAAACTTATTTATTTCCTAATCTCTGAGAAAAAAAAAAAAAAAAAAATGACAATGACGACCGCTCCCCCCAAAGAGAACAGCCGCCCTTTCTCCCCTTCCGACTGCTGCAGTCCCTGGCTTTGCTGTGCATGGCTTCCAGTTACTCCTGCCTCTGCTCAGCCACACGGCATTTGGGTTTGGTTTCAACGTGGTTTTATTTTTTTATTTTATTTTTTATTATTATTAATTTTTTTTTCCGGTTCTTCTGCCTCTTCCAACTTTTGCACAGGCTGTATGGAAGGTCGGGGCGGTGGGAGCCCGCTGGGGAGCGGGGCCGGCTGCTCCCCGAGGAGGCAGCACGCTCCCCGCTCGGCTCTTGGGGTGACTCAGGTGCGAGCGTTCGGGCGAGCTGCCTCGCGGACATCGCAGCGGTTCTCTCCTCATTTCTGTGAGTCACTTTTCTACACCCCGGCCCCCATCGCTATGATGGTTGGGAGGGGGAATCCCTGTTTGTGCGCTCTTGATAAGCAAGAGCAAGTTAAACGCCCTTGCGAGGGAGGGCTCTGCCCTTGCCGGTACTCGTGCATCCAGGAGCTCTGCCCGCAGCGTGCCCTCGACCCGCTTCCCGCTTGCGCCGGAGGCGGCTGCGGCCCGCTGGGTTTCCCCAGTGGGACGGGGCTGCCCACCCAGCTGCTCTGCCCAGCCGGACACGGCGCTGCCGGAGGCGTGCGCTGGGCTGGGAGCTGCTGCCGGAGCAGCACCGGTGTCTGTATGTGGCAGTGGGGCGGGTTGGACGCTGGGCTGGCTGCTCCAGCATGGAGAAGCCCACGGCTGCCCCCGTCTTTACTCCCCCCCCAGGCCCCTGGACGTGCCGCGGGGAGCAGGGCCGGAGGCAGCTCCTCCAAACCCAGATACGTCCCGGGGGGCATGGCTCGGTGAGGCGAGGAGCGGGGACCCCGGTGATGGAGGAGCACCAGGGGTGTTGGGTGCAGAGCCGGGTCCAGCCACCGCATCCACACAAAGAGGAGGGGGGGTCCCGGCTGCGCGGCTGTCCCCTGTCCCCGTGTCCCGGTTTGGCAGGGCCAGAAGGAGGGAGCGGGGCACGGCAGGGTTGGCCAGGCACAGGCAGGCTGTACGTGGGTGGCAGGAGCCTGAAGATGTCCTCCCTCTCTCCTGGCTCCGTCTCTCTGAAGCAGGCTTGCCCTCAGGTCAGGTGCCGGGGGCTCTGCACCCTCCCCCAGCACCCAGGGGGCTCACCCGGGCGCCCACTGCCCTCAAAGTCCGTGCGGGCAGCGTCCTCCCTGCCCCGAGGCCACGCTCGCTCCAGCCGGAGGCTGGGGTCTGCCTGACTGTGCCAGCCCGTGGCCGTTCGGTGCCGGCACAGCCTGCGGCCGGTCTCGGTCCGTCCCAGGCCGCTGCCCGGGGCTCGGCGGCTCTTCCCGTCCTCCCTCGGCAGGCTGCGGGTTGCATCCTGCTGCTCGGAGCCCTCGCCTTGGCGCGCTCCCACCATCGCGGTCCTGGCCGCTGACGGGGAGTCCCCGGCTTGGGGCAGCGATGGTGGGATGAGCCCCGCTCCGTCCGAGGGCTGAGCCCGTCCCCAGGGCTGAACCTCGCTCCGTCCCACGGCCAAGCCCTGCTCCCCCCAGGCGCAGCCTTGCAGCCCCCTGCCCGCAGCTGCTGCCTGGCACGACACGACCCCCCTGAGCTCTCCACCGAGCCCGGGCGCCCTGCCCCAGCCGCCCCCTCCGTCCCAAGCCCCCCCCCCCGCCACCGTCCAACGCGTCCCCGGAGGTGGGCTGCTGCCAAGGGTCACCCCAGCTGCTTCGCTTGCCGTGGGCAGAGGAGGATGCACATCTGGCAGGGGAAGAAGAGGAGGCAGGGCGGGATGCTGAAAGCCCCCTGGGGCCTTGCTTTATGCCAGAGTAATATATATGTGTATGTTGACAATACAGGAAGGGCTATAAAGGTGTTTTTTGTTTCGTAGGTGGTAGTTAGACAATTACACTGTTGCTTTGAGATAAGTGAAAAATTCCTCTAAATGACTAAGTGCCTGCATTTCCCCGTGGCTGCTCCGAGGTGCGGGGAGGGGGGGGATGCCGCACTCGGCCCCGTGGTGGGGGCTGCTGCCACGGGCACCCCGTCGCCGTGGGCAGGACATGCTTGGAGCGGCTCGGCCACCCCCCTGGGAGCGGGGCAGGCGGCGGTGGGACCCCGTGGGCACCCTGCGAGCAGGGGCTGCCCGGGCTGGAGCCGGGGGCCCAGCGGCACTGCTTGTGGTGGCGGAGACCTGTCGATGCTTCTGGAGAAGGGGTTGGGGATCCACCAAATGGCAACTGTTGACGCATCTGCCAACTCTTGATATTTTTTTTTTTTTTTGTCATTTCATAAAACTTTTAAATCTAATAAAGCATGTAGTCTATTTTACGAGCCGGCATCTGCTGCTCTCTTCTTCCAGCCCTTCCCAGGCTGCAGAGCGGGGGTCCCATGTGAGGCGGATGGGGGCACTGGGTGCCTGCCGGTGGTGGGGAGGCTCCCTGGGGACGATGCCCCCAGCAGCCAACCCCCGCTGCCCCGGCTTGGCCAGCGGACAGCAGGGACAGATGGACACCCCGGCTTTTCCCCCACCTGCCCCCCTGGAGCAGGGCCATGCACCAGGACCCTGCGATCCCCGGGCCGTGAGCAGAGTCCTCTCCCACGGGGTCTGGATCACGCACTTCTGCTCAGCGCCAAAAATAACCCCGTGCCGTCCGGGTCGGCGCAGGGGTGACGGGCCGTGCTGCGAGCCGCTGGCGCTGCCCTGTTTCTGCTGCCGGGGGATGGTCTCGTCCCACCGACGCGGTGGCAGAGCCATATATCGCCCATACATCACCAGCAGGAGCATGGGAAGAGCACGGCTGCCCTGCTGCCGGGCTGGAGACTTGTAGGAAGGACAGACGGTCATTGGGACCGGGGTTAAAGCACTTCCCTGGGGCCCCCTCAGCTTCCCCAACAAGGAACCAGCTGCTGACCTGGCCCAAGGCAACCTCAGTCCCTGCCAAAGTCTCTCCCCGCTCGCACCCCTCTGCTCCTGCAGCTGAAGCCGGTGAGATGTTGTCCTAGGCAGCCCGGTGCTGAGCCCGTGGGCAGACAGCAGGATGAGGCCCCGTGGGCTGGGACCCTGCAGCCAGGCAGCACGGGGGCATCAGGCCAGAGGCTGCGTGCAGGGAGAGGACGCAGCAGGATCCAGCCTGTCCCAAAGGAGCTGCACCCAGGTCCCGCAGGGCTCCGGTGCATCGGCGGGGCGGTCGGTGCGGGATCCCTCCCCGCTTGTGCTGCACGACAGCCACGGCACGGGGTGGTGGTGGTACCCCGCGGCGCGGAGGCCAGCGGGGACCCCGGCGCGGGCACCGGCACGCGCGGGCACATCCCCGGCTCGTCCCAGCCCGGCGAGCAGCACGCGGTGACGGCGTTCTGGAAACTGGAGCTTTATTGCAGCAGCGGCAAACGCATCGTGCGCTCACGGCCGCCCTGAGGCTACAAACCCAACCCCGGGGCGGCCCTTGCCCCTCTTGCCTGCGCCGTGCTGCTCCTGGGCCCGGGGTGGGCGAGTGGGGACCTGCCCCGGGCTGGGGGCTTGGAATCGGCCGCCGGGCCAGTGCAGCCTGGCGGCGCAGCGGTAACGGCCATGCCAGAGCCGCTGGCCCCAAGCACCGCCTGGGAGGCAGCTGGGGGGGGTCCGGAGCCCCCCTCCCGGGGGTCAGTGTGCCGTTCCCACTGCCACGGTGGGCTTGGCCAGCCTGGCCCCTGCCCAAGGCGGCTGCCGCTGCCAGGGACACTGCCGACAGCCTGCCCTGCTGGGAGAGCTCTGGGTTGGGGCCAGGGACGCACGCAGCTGCCCCCAGACCACTCCAACGAGATGCGGCAACTGCCCAGAGACAAAGCGAAGGGCTGGAGCACGGCCCGGGGAGCCGGTCCTGCTCACAAAGTCCCCCAGAAACACCTTTGGAGCGCGCGGAACATGTCCAGGAAAACGCATTACGTGCTGGGATCAGTGATTATCGTCCGCCGGGATGGGTGATGGTGACGGCACAAGGGGAGCCACGTGCACCAGCAGCCAGCCCCTGGCGGGTGTCCCCGTCCATCATCAGTGGGTCCCATCTTCCCGGGGGGCTCCGTGCAAGGACGTGGGGTGCCCCGGGGCCGGCATCAGACTTCGCTGCTGCCGTGGGGCAGCGCGGTGAAGTCACCGCCGGTCAGGGTGACGGTGAATGCCGCCATGCAACGACGACTTGATCCATGTTGGGGCCAGCAGCTGCCCTCCAGGAGTCCAGGGGCTGGATGGCTTTCTGGAAGCGCTGCGGGTGGGCAAGGGTGAGCAGGGGCTGCCCTGAGCCCCCGCGGGGCAGAGGGCATCGTCGCTGCAGGAAGGGGCAGCAGCGGGCACCACGGCGGAGGGGCTCAGACCCCACCTCTCGCCCCGGCCCCGCAGCTCCAGCCCTTTTTCTCTCTTGGGGAAGGGACAGCATCACATCTGCTCTGTCACCAGCCTCTCCTGCCCCATCCCCAGCACCGGGGCAGCCCCTGGTCTGCCCCCACCCCGTCCCGGTGCCCCATCCCGCCTCGCACACTCACGTTTCTCAGCGTCCCCGACTGGCGGCACAGGACCACGACGGCCCAGAGCGTGACCGGCAGGCAGGTGAGGACAACCATATAGATGCCGAGGTTTGTGTCCCAGATGGCGTACTCGTACATGCCGTTGTGCAGGGACACACGCTGCATGTCCAGGCAGGCGCAGATGAGCACGGACTGAAGGGCAGAGCGGGCACAACCAACGTGACGCCACGGCACTGCCTGGCCCCAGGGTCTTGGCCAGGCTGGGAGCCACAGGGACCCCCAGGGGTGCTCTGAGCTCCCTCCAGCAGCCACAGGCAGGCCTCGGGGGGCACCAGGACCGGGCAGCCTCGCTCCAAACCCATGGCAAGAGCTGCCCCTCTCAGAGGGGAGGGAGAGATGGAGGGAGGGGAGCTCTTCTCCCCTCGACCTCCAGCCCCGGGAGGGTGCTCGGTGCTCACCAGCAGCAGGCAGGGGGTAAAGAAGACCCAGCACGCCTTGAAGTAGCCCAGCATGTGCTTGTACCAGGGTGGGCACTGGCGGATCATGGCCATGATGTCCTGGCAGAACTGGTTCACACCTGCAGGCACCCCAGGAGAGGGTCATGGCCGAGCCCCTGCCTGCCCTCCGCATGGCCCTGCCGGGTGCACCCGCTCCGGGGCACCCACGACACCCCGTGCTCGGGCTGAGCTGTGCCAGCAGTGGCGGTGCTGAACATCCACATTGCTTTGGTGGTGGAAAAGAAATTGCATCCCCCACGCACAGGGAAAATTGCACCTCAGCTTTGCACCATCTCCTTGCAGGGCTGAGCTCCGTGTGGGCGGCAGGACGGGGGGTAACTCCCTGCCCACGCCAGCTCCAAGCTCTCCACAGCTGCAGGTGCACCCTACAGAGCCTGGCCACGGTTTGCCACGAGCCCCAGGAATGCCAAACGCTGGCGGCGCGGTAGCCAGGGGCTGCCCTGTGCTGTAAATACCCTGCGCCTGCAGCGTACCCCGGGGACGCCCACTCCGCTCACCGTAGCAGAAGGTGATGCCCAGGCACATGAAGAGGCAGACGGTGATCAGCCCAAAACTGGTGCTGTACTTGTCAATGAGGGTGAACCAGTAGATGCCTCCCTGTGAGGTGGTGAGGGACAGGGTCAGCACAGCTCAGGGCAGTGGGGTGGGCACAGGGCACCCCCTGCCATGGACGGCGCTGACGCCAGGGCCTATGAATAGCCCTCCATCCTCCCCCCTAAGCGCTTGTGCAGAGATTGGGAGAGGAGGCCGTTCCCCAACCTCCAACCTGGCGTCACTCCAAGGGTGCTGGGTGCCGCCGGATGGGGGTGCAGGGGATGCCATACCTGGGTGACCAGCGGGAGCCCCAGCAGATAGAAGGAGGTACAGAGAGCACCCAGCAACACCGCCTTCTTCCTCCGATTGTCCAGGGCCGGGAACTTGTCCAGGAAGGCTGTGGTGATGGTCTGAATGGTCTCAAACTGAGGGACAGGGGATGTCAGTGGAGGGGGGGATGTCCCAGTCCCTGCCCCCCCCAGACTGGGCACTGGGGACAGTCCTTACAGAGGGGACTTTGCAGGGCACTGTCCCCATGTGCATCCCCATCCCTGTGACACCTGGGCACGTGGAGAAACCCATGGCCAGTGCCAGTGGGATGTGGCTGCATCCCTGCCCCATGGCCTTGGGTGCAGCCCCACATGCAGGGGGCCATGCATCCCCCACCCCCCCACCCCAGCACCACCCTCGTGCTCCTGGCCCGTGCACTTCATGCCATCTGCATCCCTGAGATGGGGTGTCCCTGGCACCCCAAGGCCAGGCACGGGGAGGGACATGGGGCTGCCCAAGCTGACAATCACCAAAGTTTCCACTCCCAGCATGATAAGCGCCAGGAAGAAGAGGATGGACCAGAGCGGGGAGATGGGCAGCATGGAGAGGGCTTCAGGGTATGCCACGAATATCAGCGCGGGGCCTGCGGGGTGAGACGAAGGGAAGCGTGAAAGGACACGCCATGGTGAGACAGGCCAAGTCCAGCAAGCTGGTAGCCAGGCTGGATGTGAGCTCGGCTGCAGCCCCGTGGCCCCATCCCTGTGCAGGGCACCGGGATGTCCCCTGGCACGGCACAGCACGAGTCCCCCGTCCCCGAGCCCATACCTGAGTCAGTGACACTGCCCACAGGGACTTGGTTCCTCCAGGCCATGTGCCCCAGCACCGAGAACGTGGCAAAGCCGGCAAAGAAGCTGGTGCAGCAGGTCCCAATGGCAAGGACCAAGGTGTTCCTGCCGGGAAGGGCATCACAGCCCCACGCCCGTGAGGTGAGGATGGAGATGGGGGCATCCCAATGGGCCGTGGGGCTCGGACTCCCCATCACCACCCTGCTGCTCCCCAGCGGCAACCCGGGGCTGCCCCGACAGCCCGCACCCCCCGTGCCCCTCGCGCCCCGGCCCCGCTCACCAGATGACATTGCTGTCAAACTCGTTGTAGGAGGCCATGGAGACCAGTCCCCCAAACCCGATGCCCAGGGAAAAGAAGACCTGCGAGGCTGCATCGCTCCACACCTGGGGGATGATTGTGCGGGGGGGCTGCAGGACTCCCCAGCCCAGCCTGCCCCACTGGCCCCAGCTGGGGGGATCGCTGCCATCAGGGAACCCCCAGCCCCGCTGCGGGGTTACCTGGGCACTCTGCAGCCTGCTCCAGTCCAAGGAGAGGTAGAAGCGGATGCCGTCGAGGGAGCCGTCCAGTGTGGCCCCCCAGATGATAAGGGTGAGGATGACCAGGTAGGGAAAGATGGCCATGACGTACACCATCTGCGCAGGACATGGCTCAGCTCGGCCCCTCTCCGCCGGCACGGTAGCCCCCCCTGCAGCCCCCACACACTGCCCCTCACCTTGCCTGAACTGTGGATGCCCTTCAGCGTGCAGAAGAAGACAATGATCCAGGCTGCTAGCAGGCACAGGGCGAGGGGCCACTGCACGGCGCCGGGGTCCCTGAGGCCGGAGCTGTGCATCGCCCCCAGCACCTGCTCGCTGCGACGTGTGGACGCAGGTCAGCGGGACGGGGGACACGAGGCACCCTCCTCACCTCCGCAATGTCCTCACCCAGCCCTTCCCCCTCACAAAGCCTCCGGCATCACCGACCACTGCCCGCGGGGGCTCAGCACTGTCGCTTCGGGACCAGGAGAGATGGAGCCAGGGCCGGACCCCCAGACACGGTCTGAGGGAGGCACACATTGATGCGGCCACGCAGGGACTTACCTCCAGAAAACCTCGCTGGCGCTGACAATCCCTGACGCATTCTGCAACACACATCCCCGGCAGGTCAGCATCACCACCAACTGCCATCGCCACCATCCCCGACATCCCTCCCGGCCCCAGCCCCAGCCTGACCCTCCTCTTCTGCTGCAGGCAAAGCTTCTCCCGAGAGAAACCACCTGCCCGGTCCTCGTGCGGCGTCTGGCCCCACAGCATCCCACCCCAGGACCGGACCCCACAGCGCTGCCCGCCCGGGGACCACTGACCTGGCAGAGGTACGCGTTCCCGGGGGCATCGCAGGACCAGGGCAGGGGGCTCTGGAAGGAGAGGACCAGGTAGTAGAAAGCCCAGGCAATGATGACGTTGTAGTAGACGCACACCAGGGAGGATGTGATCAGCATGGCAATGCCAATGCCTGTGCAAAGAGAGAGGCTGCTGAGGGGGGGGCAGGCAGGGGTCTGACCACATCCGACAGACCCTCGGCCCCCATGTGGGTTCAAGGGGTTGGAGAGGCAGCAGGAGACCTGCTCGGGGCTGCCCAGGGACTTGGGGTGCAGTCTGGGACCTCGCCAAGAGGGTGTGCCAGCCCCCGTGCCCACCCCACACCCCTTCCCACAGCCCAGCCGGCCCCAGCGGCTGTGGGGGCAGGCAGAAGAGGTGTCCCCGGCCCCCAGCCCCACCTTTCAGCAGCGGGCAGCATTTCCAGACAGTGATGGGCCCCGTGGCTCCGTACTGACCCAGGCTCAGCTCCATCAGGAAGAGGGGCAGCCCCATGATGAGCGACAGGATGAAGTAGAGGATGAGGAAGACACCTGGGAGGAGAGAGGGAGCGGGTTGGGGGGGGTGGCCGGCGCTAGTCTGGGCTTCCCAGAGGACAGACATGCAACGTTTGGACCCATGGCGGGGACACATGTCCGGGCAGGATGCAGCAGAGCAGGGAAAGCCCCCCGGGGCTGCTGGCTCCATCCTGGGGGCTCCATGCTCAGGACCGTGGGATGCACCCACAGCGGATCCTGGAGTTTCCTCTGGCAGTACACTGACATCTGCATCTTTACACAGCTTGTCTCACCAATGGCATTCTCTGTGGAGGAAATCCTGCTCCTTGCAACGTCAGCCAGGCCAAATTTGTGCTGGAAAAGGACATTTTCCAGGGGAGAAATGGGCATTTCCCAGCTGGCAGCCAGCTGCAGCCCAAGCCCATCCTCTCCCAGTGGCAAAGCTCTGGCGCAGCGATAGCCGTTCCCCGCAGGGGAGCAGCTCTCCAGCCACGACGCCGTATTCAAACCCCGCTCCCCCGCAGCCTCGCTGACAGACCAGATGTGGGGCTGACTGCTCATTAGCCTGGCACTCATTAGCGCAGTGCTGGGGGGAGCAGGCTGCCTCTGCATCTGCTGCGCAGGCTGCAGGGGAATCACCAGCCAGCTCTGGCAGGGGCTTTGCGGGGCTCAGCCTGGGGAGGAGGGGACCGCCGCGGGTTTCAAGCCCCACTGGGGCATCGGTAACTCCTGCTTGGCTGTTGGCAGAGGCTGGGAGCGAGGGGCGATGGTGCCCCAGTCCCGCTGGCTCCCTGCAGCTGGAGGCACCGTCCGTGGGGCCGGGGGACCGGGCAGTGGGACCGAGGTAGTGTGGTGTGTCCCTGCTCTGCCCACGGCGCTGGGAAATGGTGGCTCCGGCTGCTTTACTGCCGGTCCAACACGGGCACTGGGGCCTTCTGCAAGGGGTGCCGCACGGGAACAAACCTCCCGACCTCCCCAGCTCCACGGCTTTGGGATCAAAACCACCGTGACTGCCTGTCCCCCACCACCTCCATCCTTTGGGGTGGAGGGCCAAGGGGGCAGCCGCTCCCCCTGCACCCCCATTTCTCCTGCTGGCCCCCACCTCCGTTGGCTGACGCCTTCTCGTCCCCCGTGGGTGCCGGGCAGTGCCCACGGGCAGTGTCCAGCCCTGCCTCAGCGGTTGCCCACGGGCAGCGTGGGCCCTGCGTGGCCGGGCGGCCGGCAGTGACATCCAGTGGCGAGCACGCCGATCGCCGTGCCCGGCTGAAGCCGCCCTCGCCTTGCTGGGAGAAGGGGTCTGTGGGTTCCGCGGGGCGATGCACCCCGCGAGGCTCCCGCAGCACAGCCCGTCTCCCGCCCTCCGGGGAGCACCCGGCTTTGGGCACGCGTGGCCCCGTGGGGTGCAGGCAGCCCCTGCCCGCAGGCAGCCGTGTCCCGGGAGAGGGCTGGGAAGCGAGAAGCGTGCGATGGGTGGTGGGAGCACCGGGGGCGGGAGGCTCGGGGTGTCTGCAGCAAGGGGAAAGCCCGGTGTCCTCCGCAGCCATCCCCCATGATGGGGGAGACTGCAGCGGGTGGGGACGGCTGTGTCTGTGTCCCCAGTCCCCGGAGCAGGTCACCCCACTGCCACCCCCATCCCCATGGCGGCAAGGTGCCCCAGGGCACACGCCGGTGCCCGCAGCAGCTCCAATGGGAGCAGCTGCTTCTCCGCAACATGGTTTAGTGGGCATGGACGATGGCTGGACTCGATGGTCTTGAAGGTCTTTTCAACCTAAATGAGTCCATGACTCCCCCTCTGCCCCCTCCCCGGCCTTGGTGCTAGGGCAGGGCGGGCAGGGCAGGCCGTGCAGCCCCTCGGGAAGGAGGAGATGCTTCCCCAGGAGGATGCACAGCCAACCCTGCACCCCAGCCCCGGCACGGGGTATGGTAGTCCCATCACCCACCAGCGAGCCCTGCCCCGAGGGCCAAATTCCTCCCCAGTTAGGCAAGGTGCAAAGGGCACAGCCCCGGCATGGCCCGCCAAGGCACCGGTGCTGCCCCAGACCTGAGCGGCATCACAGGGATGGGTGCCAGCCCCGGCGGGCAGCAGGGGTGAGTGCACGCGAGGCAGGGCATTTCGGAGCCAGGCCAGCTCGCATCGGCTCAGCCGGGGACACCTGTGGTGTCGGGGATGGCCAGAGAGCGGGGCAGGGGGCTATGGAGCAGCATGTGGGGTCCCACGGTTCTATGTCCCATGCACGGCTGCTTCTGCCACCGCAGAAGCACACCCGCCATCCGGCCATGCCCCGAACAAGTCGGTTGGCCTGTTAGCAAATTACTTCAGTCACAGTCATGTAAGGAACATCCACGGGGCAAAGGGGAAATCACTAATTTAACTGGGCAGACTGGAGTGAATGTAGAAAGCCAGCACAATAAAAGCCCCGCAGACTGCTCTGGGGAGGGCAGGCTGCGGGGCTGGGCAGGCTGCGAGCCCACGGAGCATCGGGGATCCCAAGGCAGCAGCAGCAGAGCCGCGCAGACTTCTGCGATGCCCAGCATAAAGGGAGATGCCAGAGGGCAGAGCAACGTGGGTTGGAGGCACGGCAAAGCTGGCAAGGGCCAGATAGGGAAAGGTGGGCCCTCCAGCTGGGTGCAAGAGGAGGAGACAACATCAGGGCAGCAGAAGCAGCCAGGGGCTCAAGAATGACCTTTGGGGAGGTTTCTCCTGTCCCACAGCGCAGAGACATGGCACTGCATCCTGGGCCATTGCCACCAGGCACCAGCTACGTGCTGAGCTCCCTGCACTTTGTCCTTCCCCAGAAATGTGGTAGGTTATTGCCCTTGCTTGGCCACCTTCCTGGGCGCTCCTGGCTGACTGCATTGGATTTTACAGTGGACGGGCACCTCCACGCACCATGCACAACAGCTCGCAGCTGCATGGCACCAGATGCTCCCTGTTACCACCGCTGCGGAGGAGCTGACAGTGCTGCAGGGGGGGTCACTGCCTTTCTGGCCAAGCCCCACTTCTCCAGGCAGGGGCAGAGATGCTCTGCAGAGGGGCTTTGCCTGGAGGCAGCACTTTTCGGCCCAAACCACTCAGGACACTGTTGCAGGCTGCCCCAGGCTCATCCCAGAGGCAGGCGCATCTCTGGGCTGCACAGGACAGCCCCAGCAGGAGAAGTCCCTGGCAGACTCATGTGGAGATGCTTTGAACTCTTAAAGCATCTTTCCCTGTGGTCTTCACGGTGGAATTAAAGTGGTGGTGGGCAACACAAGACCCTGAATCCTGCCAGCACCCATGTTTGCTGTCCTGGTGAGCACAGCCCCCGTGCACCACCACACTGTCCATCCCCAGCCCCCCCATGCTCCTGGCCTCCATCCAGAATGGAGCAGCGCCCGAGTGCCCGGGAAGGGACGTGCATGCCCACAGCAGGGACCCACCTCCTCCGTTGCGGTAACACAGGTAGGGAAAGCGCCAGATATGGCCCAGCCCCACACAGTAGCCCAGGCAGGACAGCAGGAACTGGTGCTTGCTGGTCCAGGTCAGCCGGCGCGAGCTGGGGGCTGGGATGTCAGGCTGGGGTGGGGGTCCCGGCCAGGGCTGGTTGGGACCCTCCATCTGGAGGATGTCGACCTGCGGAGGGGAGCAAAGCATCAGGAACCACTGGCTGTAAGCTGCAAACCCTGCAAGGCCCCTCGACAGGGCTGGGCACGGCCAAGCTCTCCCTGAAAAAGCATCTGGTTCCCAAATGGGTTTTGGGGCTTTCCCTGAAACCCGCCCAGCGGGACCCCACCATGGCCCGTGCTATGGGACATGGGAGGCTCGGGCTGGCCCAGAGCTCTGTGCTCCTCCTCAGGCTCCAGGAGCCAGTGCAGGTCTGGGCAGAGCCCAGCCCTAAAACCCTGGGCAGGTTTGATCCAGCAGATCCTCCCATAGTGTGAAAGTCAGCAGCTGGCATTCACCCCCCCCCCGCCGATGGGTTTTCGCCTCTGCTCTGTCTTATGCACCCAGGACTAGCTAAACACAGGGACTGCCTGGATTGGCACCCAGCCCTGCACTGGGCAGATGACAGTGGGTGCTTGCCACTGCTTGAGCAGTGGAAAGGATGGAGGGATTCCCCCAAACCAGCCTGCAGAGGCTGCTCCAGCCACATGGTCCTTCTTTGGAGGTCCCTTCTGCCACCTAGGCTGCAGCTTTCCCCAGGTTCCTCCAGGACAGATCTTGACCACCCTCCCCAGCAACATTGGACTGCCTGGAGAGAAGAGGGGGGTCTCAGGAAGGAGAGGCAGGCCCCCCCAGGCCAGACCACAGGGGCTGCACATAGGGGACTGCTGAGCAGCCCCATCTCCCCCACCATTCATGTTCCCCACGCTGTCTGGGGTTACCTGGGAGCTGTGACCCCCTCGTCTTGCCTGTCCCACTCTCTCTGTCCCCCAGAAGGAAATTTGCCTGCACAGCCCCTCAGGCAGCCGCCTGCACCCGCACCCAACTTGCCCCTAACAGCCCCGCACCCCAGCAGTGACCTACGGCCCCGAGAAAAGGGAGAGCAGTGGGCTCCCTTCCGCTCTTCACAGAGATGCTCTGGCCTCTGAAAAGCATCTGTCCCACCTGCCCTCAAGAGGAGAACTGGCTTTGCCGGGCACAGGCTCCCCAGAACCCTCCAGATGGGTGGGAGACCTGCCCTGTGCCCAAGGGGACACCGGGCTCCAGCTGCTTTGTGCACCCTGAGAAATCCCGGCAGCTCTGCCAAACTGCAGCCGCGGGGCACGTTGCAAGGTCCACCCGTCAGGGATGGAGAAAGGGCACTGCTCCAGGGCAGAGGGATTGCAAGAGGAACCGAGCTGGGCTGAGACCCAAAGGCTGGCCGTCACCTTGGCACGTGGGTGGCTAAGGGACAACGATCTGCAGAAACCCCTATAGGATCCAGACGTTCCCCGTGCTGCGCCCACCACAACCGTGGCTCACTGCGGGGGTTCCCAGTGGGGCCAGCGGCAACAGGGCCGTGGAGGGTGACCTGCACCCCGTGGGTGTCCAGCACTGGGAGCAGAGGCTCCTGCAGCCCAGGGCAGTGCAGAGCAGGGCAGGCATGTCCCCTCAGGGCCCCGGTCTTACCATGGGCTCCGGCGGCGTGGCGGGGGCCGGGGGTCCCGGCATGTCAAGGTGCCCGGTGCCCGGCGTTTCCTGCTCGGTGGTGGCAGGAGGGAGGGACGGCCACACTTCGCTGCGATGGTCTGACATATTATGGTCAGTATCAAATATTCATTAGAGACCTTTGGTGGGGAAGACGGCCTCTGTAAAACCACTGGAGTTCTGTGATGTGGCCGGAGGAGAGGGCTCCACAGAGGGTGGGACCGCGCTTCTCCGAAGCTGCAGTTCCTTATCTTAAGTGACCAGGAGAAGGAGCACAGTGTATGTGCCTGGAGGAGGGAGGGTGGGACCGCACTTCTCCGAAGACACAATTCCTTATCTTAAGTGACCAGGAGAAGGAGCCCAGTGTATGTGCCTGGAGGAGGGGGCCCCACGGAGGATGGGACCGGGCTTCTACCTTAAGCGATCATGCCAGCTGGGAAAGAGAGGCAACTCCCCAATGAACCCCCTCAAAGCTCACCGACCGATTCCAGAGAAGCCCGGGAATGTCAACTGTGCATGTCGAGACCACCGACTAACACACTATAAAAGAAGGGAGAACGAGTTCTCAGTGCGCGCCCTCCGGAACTGGATCTCTACACTGGCTGGCCCAATGCTGCACCCAGGACTGGTGAAACCCTTTTCTTCTCTCTTTCTTTCTGTCTTTCTTTCTTTCTTTCTGTCTGTCTTTCTTTCTTTCCCTCTCTCTCTCTCCCTCTTTTTCTTCTCTCTTTTCCACAGTCCCTCTGCCTCATCCTTTTAAACATAAACCATTGACCAAGTCTGAGACTAGGAGCGGACCCAGCCGCCCCGGGCTCCTCTTTGAGAAGGAGTCCAGAAAGCGAGGGGCTCTGCTCTGAACCTCGTGACTCAACGGGAGGGCTCTCCTTCTGACACAGTTTCATGTTCCTTTTTCTGCTTCTTTTTCTACACCTCCCTTCTCTTTTCAAACAGCAGCTTAATGACATGATGCAAGGTTCATATTGATAAGTTCGCTTGTACTTGGGCAAGGTTAGCTAGGTTAAATAAATGTTGATTGTTGTTCGAACTCCCCTGGTGTCGTTTCACCTTAATTCTGACAAAGGAAATCCACGAACTTGAGTCACTCCAACTTTGGGACGCGACATTCGCTCACCGGCACCAGGTGCAGCTCTGCCCCAACTGGCCCTGGCCCGGGGTGCGGGATCTGCTGTGATGGGGTTCCCACGAGCCCCCAGCCCCCTGAAGACGGTTCATCCCGCTTGCTTTTGCAGCCAGGAGGGACCAGAGGCATCACTGGCTGCTCAGCACGAGTTCTGGGGCCGGGGCTGTGCTCAGTGGGGTGCGACAGCACCCATTGCTCACGGACAGCTTGGTGCAGGGTGTGCGCTGGGGTGGCCCCTCAGCACCAAACCTCTGCTGGGATGTGGTTTTGTGCTCGGCTCCCTGGACGCTCATGGCTGAGCCATGCTGAGGAGCAGCCCGGTGCCTTCTCCAGCCGTGGCCCCACACAGGAGGGGCACCAGGGCACCGGAGCCGTGGCACTGCCAAGGCAGCCGATCCTGACCCCGCTGCAGAGCAGCATGAGGAGGCAGACAGCGGTGCCAGGCTCCCAGCCAGTGCTGAAGGCCAGCAGGCATGAAGGCGTGAGGAAGAGGGAGGGAGTGGTACGAAGGGACACGGAGCGGTCCGCTGTCCCCCCCAGGCTGAACAGCATCCTGATGCAAGGAAGGAGCATCTTCAGGAACAGCTCCGTCTCCATTTCCAGGCTATCTTTGATGGCAGCATCCCCCAAAACACCCATTATTTTCACCCTATTTTCCCAGTCAGTGGCTGTGGTCTCCCAGCCCATTTGCTGGGAAAACCAGGCAGCCAAATAAGGTGCAGAAATAGTGGTGCGGGTTTTCTGGGAGACAGACTGCTGCTGCCTTCACACAGGCTCGGCGTCAGCAGTAGTAGCAGCTGCTGAAAGAGCTCAACTTAAAACTGTGATCTATCCATGAGAGAGCATTTCTCCTGCAGTTCTCCCATTCCAGCCACTGAGTCATCCTCTGCTCTTGGTAGCATTTCCACCTCCTTTCCTCTGCATCTTCGAGGGGACGCTGGGCTAGATCCCTGATCCTCTGCTGCACACCAGCTTTTGTCTGTCTGTCAATATCACATGCTGATGCACTGTCCTTGCTTCTCTTTGGCCATTGCCAGCAGGATGGCAATGGGTTATGAATTGTCCAGTGATCCACTAAGCTGGTGACCCCCTCTGAAAGACTGTATAAAGTCTTTGTGGGATGACTGCAATCGAATGGAAGTCAGGAGCAAAAAGGAAGCTCATCATGGGAGGCAACCAAAGGAAGAAAGAGTCATTCTGCTTGATGACTGGGGTCGCCTTCATCTCACGCCATCTGCCAGAACCCTGCTGTACTCCTGGGGCAGTGCAAAGTCCTAGACCTTGCGAGAGAGACAATCAAAATCAAGCAGTCTCTTCAAATGGACAGAATGTCTGCAGATGTTTCTGGGTCAAGGAATTAACTGTAACTCCACCTGAAAGAGGGAAATGGAAGAGGTATTTTTAACTTGGGTAATTTTGGTGGTCTTGCTTACGGTAGAGGTTTGCACACAGTTGGTCCAGGGCAACTGAGGAGCCAGTAATCAGCGTTGGGGAATTCGCACGGTGTGCTATGATGCACAAAACAACCAGGAGGCAGAGAATTAGACTCTTCCATCTGTATTTTCTCCTCAAAGACTGGATTCTGCAAGAAACCCCCAAGATACCTGAGATACTCACAACTTCCACTGGAGCCTGGGGGCCCTCAGAGCCAGTCACAGAGCAGCCCAGGCCTTTGTCCCTGGCAGGATTAAGATAACTCTGTGCAGCTCGCTCCATGACTCAAGGCCTCCACCTCACTCTCATGGTTTCCCCTGCTTTTGCCAGCAATGTTTCTCAAGCCCAACAGCTCTCCACTTGCACCAGGAGTGCCGCCAGCTGGGTAGCCTGGCACCGCAGCACTGTCAAGATTTTCAGGATGTCTTCTCAGGGCGCAGTGTCCTACAAGCACACAGCACAAGCCAGCAGGACTGAGAAAACCAGACCTTCATCAGGAGAACTGGAGAGAGTCTCATTCCCGAGGACACTTGCAGCCTGCCAGGGACAGTGCTCCCTGGGTGATGGGGAGCACAAGTGTGAATTCCCCAAAGGGCAGACAGGAACTCAAGACTTGCCCAGGTTCATCAGCTACATAGTCAGATACATAATCATCAGCATCATCAACGACTGCTTCGGAAGAGAGGCCCGAACTCCGTTCCCTGCTGAAAGTGAGATTGGACGTCCCTTGGTCCAGAAAAAGGGTCAGCATCAGGACATCACATAGCATGTCAGCTCTGGCGTGAGCTAAGATGCAAATCTCTGCAGTTCTCTGCTGGTCCAGCATCCTGGGTTCCCTGCAGCGCGTGCCAGGCTAGTGCACCCACATGCAAGCTCCCAGCTCCCTTCATACGAGGTAAGACAGGAGCACGTGGGCAAGAGGCGGGAGCTATGCTTTCCTTGGTATGTCTGTCCCCTTGATCCACGGCAGGATCAGCTCCTTTGTTTTGTGGCTTCACATTGTGTGAATATAAGGTACTGAAGCACCCTTGGTTCAGTTTTGAGTGCTGTTTCAGCTCAGTGCTTGTTTCCTAGCTGAGAAAGGCTCAATGCCCTTGTGCAGTTAAGGTGCCGGCTGCATATTCCCGTGGCTCTGATAGTTTGAATGAAGCAGCCAGTTCAGACTGAGGAAATTTCACTGTGGAAATCAGCTAAGGACTAACAACAGGAACCTGTTAGCACAGACACCCCACTCCCGCTCCAGCCACAGCTGTCTCAGAGATGGATGGAGGTAAAAGTATTGTGCAGCCTCAGGAAATCTAGTTTTTGTTGCTACATTTCCGTCCCAAACTCACATGTCTGAAGAATTGGCTTTATCTTGGTCATTCTGATCTCACCACAGCCATGCTGGAGGGGAGGAGGCTGGTTTTCCTCTGCAGCAGTTTAACCCATGGCATACAGTCACATCCTCATAAAATGAAAGAACTGCTCCACCTACTACTGTTTTTTCCCAAAAGAGTGAATAAAACACAGAGTAGAAGAACTTGACGGCAAAGATCCGTAAGCACAGCTCAAACGGATCAAAATGCCATGCTTTTTCCTTCTGTAGGCCTTTTTCCAACAAAACTGAGGAACAACCCCAAATTTATTCCCATTTCCTGATCAGTTCCAAAACTTTCCTGTGTCACATCTTTGAGACGAGAGCTCTTTGGGCTGCCAGCCTCTGTGCTGTGCTCCTGCTTGGCTCGCTCAAGCTGAGCAGGATCAGACTGACCTGCTGGTGCACTGGACACCTTCAAAGCAAACCTCGGTGCTGAGGAATCGGCAATTGCCATTTTTGTTCTGAGACTGAATGGAATCAACACCCTCGTGTGGGAAGTGACAGTGGTCCATCCAGAAGAAAGAAGTAACTGAATTTCCAGCCACTTTGTGCCACTAAAGCTCCTGGGATCTCTTTCTGAGACTTGCAGGATTAGCCTCAGCTGAAGGGTACGTTGGATGGTTATACTCTTACAGTGCAAAACCTGACATTTCCGTTGTGGTACTGTATTGGCCTCTGCTTCCCGTTTCCCACTCGCAGAGACGAGGCCGTGGGGTATTAAACCGCTCAGCATCGTCCCCTGCAGGCAGGTGCGCTTCTCGGGTGGTAAGAGGTACTTCACAAGGCTCTGTGCAGAAAAGGAAGATGCTGTAAACGATAAAGGCAAGATGTTATCACGCCACGTCAGACTCACGAGTGCCACAGCTGCTGTTTGGCTGCTGGTTACATTTAGAGCAGGTTAGCAGAAGAACTACTGATGTTTTGGGTTGGATTATGTGGGTAAACCCCAGCCGGGGCTCCCAGCCGTTTCCCCTGCCTCTGTGAGGAGCAAGTGCTGCAGAAGGAGATGGCGGTTGCCCACAGGGGCAGGGAGGGGGCTCGCCCTCCTGAAGCGCAGGGGGAGGGTGCCCCCTCCTCAACATTGTCAGTCCTGATGTTTTAAGGGCGGCCACGGGCTTTTTTGAGATCCTGAAAGGTCTTTGTGGCAGGACGTGCACCCTTCACGTCACCCTCGGCTGGGGCACCTGCCGCCTTGGCCAAGGATGGCAGCTCGGTGTCCCCCCGGTCCTGTCCTTCGGAGCCCTCCAGGGGCTGGGTGTCCCCTGGGGGCCATTCTCCTGACGGGGGCGCCAGCTCCCCTCCTGTCCTCTGCCCCTCACGGGAGGGCCTGGGCTGGGCGCCATGCTGGTGCACAGGCCGCCATGCCCGTAGGGGCCTCTGGCCCACGGGAGTGGTGTTCTGTGTGGGGTATGGGCAGAACGGGGGTTGTGGGGCATCTCCTTTGTCGGATCGCATTAAATAGCATGTCTGGACCTTGCTTTAGTAAAATTATAATTGCCATTGTTACCGCTATACTGCCTATCGCAGGACGAGGGCGTTTTGTCCCTTCGCGGGCTCCGTACGTCGCGCCCTGGCGCCGGCGTGACCCGCCCTTTCCCGTCCCGCCGCCTCCTTCCACCGGCAGGCGGGCTGTCGGCCGCCATCTTGGAAGCGGGCAAGCGGCGTGGCCTTCCCGGGCGGGGTGGTGTTTCCCGGGAGGAGAGGGGGGCAAGGCGGGGATGGAGGAAGGGACGAGTCTCCGCTAACGGTGAAAGGCAGCGCTGAAGTCATGGCGGTGGGGGCAGGGGGTAAAGAAGGGGGCAGCGCCCGGAGGCAAGATGTCGCCCGCAGCCTCAGCCGGGAGGGGTGGAGCGCTACGGCGGCGCAGCGGGGTCAGGGCAGTTGGCGGGAGCGGGAAGCGCTGAGACCGCGCTTGGCGCTGAGGAGCCGTTGAGAAACCCGGGACGCCGACCGCCGCCATGCATGTCGTCAAGCGGGGTGAGGAGGGCCCTCCGCCGCGGGGGGGAACGGACAGGCCGGCACGGGGATTCCCTCGGCACCGGGGGGTGGGGGGGAGATGCGGTGGCCGCTCTTCTCTGGGGGGGGTCGGGGGTCTCCTCTCATGGCACCAAGTGTGGGGGAATGGGGTCAATCCCGCTGCTTTGGGGGGGGTCCGTCTCATGGCACCTGGTGCGGGGGGACGGGACCCCCTCTGCTTTGGGGGATCCCTCTCGTGGCACCTAAAGTGAAGAGATAGGGTCCCCCCCTCTGTTTTGGGGTGTCTCTCATGGGACGTGAAAGGATGGGATCCCCTCTGCTTTGGGGGCAGCTTGCACGGCATCGAGTGTGAGGGGATAGCACCCCATCTGCACTGGGCGGGGGGGGAGAAGGACACCCCAGAGCGAGGGATCTCCCCCCATGACATCAAGAATGAGGAATGAGACCCCTTAGTTTTGGGAGACACCCTCCCCGCAATGACAATAAGCTTTGTGCTTGGGTCCCACACCTTTGATCAAAGGAGGGATCCCCAGTCTTTGGGGGGCAGGGGGGCGGGGTGGCCCTCAGCTGGGTTCCCCATTTCTGCAGTAGTGGTCCCAAGAACTGGTTTTATGCAAAGCTTTAGGTGGAGTGGAGTGCGAATTTCTTGACCTTGTAGCGGGTACTCGTGCCCCTCCTGAAGTGGCATGAGCTCCCTGTTTTTCTTCACTGTATTGAGAGCTGTGCCTCTGAGTGAGGGATCCCGTGTATAGTATTGATCATTTGCAGCAAGAACATGCTAGGGTGGAGGGATAGCCTCTCTTCTCCTTGAGCCTGAACAGAGAACCTGAACAGGCTGTCCTTGGTGATTCCCACCCCAAGTTCCCCCAAAAGAGGGCTGGCTCCTTGTGTGAGGTGCTGGGCAGGAGGATACTGTGCTTAACTGGTTCTTTGTCGTAACGGGAGCTGCTGTGACAGTAACCTCTTCTCCAACAGATGGACGCCAAGAACGTGTCATGTTTGACAAGATCACATCACGCATCCAGAAGCTCTGCTATGGGCTCAACGCTGACTTCGTCGATCCCGTGAGTCTGTCCTTTTTCCTGCTGTCCTGTTCTCTGCCCCTTGTGATCTCTGCTAAACCTGACAGTGGTGAGCCAGTGTTACCCAGTTATTCTCTGTGGCAAAAACCAAGCATGGTGGCCTGTGCAGGAAGTCTTTGCAAATGCATTCATAATGTGTTTCTTCGGATTGTGTTCTGAGCTTTTTTGCTTCACAGATACGGAGTCTTAGACTGTGGTGGGGGAAAATCAGTTTACCTATTGTAAATTGCTTTTACCTCAAAAGCTGAAGCGATTGAGCTTCTTGTGCTTAAAAAAAAAGAGTTGTTTGTTGCTCCAGTTCACATATTTTGGTTTTGGTAGATTGCTCTCAATTTCAATCTGCAAAGCTTGAGCAATACTATATGGAAAGTAGCTCTTGATCCTCTCTTAATAAAACAAGGTGCTCTTTCTGTCTGACAGAACCCCCCTGTCATTATAATATCCCTATTTTGTTTTTTCAAGCTGCGTAGGATTTTGAGTGCACATTGATCCCACTCATGTAAGCTTCTCCTTCCAAAGCCTGTGCAGAGGATGACTCCTATGTGGATCCATTGATCTCTGTGAGATTTTTATGCAGATGTGCAGACCCAGTCTGTTCATTTGGAGTTGCCAACTTCGGCTCTTCCCATCTCGAAGATCTAACAGTCTGTTTTCATATCTTAAATTGCATCTGTAAAATATTGGACATTCATTCTGTACCAAAAAGTGCTGCTCTTCAGCCATAGAGAGCAGGAGGAGGAGCATTAGTGACTTGGTTACTGAAACACAAAGTACACTGTCTTGATCTCAGTGACAGGGAGTTGGTGATAGGAATCTTGCTTCTGTCCTAGTCCTCCTGACTCTTAATAACCCTGTCTTGATAATGAAGATAATCTTATGTGAAGCACTGCATTCTTATTTATTCTGCAGTAGTGTATGACATTGCTCTTCTTGGAATTGAGTTTCTCCTTTTGGACTTGGAACTTCTTGTGCCAGATGCTCTACAAGCCACTAGTAAAAATCCCTAACCTAACATGCTTACTTTCAGAGAGTAAGGTTTGAAAATTACGTGTCCTGGTTTTTTGAGGCTGATGGCACTGCCAGTGTATTTGGCATTTACCACGTTAGATTCGACCTCTCTTCTCCAGTGTAGAATATGCTCTTTCTTGTAGTGATCGGTGCTAAGTGCTTGAGAGTAAAGCAGAAAGTACTTTAGAGATAGATGCAAAAGTCTTTTCCCACAAAAGGTCCCAACTGGCAGATGAAGCCAGTTGGGTTAAGCTATGAAGCAAAAGCCATTGTATCCCTTCCAGGGTTGGGTTTTTTTTGCTCTTGTCATGAAATGACTTTAACCATAGCACTTCCATGTCTCATCAGGCATTTATAAAGTCAAGCTTCATTTGGAGTTTGAAAACTTCTGAGCAAGTACTGTTTTAATCTGACTTTTCCCTTATGAACTTTGCTGCTACTCTATTCTAGCCTTTAGGAAAGAGTCTGCAGATTAAAAACTGTTAATGATTCTGGATTGACAGTTTCTGCTTTCTTCACTCTTTCCTCGCTCTCCCTTCTGCCCCAGTATTACTTTAAAATTTTAGGAGTCAGTACTTCACTAAGAGGGTTTGGTATTTTAATTTGCTTTTCCATTCAAACAGAGCAAACGGTACTGCTTATAGTGAAGCGTATCTTACATCTTAAATGGTTTCAGGATTTTTTTTTCCCCAACAACAGGTATCTAATCTCCAGAATTTTCCTTTTCCAGGCCCAGATCACCATGAAAGTGATTCAGGGACTGTACAGTGGTGTCACAACGGTGGAACTGGATACGCTGGCTGCTGAAACGGCCGCAACCCTGACCACCAAACACCCTGACTACGCTATCCTGGCAGCAAGGATTGCAGTGTCCAATTTGCACAAAGAAACTAAGAAAGTATTCAGTGGTAAGTCTCTTTGGGGGCACTTGGATGGCAATTAGTCAGAAAGGGAGTAGGAGTTTTAGAGGATATAAATATGAAAATCTCTTAAGCAGAAGTTACTAAGTACCCAGGCTAACTAAAAATGCCATGGAGATGAAAAGCATGAGTTTTAGGCATGTCACAGGGAAAATGAAATTGCCTGTTTTGGAAAAGTATCTGTATAAATAGAATGATGAAAAATGGAACTGATTCAAATTAGGTTGCACCCACTTTCTTTCCCATTTATTATGTGTTATAAATTCTATTAAAAAAACATTGTAAGAGAAGCGCACTTTTAAGGTTAATGGGTTAGTAATAGTACTGAGCAGGTAGAAGAAAAAGTGTATGTTTGTAGAGCTGGAGGGGGTTATTTTAGAGGATGAGTGATCCTGCCTGTTAAATCCTTGAAAACAAATGACAGATGATGCCTATATAGGTCTGTGGATGTCCTTCTTTTTAAATACCTTTCTGTTGTAGATGTGATGGATGATCTCTACAACTACATAAACCCTCACAACGGGAAGCACTCACCAATGATCTCCAAAGAAACCCTAGACATAGTTTTGGCCAACAAAGATGTATGTAACTTTTTTTTTTCTTCCACTTCGAAGTTTTAAAAATTCAGTGAACTAATTCAGATAATTTATTTTTCTTATTTTTAAGCAAGCCATGTTTGTTTTAGGACAAAAAGCCAACGCAGAAACCTGTGCAGGTGGTAACTGCTCTGTTCTGGAGAGTTTAAAAGAGAGGATGTAGGAATTTCCTTCATGTAAGGATGTTTCTGTAGTACAATCTATTTTCTTGGATGTCCTCATAGTCATGATCAGCACAAATTTATTGGAGAAAAAGTAGCTTTTGATGTAGCAATCTGTTTTGTGTGCACACAAGGGAGAGGTGAGGTTTGGTTTCTGATTTCAAGTTGTTTCAGGTCGGTGTTCTTATGGGAACTCATGTTTGTATTTTGATTTTCTCTTGTGTTTCTTAGTGTCTAGTTAGACTTCAGTAAAATGTAGCCAACAATTGTGCGTTGTACTTGGAAAAAAAAATTGTTAAAGCTGTGCGTTTCTTGTTTCAAGATAAGTGCTCTTCCCTACTTTATTCCTCTGATCTGATATCTGTTTCACTAGACCTTTGATGCCAGAAATGCCAAACAATGATAGTATTGTTATACCTTAATGCGAGGCACAAAAAACCTAATTGTAAATGTAAATTTTTCTCTGTATTATTTCCTCTCAGCGCCTGAATTCTGCCATTATCTATGACAGAGACTTCTCCTACAACTATTTTGGTTTTAAGGTAAAAAGCACATTACTCATGATAATGAAGACTGCTGTTTTGATATTTTTCTGGAGCTGAATCTTTTGGGAAGGATGGGAATACTTGCAGAATCATCTTGATTTGGGCAAGGAAGGCACTGGAGTAGTGGGACATTAGTGGGTTTGTAAAAAATGAAGAATACCTGCACAAAACAGTTGCCTAACTGGATGAATCATGTACTTTCTTCTTGGCTTCATTGTGTACCCTCGGCTGCTACAATATTTTAACTGTTGGGCATTAACTGTTTCACAGCAGATAGCACCAAATGTTGTTGAAAGCTTCCCAGCTCGTGCCATTCCTCAAGGAAATAATCTGATTCTTAATAAACCAAAAAAGGGATTTTTGCTTTTCCTCATTGTTTTGTGTAGCAGTTGTTCTCAGTGTGTCGTCCCACGCATTTTGTCGTCTTCCATGTTGCTGGAACATCTCCCCCACAACCAGTCCAGTCTATTGTGCCCCCACCATCTGCTCCTTCTGCTCCCCTGATAACATGCTGTTCTTTGCTGACTTGTTTTAGGGCATGATGCAGTGGGCTCTCTGGAGGGTTAAATGGAGAGTATTTTGCTATTCCATAGCAGTGGGTACTTCAGATAGTTCTTGTGAATCTCTGTAAGAATGGGGGTTTTTGCCTGGAGTTTCCATCAACACACCGGATGTGGTGCCTTCTGCTTTGGGGGAAGTAGCCTGCAATGAGGAAACAACTAGTGTGTGTAAAGAGCATAGCAGCTGCGGAAACAGCATAGGCAAGGATGGAAAGAGGGGACTTTGAAGGGGGGGATGTGTTTCTATATGTATATAGATATGCAATTCCTGACATCCCCTCCTGTAATTACTGCTGTAATCCATTAGGTACAAGCTTAGAAGGGATGTGCTGCAGTTGTAGGGTTGCTGTATTTGTCATATTGTGTGTTCTACACCCAGTGCTGCAGATTGTGATACAGGTTGTCTGGAAAGCATTGTCGTAGTATAACTAACAATACTTTAAGGAGGGATGGGGCTGTGGAGAACAAGTACTCCCTTGTCTTCTAGCCTTAATTCACTGTGGGTTGAGAGGTAGTGTTGAACCTTGTGGCTGCATGCTCCACTACCACTCCATAATACAAAGCCTAGAGTCCTCAGTGTTGGAACCTTACGGTGGACTTCTGGGTTTTTTTTAGTCATTAGTCACCTAATATCCTATGCCATTAACAAGAGGAGTAGTGGAGTGCAGGGTTGGTGCTTCTGTTGAAGCCTGGGATAAGGAGCATGAAGATGCTTGAGTTTGCAGTTAACAGGATTTTTTTTAAAAACTGAAAACTGCATGTCTACTAAAATGCATTCTCTCTTTTTAAAGACTCTTGAACGCTCCTACTTGCTGAAAATCAACTCAAAAGGTAAGAACTGTCTGTATCATCTTGAAGTATTATTTAAAAGTCAAGACCATGGCTCAGAGCAGGGGTTGAGGAGGTAAATAGCCCACCTCATAGCTTTCCATAAAGCATTCCAGTGAAAGCACTGTGTACTGGTTCAAAAAAAATTAGCAAAAAGTTTGTGCTAGGTATTTTGTGGGCATGTGCAACTTGTTTTCTTAGGCTAAGAATCTAACATTTTTTTGGTGGCAGCAGTATGCTTGCCTGAAGAACAGTTGATCATTAAAGAGCAGCACTGTGCCAAGTTTACTTGGGTGTTCCAAATAATGGCAGTGTGACCTGGACAACTGTGCTTTCAGCCGCCTGTTTTAAGGTCCCGTCCCTAGTGCTTTGAAAGCTGCCTGTTATCTAGGATTTAGTAGATGAAGTAGTTCCTGTCCAGCTGATAACTTGTTCCATAATGCTAAGCACTTTTTAATAAATTTAAGCCGAAAGAGCTACTGTGCTATCTGTGCCAGTTATGGCAGGCCCTTAGCATGAAAATCCTAGGACACCAGAATGTTGAGAGGTTAATTGTAACATAATAAACCTAGAGAGCAATTGGATGCTGGATTGGATATTTGATTGGATTTTAACTGTTAATACAGGTGTTGGGTTTTTTTTCCCCATGAGAACAGTCAAGCATTGGAGCAGGTTGTTGAGAGGGGTTATGCAGCGGTGCCTGTCCTTGAGTTTTTCAAAACCTGACTGGATAAAGTCCCGATGGTCTGATTCTCTTAGCTGACTCTTCTTTGAGCAGGAGATCGGACTAGAGACCTCCTGAGGTTCCTTCCAACCTGAATTATTCTGTGTTTCTATGGAAACTATGGCTCTCAAGTGGCCCATTGCACGTTGTTTGTAGCTTATTGCTATGACCTCTACATCTGTCTGTACTAATCGTAAATGTCATACTGACATTCTTTCCCCCGCCCCTTTGCTTTTTGTGTTTAGTTGCTGAGCGTCCTCAACATATGTTGATGAGGGTATCGGTGGGGATCCACAAAAATGACATTGATGCTGCAATTGAAACTTACAATCTTCTGTCTGAAAGGTGGTTTACCCATGCCTCCCCCACGTTATTCAATGCAGGCACCAACCGGCCTCAGCTTTCCAGGTACCTTTGGCTTTCAAGTTTGCTTAATGTGTTACTAGACGAAGGTAAAGTTTTGGAGATTGGGTCTGTTCAAATGAAATGCTTTCACAACTTCTAAAAATAGTAGCTGTGTTTCTGTGATAGTTTTATGAAGTTTTGAGAAGCTGCTGTCAAATTTAACTTGATCTCTGGTGTAGTCTTTGGGGAAAAATACACAGGTTTCTGTAAGCTTCTAAAGCTAATGGAAATGTTTACATGGCTGTATTTTATTTAAAAATTACTTATGTGCATAGTAATTACTAATGTGCATGTGAATCCTGGTAATTGTTTTCTAAAACATGCTAAAAATAGCAAGCATAAATGATATGATTTAAAAAATGTTTTGCTTTGATAACACAGGTATCAGTAATACAACTATTGCTCATGATGTTTTCTAAAACTATCCTTTATTCCACTTTGAAACCTATGGTTTTGCATCATTTATTTCCTTTGCATAACATGTTAAAGATTCAGTGTTTACTCTCGTTTTTCTGCAGCCCTAGTGAAATACTTCTTCCCTTTTTTTGTTTTAATCTTTGTATGCTAAAGCTATTTATTTTCATTAGTTGTTTCCTGCTGTGCATGAAGGATGACAGCATTGAGGGAATCTATGACACACTGAAGCAGTGTGCACTGATCTCAAAGTCTGCTGGTGGGATTGGCCTTGCTGTGAGCTGTATCCGAGCCACGGGCAGCTATATTGCTGGGGTAAGTGTGCAGATGGTGTTCCCAGCAGCGGTTGACCTTCTGGTTTCAGGAAATGTCTATATTTTGGTTGCCAAATCAATGCTGCTTCTACCGACTCAGTTTAACACAGCAGTCAGTCTAGCTCAGTAGTCCTTCTGTTTTCACTATGCTCTAAGGCAAAAAGGTTGGTTTTCCTTGTTTTTTTGGCTTCCAAATAGAAGTCCTTCCAAAAAGAGGATCTTATTCCACTGTTTGATCAGACATTTCCAACTATTAGCAACCTAGGAATATGCTCAGAGACTTGTGCATTAGCCCTTTTCCTTTTGTATGTCTTAACTGCTCAACATCATCTGTGGATGTGTGTTTGGTTTTTTTGTCACAGTGCATGTGACAAAAAGAAATTAGGAGGTACATTTTATTAACTCTGGGACCATTAGCTGATATATACATTTTCGTCTATTTAAAAAAAAAAGGTGAGGAGAAGGGACTACCAAATAACTGATTGGGGTGGTCAGTTCCTAGCTTTCAGCATAAGAGTTTTGCAAACTGCTGAAAGACATGCAGAAAATGTAGGCCCATCTCTTCAGGCAGTTGCTTTTCAGTATTGATGGTTTTCCTGTGCCTCTGCAGACAAATGGAAATTCCAACGGGCTTGTTCCAATGCTGAGGGTCTACAACAACACTGCCCGTTATGTGGATCAAGGTGGAAACAAGGTACTGGCTTTCCATTGTATTATGCTCAAGAAGGGAACCTGAGATCAGAGGTTCCACATCTGTGAAGGATTGACCCAGTAACATCAGTGAGCTGATGAAGTGATTGTAGATGACACATAATTAGAATATGGCATTTTCCCTCCTTCTTGTTGATATTCTGGTGTTCCCCTTTCACTGTACATTTTATCATGCAGTTATATCTTTTGGTATATGTCTGCTGCACAATATGCACGTTAGAGCAGCCTCTTGTGCTGGTTATTAGCCACTCCTTGAATGCCCTATAGTGAATTAAGGTGTAAGACTGTAGAAAGCTTCTTGATCCTTTGTTTTCACATAGTCCAGAAGTCAATGGAGGCATGACACAATAAGTAAATCTAATATTTGTCAAGCCCCTGCTTACACAGCAGAGATACATTTTTTGGTACTAAATCATTTTTATTGAGAATCTGGAACTAGTAACACGGCCCAGTTCCAATAAGTGAGAACAACAGTAACACAAAAAAACATATTGAAATTGCCTTAATGAGACTATAAAACTAAGCTCCAGTTAGTTTAGGGTATTGTGTGCACACAGGAGCAGTGCAGGAGATTTTATTTTCAAGGACAATTTGTTCTGATCTTGACTATGTTTTATGTATCAGAGACCCGGGGCTTTTGCCATCTATCTGGAGCCATGGCATTTGGACATCTTTGAGTTTCTTGACTTAAAGAAGAACACTGGGAAAGAAGAGCAGCGAGCTAGAGACCTTTTCTTTGCCCTCTGGATTCCTGATCTCTTCATGAAGCGAGTTGAAACCAACCAGGTAAGAAGCGTGATTGGGGCAGAATAGGTCTGTTAATAGAGAAACAGGTGACCAGCCCTGGGATGGAGTTCATGAAGGGTTGCAGATCTGTCTGCCTAGCAGCAAAGGAACTTCCTGAAAAGGCTGCTGCACCTTATTTGAGAACTAGGCTGTGCAGGTAGAGAATGGAATTGGAGAACTCCAGTGGGATACTTTGCTTCAGTGCTTAATCTTGCAGCCCATGACTTATGTACTTACACTATTACACTAATTTTTTACTCTGGAGTTTCCTTAAAGCATCAAAATATTCTCAGTAAATTGATCTTCATATGACTGCTTGTATTTGCTTTTAAATGTATTTGCTTTTTTTATATTGAGAACCAGTCATTTTCCTGAAATGCAGTTTGGTTATGAATATTCATATAATTACTTTTAAATAGATCTGACTCGTCTGATGAACACCCTCCCCATGTCTGCTGGCAGAGTTCGTTCCTAGTTTTTCAGGATGGGAAGTGTAGTTCGCGTGTTCCTGTTCACAATAGGGTCTGCTGATGAAGTTGAATGCCTTTAATTGACAGAGTGCCTAAAGATTTTCTCTGAATATTTTTCCTTACAGGACTGGTCCTTAATGTGTCCAAATGAGTGTCCTGGCCTAGATGAGGTTTGGGGAGAGGAATTTGAGAAACTATATGAGAGGTGAGAAAAGTGAATATATTTTTAAGCAGTGGTCATCCATTCACAGAACTGCCCTTGTCGTGTGGTATCTGGGAGTAAAAGCACAGGTTTGTGGTGTTGGCTCATAAGTGGTCAGCAAGTTCCATTATCATATTGATAAAAGAACAAAGATGGAGAAGGTCTACTTACTGTTTGCTTCAAACTGTGACGTGCTCAAGATTGTTAAAGGGAAATTCTGAAGTGATCCCTGCTTAAAATGGTCGATGGCTTTGTTTTGAATGAGTTGTGTAGGATGTTGTAGTGAAAGATTTTCCATTTCCTTTAAACAAGGGCAGTTCAGAGTTCATGCAGTTGAGAAGTGAATGGAGTCTTGCCTGCCTGAGAGCCTGATATTGTGTTAAAAATGATTGTCTTTCACTGCTATTTTTGGAGAGCCTTGGAATTATTAAGCAACATGTGCCCTGTTGCAGTTATGAGAAGCAAGGCCGTGTCCGCAGAGTGGTGAAGGCCCAGCAGCTCTGGTACGCTATCATTGAATCTCAGACAGAGACTGGCACACCATACATGCTGTACAAAGACTCTTGCAACCGGAAGAGCAATCAGCAGAACTTAGGGACCATCAAGTGCAGCAATCTGTGTACAGAAATAGTGGAGTATACCAGCAAAGATGAGGTAGGTGGAGATTAGGAACTTGTAGCATTTAGGAAAGATGTGACTGCTTCTGTTGCAGCTTTCTAGAATATGTCTGACTCTTGGTTGGGGAAGGCAACAGGTAGCTAAGAAAATTCTGGGGATGTTTTGACTCGAGTACTTACAACTCTTCCACAGACTCTGTGTGTGGGTTTCCCCTTCCTTCCAGCTCCCGTGGAGGATTTGATATAAAACAAGATACCCATCAAAGCAAACATCTGAAAGCTTGAGGGAGAAGTGAGCTGTTTGGCTTGCTGCTAGCTGATGTAAGCATCTCTTCAGCTAATGATTTAGTAAAACCATACCTCTTACTCCCAGACTTACATTTCAGTGACAATTCCACCCAAGTTCCCTGTGTACTACCCTAATCTTGGTGCTCTATAGATGTGCTGTTTGGACTGCAGCATTGCTAACAAAGGCAAAGGAAGGACATGAAAATGATTTAGTACTAGTACAGCATGGAGCATTTCTAGTGCACTAAAGCTCTTGAGGCTGTTGTACCTGAAAGTATCAGTTTCTACTGCCTGAGCCACTAGTTGTTCTTTAGCTCACACTCTTTGGCATATAAAATCGTGAGTAGTCTAGAAGATTTGGAGAGCCATCTTGCTTGCCTGCACTGCACAAGAAATCTTAGCTGACTTCTTTCAGTTCTCCTGGGGTTGGCAAAAATGCTAGTGTTAAAAAATGACTAAGAAAATGACCTAATATAATATAGTCTGGATCTCACTGGGATCAGCTGCTGGTTCTGGCAACACAAGAAATGGTTAGGCTTAGTTTATGCAAGGATGGCTTGCAGGCAGTATGATTGACTAGGCAGAGAATTGAATTTTTATGCTGATACTGATTTCTACTAAGCCTTTTTGAATTGGTTACCCTTTCTACAACTCATAAGATAGTGTAGAAATGAGGAGTGTGTTTTTCCAGACTTTTAGGTTGCTCGATTTGTTTCCCTATAGTTTAGATAATCCAGAGAGCATGCTCTGGAACTGAGATTGTGTTTTTTTTTGCGTGGGGTGTTGGCTGGCATGCCTGTTTTCACAGTGTTTTCTCCGCAGGTTGCAGTTTGTAATTTGGCCTCTATAGCCCTGAACATGTATGTCACTTCAGAGCATACATACGATTTCAAGAAGCTAGCTGAAGTCACTAAAGTTATTGTCCGAAACCTGAACAAAATCATTGACATCAACTACTACCCTGTGCCAGAGGTGAGTGCAGTGCTGAGCTAGTGTGGGGCTGAAGGCATGCCGAGAGTCTGGTGACAAAGGGCCTGTTGTTCTGTAGCAATCCCAGTTCAGTCTTGGGCAGAGGGATTCAGTGACAGATTTTTGTAAACCTGTTTTAGCAAATAGTTGGGTGTTTCATTAACTGTCTGTTTGCAGATGTGACCTGTTGTTTAGTGGCTTCTTAAGCTTCAACCCAGAACAGTTCCTTAGTGAAGCAGTTGTAGAAAAAGCCTCCCCTTGAGATGGTTCTGCAGCTGGAATTTTTTCATGTGTGAGGATTTCCATAAAGCACAGAACAGCACTAGGAATAGAGTGGAAAGTGGACCAGAGAGAAGGATCCTGGAGAGATCCCAAGAAGGTGTAACTCAGTCTTGTTGGTTTTACGCATCTTTGGGAGGGTGCCTGGACTGCTTTCTGGAATGTGGGAAAGAGGGTTCGTAGTTGTTGAAGAGGAATGGAAGCAGGGTTTGTTGCATTGCAAGAACATAGAAAGGCAAGCAGCAGAGCTGGGTGTTGGAGGAGGAAATAAGCAAATACCCAAAGTGTGAAGCCAAACCTGATGAGAATCACGTATTTCTGGCATGTACAATTTGAATGCATGAGTTTAAATGTCTTCATGGGCCTGTTTTTCAGAAAATGGTTAGTGTTCACTTCTAAATCATGGCTCCCTTTGTCAGGTTGAGCAATTAAGATCAGTGATCACTTCTCACAAACTTAATCTGGGTCCTCAAATTCCTGCCCCACCAAACAGCAAACGGTGGGGAACTGGGCAGAATTGAAAGGTGGGTTGTTGCAGCAGAAGGGATGGCCCATAAAAGTTAAGGCAATGGTATGGATGAAAATTCCTCTCAGAGGGCCTTTGCAGCCTTATTTATTCTATGATTCTATGTAGTTCTGCTAAAGGTAATTATTCTTTCTGCTTGATTGCCATGCAGGCTGAACGCTCCAACAGACGCCACCGTCCCATTGGCATTGGTGTGCAAGGCCTGGCAGATGCTTTCATCTTGATGAGGTACCCATTTGAAAGTCCCGAGGCCCAGCGCTTGAACCAGCAAATTTTTGAAACCGTATATTATGGTGCTTTGGAAGCCAGCTGTGAACTTGCCAAGGAGCAAGGACCATATGAAACATATGAGGGTTCTCCTGTCAGCAAAGGAGTAAGTACCAGGAACTGTCCTGTGTCAGGGCCAAAGCTATGAAAAGCAGATAATGTGACTGTGCCTCGTCTTTGATACAGAAGGAGACATATGACTCAAATGCCTTTGGCTGATAATATTGCAACAGTACAAATGGTGTGTGAGTTTTCCTCGATCATTTGGCTTGTTAAGTGTAGTAAGAAATGCGTAAGTTAAACTGAGGTGCAGAGAGCAATAGAAGAAAAGCAAGACTCAGCCTGCTGGCTGTCCCCTTTAGCACAATTAAAATATTGAGTGTAAGATTATGATACAGGGGCTTCACTGAGGCTGACTTGCAGAGAATTAATTAATAACAGGTCAATTTACAATGTGATTTATAAAACGTGGAGAAAAGAGTGCCCTGTCTAATTTGGACTGCACCTATGTTCTTCAGATTCTTCAGTATGACATGTGGAATGTCACCCCATCTGATCTTTGGGACTGGAAGGCTTTAAAGGAGAAAATTGCTAAGTGAGTAGTCTTGCGTAGTTTGTATTAGATGTAAAATACATTTGATATGTTCTGACTGACTGAAAACAAAAGATAGGGCGCAAGTGTAAAAATGGTCCTATGTGTTTCCCACCTGCCCCAGTAGATTTTTCTTCAGAACTGTTTTGTGGATGGCGTTCTTTCATTTTTGTTCTTACAATTCAGAGAGAGCCCACCCCCTAGACTCTGATTTAGCTGAGCTCTTCTTTCATCTTGGATGCATCAGCAGAATGGTTTGTGTTCCTGTTAAGCAAATGTAGTGATGAGTGAGACAGTCATCCGGGCTTGGGAACTCTTTACCCACTGACAGGGAAAAGCAGGTGAGCCTTGAACATCCTGAAGACAGGAATCGTTAAAACATGAAGGGCCTGTAATGAATTTGTTCCATTTGTATGCATCTAATTTTTAAATTTAGTAAATCTGTCTACTGTCATTTGTATGGAGAGGTCTCAGGCTCTTCATGGGCTGCTTGTTTTGTTTTTGCCTGAGTGCTGTGGAGTTGTAGAGTGCCTGACAGACTTTTTTTCTGTGCACCCTTTCTCATGAGTAAATAATTTGGGAAAACCTGGTTAAAGATGAAAATAGGAGAGACTTTAGTTATGCTTCCATGTTGACCCATGTTAAAAGTTTAGTGGAGCTTCCCTTTTTTTACTGTAGGCAACCTGAAGGTTTGCAGGTTACCCTGAGAAGGTGAGATTTCTGAGCGTGTGAGCTGAGAGTTCCTTATACTGGCCCTCCTAGCTCTTCACAGACAGTATATAAACTGTACTGTTCTTAGGTCTTTTCTGTCTTGTCTCACTTGGTTGAAGCTTTCTAACTCTTGACTGTTGTTACTAGATACGGTGTCAGAAACAGCCTTCTCCTTTCTCCCATGCCAACTGCTTCTACTGCTCAGATCTTGGGCAATAATGAATCCATTGAGCCCTACACCAGTAACATCTACACACGCAGAGTCCTCTCAGGAGAGTTTCAGGTAAGCGAAGCAGCTGTGGGAAGGAGCTTTTCTGTTTTTAGATATCTTTGATGACTTTCACTGCTAAGAAAGACAAGATGGAGGCCGCATGCTTGGTAACTCAATTCAGTTAGATGTTTATGTCAAAGGCCAAAAGTGCCAAGGGGAACATCTAGCCTGTACTATGTGCTGTAGTAGTACAGTTTTGCATATTCCACAACAATCATGGAATATGCAAAATTTTAAAGAAGTGCTGCTTTTGCCTGGCAAAAAAACATTATGAGGCCTCAAGATGGCCTGCAGGAATAATTGCTAAATGAATGATGATTAGTGAAGTTATTGAAAGGACATGCATGCTATGGGAAGAGTAACTGAGACCACAGTGCTGCTTTGCACAGTCATGAGGAAAGAGCTGTATGTAAAACACTGAAGAGATCTGAAGAGGTTATGTAAAAGTTTTACAGATGCAGAGGGGTCTGTCATTTAGGAAAGTACAAAACAATTTGAGTTGTGGAGGCTGGAGTTAGCAGAGACCTCTGTGTGAGGCAAGGGGAATATCTAACTATTAGGGAGGTCCCGTCTGTCCATCCCCTCTGAGGTGTCCCCTCATTGATGTTTGGGAAAGCACCCCATTTCCTCCTGACTGCAAGATCAAATCAGACACGTGTGGTGAGGTCAGAGCAACAGATTTATTAACCCACTCCACTATGTAGGTCAGGTGCAGGGCTGCTGGACAGGTACCCCCAGCCCCAGCAAGCAAAAGTTTGCTGTTTTTTCTTCCCAAATAAACAGCCTGCACCTATTTTATTCTTTCTACTTCTGACCCCAATCTTGGTGATTGTTTACATCCTTAATTAGTAATTCAGGTTGTGGTCAGTGGCCCTGGTAAACCAAGATCTCTCCCTTTCACATCTTTTGGCATTCCTCATGCAGGGGAGTTCTGTACACTCCCCTTTCTCGTTTGTAATGTCCAGTAACTTCTCCCATTTCTGCCTTACTAGCTTAGCCTCAAGTTGGTGTCAGCCAGGCATTGCAGACAGCCTTCTGTTGTCTGTGGCGGCCCGCAGCATCTCACTTTCATTACCCTGTTGTTTTAACCTTGTGTGTAGTCTGGCTATCTGCATGCATACCTAGGTGCTGACTGAAGAGTGAAAGTTTGTCAATACTGTACAAGGTCTTATTTAACCATCTAAAAAACCTGTGCATGTTGGGGTGAATTTATCTCCTCTAGGAAGGTGTTCCTGTGCCGTGAGGCAGGGTGTATAGCTTAGCAGAATATACAGTGCTTTCATTTTTTGGCCTTGCCCCTTACAGGTTGTGAATCCACACTTGCTGAAAGATCTCACAGAGAGGGGCCTGTGGAATGAGGAGATGAAAAACCAAATCATTGCCCACAATGGCTCTATCCAGGTATGTGTGAGAAACCAGGGGGAACGGCACAGGGGTTCCTACTAGTTTGGGAAGTGCTGGCTGTGGGGCCATTTTGCCACACAGTGCTTTTGAGGTCTGCTGTGTATGAGTGACTCAGCTAGCCTGGCGAAGAAAAGCTGTAATGTGTGGCATTTCCATTAGAAATATGAGGGGATGTGTCTGATCTCAATGGTAATTTGTTCCTGCTGGAGCCTGCCCATGTAATAGAGAAGCCCAGTGGAAGTGTACTATTAATTATTGCTAGAACGAATACTGAGTCAGGCTGCTTTATTTTAGGCAGATTCTGCAAATGTTTGGATTCCCATTTATCATGAGGATTATAAAGGGGTAGTTTCGTAGCAGGGAGTAGTCTTGAGACAGGAGCTAAGTATATGACATGCAGATCCAGAAGTTACATGTAGAAGAGTCTGTGTGGGATGAATCATTTATGCTGTGGAGTTTGAAAAGCTGCTGCAACTGTTGTGCTTGGAGTCATGGATGCTAACAAAGTGCATCCCGCTTGTCATGAAGTTTGGAGGAGTAATAGCTGCTGTATTGCTTTTTGTAAGACCTCACAGCTATTTAGGGCAAAACAGTAATGGTCTGTTTGCAAACAGCTTTTTCTCTCAAATTCCCCGAAGAAGCTGGCCTGTTTCAGCAACTAAGGTTTCTTTATGCTTGGGTGCTTTCAGATACAGGATGCTTGAATTCCGCGATAGAGTTCAGCTGCAAAAAGCCTTGTTCTAGTCAAGATTACTGAAGTCTCAGCAATTGGTGAAGAGTTTGGTTTTATAAATAGGAACATTTGGACAGTCACTGTTCACACTGCATTGGAAAACTCTTCCTGTTCCTTTTAGAGTATACCTGAGATTCCTGATGACTTGAAGCAACTCTATAAGACAGTGTGGGAGATCTCCCAGAAGACTGTCCTCAAGATGGCAGCAGACAGAGGAGCTTTCATTGATCAGAGCCAGTCTCTCAACATCCACATTGCAGAACCCAACTATGGCAAACTCACCAGCATGCACTTCTATGGGTGGAAGCAGGTATCTGGGAGGAGCGGTGTGGGAGGCTTGTTCAGAACAGACAGCAAATGGGGGCTGATAAGTTCTTTCATGAAAAGTTAGTCTTGCTGATTCTTAGAAAGGTAAACAGCTGTTTCCTTCCAAGAATCTGGTGTTACTAGTGGAATATCTCTCTAGAGCGATAAAGCTGCGGATGCTTGTAGCATTGCTCCCATTAATCCTGATTACTACTAGACATGACTGTGAGGCTGATACAGTGGTATGGCCTAAGGGAGTTTGGCCTCAGCAGTTCAGAGTTTGGCTGTTGCTTGCCTGACCTCCAGCTGATTCCAGCTCTTAGACTTATGCTTTTGCTCTGCAGGGTCTGAAGACTGGCATGTACTACCTAAGGACAAAACCAGCTGCTAACCCCATCCAGTTCACCCTGAACAAAGAGAAACTCAGAGAGCGGGAGAAGGCCTCCAAGGAAGAGGAAGAGAAGGAGAGGAATAAAGCAGCCATGGTGTGCTCCCTGGAGAACCGGGATGAGTGTATGATGTGTGGCTCCTAATGGATCTGCTCTGCAGTGCCAGCAAAGCCATTCCACCTGGCTGGAGTCCTAAGATGGAAGCATCTAGTATAACTTCAGGATGTAGAGGCTTGCTGGAACTGTGGCAGGAGGGGTGATCACAGTAGTGTCTTGTAGCTTCCCCATCCAATTGGGGGTTGGTGCACAGGTATGGATAGGGTGCATAAGAAGTTTATATATTGCTTTAGTAGCTGGGCTTCCTGAAAACTTAAGTGCTCTTGCATGGTCTTACATTGAACCCTACAGGCAGGGCTTTTCCTGAACAGACAGGGAAAAGTGCTAATGCCACTTACCTTAAAGATCTGTCCTGGGGACTTCAGACAATTCTTTTCATTTACTAAAGACTGTTACTTGTGCCTTCAGAGAAAGAAGTGGATCTGACTGAGATCTTTTCCTTTGCTGTGAAAGACAGCAAGACAACATCCCTAGGCTAGGTGTGTTGTAAGCTTGCTATGCTGTCTGTCATGGTGAAGGAGCAATTTATGTTAAGCTTAGAAAGCTGGAGTGTGTGCACATATGCCAGTGAGAACCTTCTCCCACCATTTCTTACTCTCTTTGTCCCCTCTTTTTCTGCTTCCAAAAAGCTTTTTAAAGGAGCGGACTGATGGTAGGTGCATTGCTACCTGGAGAGTTCATCTTCTCCATCCAGACTGACAGGGCAGAGCGTTGTGCTTGGTAAATATTCCTTTTCGGTTCTTAGCAGGAAATGGCAGAGCTGCTGCAGTGCATTTTATTCTGTATTAAAAACCTACTCTTATTTATCAGTCAGTTTTCTGGTAATGGGCTTCCATGCTGTCCTTGGCCAGAAAGCCTTCTGAAGTGCACACGCCATCTTTTTTTTTTTTTGAGAGTTGCATTTATCCACCCCAGCTAGTTATCTGATCTTTTAAAAATAATACATTTTTACTTACCCGTGTACTTAACTCCCTGCTCTAATGGGATGGGGCTTTATCATCCAGTTCTTAAATATTTATTGAATTAATGTACCATACAACTAACCCTTTAATCCAGCCAAACTCAATAAAATGTGGAATGTCGAAGGAATGAGCAGTGGTATCTTGGGAACACTTTTTTTGATTAAAAGTGAATTGTAGCAGCTGGAGGCTGGGGCCTTGTTTGTGAGCCCTGCACCTCCTGCACACGGTTCCTTCCAGAGAACTCTCTGAAGGTTCTTGTGTAAAATGAGGCATGTAAGCAGAACCCTGTATTTGCTGGGGCAACCATGCTTAACTCTGTAAGGTGTCTGTTTCTTTGTGTTGTTTTGAAGATTTGGGCTTGAGGTAAACACGAAGAAGGGGCTGAAGTAATGCCAAGCCTGTGTTTCGGTAACGTGCAAAGGAGGTATGCTGAGTTCACAGGGCAAATCTGGGACTGTGCTAGAGGTAAGGCTTGAACCCTTCCACCTTGTTTTTTAGTCCAGCACTTGTACTATTTCTTCTGCTTCTGGTTTCTCTGACAGGGCACCACTGCAGATACCTTGAAGTGGCTCACTCTGCTTCCAAGGGAAGACTGTTGTGTCTAATCACCACTCCTGGCAGCTGTGCCACCCAAGAAATTTTGCCAAAAAAATTATGAGGGGATGGGGCCTTTTGACTACAAAAATCCTCTTCTGATCAAGTTTTGGAAAGTTCAGAAATTGCAAGGGCTGGAGCAGGGCTGATGGGGAAGCAGAATCCCTCCTGCAGGACATGTTAATCTCACCTGTTGGATGGGGCAGAGAGAGTTTAGTGAGGATTGAAAAACAATGTGTTAGGCTGTCAACAGGTATGTGGGAAGGTATGGGCTAGAGGCAAAAATCTGCTGAGGAGCTGCTGTTTAGACTGTAATAGATGGGTTTAGTGAAGTTACGACGATGCTTGTGCCTGTCTGTCATTCCCTTCTGCTGCTGCTCCTGCCCATCTGGCGCTGACCCTTTGCTGTCTCAACGGCAGAGCGCAGATGGGACTGTCAAGACTGCGGCTGCTGTCTGGACCAGTGTGGGATCTCATGCACCATTAATGTAACTCCTGTGTAAACAGGAGTAGATCCCAGGGGACCCTGCAGCCTAGACTCTCCTTGTTCTTGCAGTTTGCTTTTTCTGCTGTCTCTCTTTGAGGCATTCCTAAACACGAGTGCTGTTGAAATCCTGCCTGATCTGGTCTCCTGGGGGAAGAGTGAAGAGGGCTTATGCTTTCTGCTAGTCAGAGAGGAGAGGCAGTTAGAGAGGAGCTGGAGTGGGGAATGAGAGTTGCACTGAGTGCTGATGCTCCTTTTGGGGGGTGGGAGGCGTCGTCAAGAGCCACCATCTCTCTCTGGTACACAATTTGTCCTTAATCACTGCCCTGGCTACTGCTCGCCTGGCCTTTTGGCTGGCTACTGCTGCCTGTACTGTTCCAACAAACACTGTTATTGCCATAAAGGCCAGCCAGATATTCCTGTTGCTGTTTCCTTAATCCCCCAACTGCTATCACTAGCCAGGGAAGCAGGCTGTCATGGCTTGAGTGGAGTCAGTTTTGCTCAGTTTCTTTTCTGAAATAGGTTTCTGTTACCTCTGCTGTGGTTGGGCTAAAGCAATGCTAAACAGACTGTTTCCCTCTTGAACATTGTCCCACTTGACAGCAAGGTGCTGCTGCTCTCTAGGAAATAGCTCTGAGCTACAGAGAGAAAAAAATAAAGGGGGGCAGGAGGGTGGGATTTAAATGCTAGAGACCCAGACTGGTGGCGACTTGACTATGTGTGGTTCCTGGAGCAGGGGGAGAATGAGGGAAGCTAATGGGTTCATAGTGGTTGACATGCTGAGTGTGGGCTGTCTGATGGGGTCTGTGGGGGATCCTGAGCAAAGAGACGGGCTGAGACCCTTCCCTTCAGCCTCGTGCACTCCGTAGCCAGGACTTGCTGCCCGTTTGTCCTATTAAAGCTGAAGTGGAGGTGGTGAGACCACCTACACGTCTCTTCCTGAGGCCGTGAGGCAGGGATCGATACCTGCCTTGGCCCAAGCTGCTCCTGTGGCGCGACGGTCTGTGTCTACAGACAGGCAGCCTGGAAGAGGAGCGTGCCATTTGCTGATAGTGGGACAATGCAACCAAAAAGTTAAAATTCATGTGAGTCAGACCAAAAGTCAGCCTGAAGGACAGTGAGGACAGCAGCTGCTATAAGAAGTAGCCTGGGCTGTGCTGGCTCGCTCTTTACCTCGCAGCCCTTGAGCACACAAGCAGCTCTCTCTGCTCCCAGCTGAATCCCAAACAGTGGCACCGAAGCTGGGCACATTCTTCTTCAGGCTGGCGTGAATCTGATCTTCATGTAGCCTTCAGCAGCGGTCCAGTCCCATCTCAGGAAGGTGGGAGTTATCCCATCTCCAGTTGCGTGGGACACTTTCATGGGAGGTGTAGGCTTGAACTTCATCGCATCTGGGTGAGTGTTAACACCAAGACCTGCCACCTCCATGATAATTTCTGTATGTGTCCAGCTGTCCGTCCACAGCAGCAGCACCTCTAATGTGTTTGGGGTGCAGGTGGCTCTGGCCACTGTGCTTGGTGCTGGCTCTGGGTGCTGAGCCTGTCCCATGAGCAAGGACAGGATCAGTGCTGCTCTGTGGCGTTGGGTCTGGGGAGGCTGCCTGCGAGCTCTTGATTTAGCCAAAGCCGGGCCTGTGCAGAGCTTTCTTGGTGAGAAATTTACCCATGAGCTTTGCTACTGGGACTTAATCATTATTTAAGTTTGGGACGGTGCAGGTTTGCAGCTGGGTTATTCTGATTTAAGAGGCCCATCCAGCCACCGGTTGTGCTGCCGTTTCTGCGCTGGCATAGCCGTCATCCAGCTGTCCTTGTCGGTCCGAGAAGGAATCGCTTTTATTGCTGTGGACTGTGCTGCCTTGCGACTGCTTGTGCCAACAGATGGGAGGTGGTGGGTAGGAGCAGCTGAGGAATGGACCGTCCTTCCATAACAGCAGGAGTTTGGGCTGGCTTAAGCTGATTTTGAGGCTGCACCCATGGCCCTGCCCTTGGTCATACTTAAGGATCTGTGCCAGAGCAGTGAGCCTGGGTCATGCCAGGCTGCTGCCCTTACCACCCTCCATTCCTCCTGCAGGACGTTTCTGTTCTCAACAGCCGCCTTCTGCAGAAAGACTCGAACATTCATATTTTTAACCCTGACTTCTTTACCACACTGGCTGGAGAGACTTTCTCGGGTTTTTCTCCCTAAAGCCTTAGCATTGAGCATCTTTGTTTATTTCTCTGCTGCTCCTAACACAGGATCTCTCCTGTGTTGTAGCTTTAACTCATTCCTGGGGAAATCATCCCAGAGTTAGAAAACTGCTTAGTAAATCAACTTTTCTGGTTTTCAAAATGTATCTAGAGCATTCATCCTACCTAATCCCATACCACAACTTCCACAGAATACTCTCTGGGCACTTGTTCCATGGTGTTCAGCAGCAAGAGGTGATCAGCTGGAGGTTTGGTGATGCAGAAGGTAAAGCTGGTGGAGTATCTGGGAGACAGGGCCCCATCCCCTGCAGTCACAGGGAGACCTGGTACATACGTGCTTCCTAAATACAGCGTGTGCCATCATAAAGCTACCTTTCTCTGGATTATTTTTGTCCTCCCTACTTTCACTGATCAGGCTGTCAGTGGCTAGTAGACAGCCTGGAGCCAAAAGGAGTATGTTTTATTCAGAGCAAACTTAGTCATGCTTTCCTCCTGTCAGGTGCACTGTTCAGGTGTATATTTTGTCCCACAGCTTTTGATTCTCCCAGTTGGGATTTTGTGGTGCGATGTGTCGCTCGGAAAAACCGAGCACAGCTGAGCCTGCAGAAGCCACGCACAGTGCGCGCATGCCGTGCACGCTGCTTGGTGACGGCGGACGCGTGCCAGGCGTGAGCGGTGTGTGCCAAGCCGCTTCCGCAGCTGCGGTCCGCGACCGCACACTCGTGGCAGGGTACGTGCTCGCTGGTGCGGGCATGACCTGCTCGCTGTCGAACTGCAGCACGGCGTGGCCGCAGGAGCGTGTGCTCGGTGCCAGGACCCAGGTGATTTCCAAGAGTTGCTCGTTTAAACTGCTGGTCAAAGCCTCTAGTGAAGGATGCTCCATGACTTCCTTGCTTCTAGTGTTTCATTACTGTCACTCAGAGTTCCCCTAATTCCTAGCTGAATTATTGATACTGCAAACTAAGCTCCTCGTCCTTCCTTTGGTAGTCACGGAGCGAAACAAATCCTCGGTCTTTAGAAAAGCCTCTTACCTCCTGACAACAGTGGTGTGTTTACCCCTTCCAGCTCCCTGTTTATTCAAGAAAACAAACCCAGTCTCTTCTTTTCACATGTCATTATTTTCTTCTTGATCTGGTTCCTATGGCTTCTTTCCATTTCTGTCTGTCGGAGACCACAGTGCCCAAACCCTTGTGTGGTACTTGGCTGAGACCACAGCAGTTTCAAGGGGAGCTGAGTAATAACACCCGTGTCTTGTTTGTGATGCTGCTGCTATTGAGCTTCAGAATTAGGCGGGTCTTTACTGGCACTGTGTTGCCAGCTCATCGGGGTTAGGGTCTGCCCCAAGCCCAGCTCCGTCCTTATGACCCCACCACTTACCCAGGGACTTCTCACTTTGGAAGCCACGCTCTGGTTTTCCCCATGAAGTGTGGAACTTTCCACTGGTTTTGGCTGAATTTCACATTGTGGATTTTGCGCTCTGTCCCATTGTCAAGGTCACTTGAAATCCCCTCCTGTTCCTGAGGTGAGCACAGCGCTCCTTGGCTGGTTCTTGGCCCCAGGTTTTACTCCGTTACTTGGGTTGCTCAGGCTCAGCCCGGGAAGACCGTAAGAGCTCTGACTCTGAGCCACCATGAGCTGTAAGAGCTCTGACTTTTTTTCCTTTTCTTTTTGCCTTTGTGTGTGTTTGAGCTGGTGCTTCTTAATTTATGGCAGTAAAGCGTAAGTGAGATTCTCAACTCTGCAGCCGCAATGCAGCAGGAAAAAAAGGAGCTCATCTTTCCTCTTAAGGCTCTTTCCTACCTATTTTCCTATTTTAAAAATTACAATTTTTAATGTATCACTTTCTTGCTGTAGCAAGTGTCCTCCAGACTTTTTGTAGACACTATTGAGAAATATCAGATGGCAAATACAGAGTACTCACAGACTCCCCCGTCTCTGCCCAGAACTCATTTGTGCTCTGTAAAAAATGGGGCTTTTATGCTGGGGGAAGATGCTAATCCCCTGGCGTTCTTGCATTGCCTAGGATTTTTTTTTTCCTACCACCATTGAAGTCAAACTCAGTAACAAGCATAAAATACTGCTGTGCAGCTATTTCTGTTTAATATTCATTTTGCAGCTCAGTTGGCTCCTATTCTCTGTTGCTTCCTGTACAAGCCTTGTCCCCACAATGTAGCAATATCATGCAGGTGTTTAGAAGTCTAACTTCTCATTAATTTCAGCCCAGGTTTAGATGCCTAGTGGGAATAAAATGATGGAAGGCTTGTAATAGCTTTTATGGGACTAAGTGAGATAGCTGGGAGGAAGGGGGTGAAACAGCAGCCGTGGGCACAGTGTCCTTTCTTTGGGTTTCTCCTGGGATCTTCATGAATATCTCAACAAACCATGGCTGCTGTGTAAATGAAGTAACAGGCAGAGAAGATATCTGAATTGCTTCAACATCTGAGAGAGACATTAAAGATTTTCCCCCCAGCCTCCAGTGCATCCCAAAGTCCAAGTCCAGCGGTTGGAGCCGGTGGTAGGAGAGCACCTCGCTGGGGGCTGGGAGCGTGGCCGGCTCAGTCCTCACCCAAAGCTGTGCTGCAGTGGAAGGACAGCAGAGGGAATGGGTGGTACTTGCCAGTTTTGAATCCAGGACTTGCAGAAAATAGGACTGGATGGAACCTGGAGAGGAGCAACTAGACCATTCCCTCCCCAAGGCAGGATCTTCTCACCCCTAGCAATTTCAGATGGTTGCGAACCTGACCTGATCTGAAATCCTCTGGTGATGTAGGTTCTCCAAGCACAGTACTCAAAGGCTGTCTTACTGCTAGAAAGTTTTTCCTAAAGCCTAAGATAAACCTCCCTTGGCAGTGGTGAGCTGAGGCTTGTTTTCAAGGAGCCCACAGGCTCCTCGCTGTCTCCAGAAGGATCTCGGGAAATGCTGTCTGATCTCCTTGGTCAATGCCCTGTAAAAGATTGGATTGAGGGTGGGTGGGTGGAAGGGATAGCTGGCACTCAGCAAGTTGTGTGTGTCCTGTGAGACTGCCTGGCCCGTGCAGTACATGATGGAGAAGGCAAGGCAGGAGATTAAAAGAAGAAATGTTTTACACTGAGGGTGGTGAAACACTGGCCCAGGTTGCCCAGAGAGGTGGTTGATGCCCCATCCCTGGACACATTCCAGGTCAGATTGGATGGGGCTCTGAGCAACCTGATCTAGTTGAAGATGTCCCTGCCCATGGCAGGGGGTTGGACTAGATGACCTTGAAAGGTCCCTTCCAACCCAAACCTATCTATGATTCTATATGTAGTGAGAACTGCCGGCAGCTGGGGCTGCAGTGGGGAGCTTTGCTGCCAGGGCTGTGTGGCTGAAGCCAGTGTACAAGACTGGGATGCAGGTGGCATCCAGTGTGATGAAGAACTGCTGGGCACATGAGGGCAAAGAAAGGGAGGAAGAGCAGAGCCTGAGGCCACTGGTATGGTTTAGACGAGGGACGACTACCCTAAACAACTCATGGGCATTTTTGGGGGACTAGCAGGGGCAGTTTCAGTGTGGCCACCTTGGTTTTAAGTCTAAAAGATTTTTAGTGTGGGGGCATAGAACATACATATCAGATGGCCATGGGGCCACAGAAGGGTGCCTGGCACCATTTGGCTGATTTGTACAGGTGTAGAGAGAAGTCGGCATGATTCCTGAGAAGATCTGAATGCTGACGTCCTTTGATGCAGTGGGCATGAGCTGCTTTTGTTTGTTTTGGGCAGGGTGCAGCAACACTGGACAGATGAAATGAGGCCGCTCAGGTGTGGGTAGCACTGAAGACAAACCATACACAAGCATGCAAGGTACAGTCCTCGATGCTGGTGCTGTTTGGTGGGGGTCTGAAAAGGATGGGTCCTGCCATATGAGACCCAGACAGCACCCCTTGCAGGTGTGCTGATCCAGAGAGCATCACTCTTCAGATTGGGTCCAAGATATAAACACCTCATTTTTTTCCACCCATGCACTGCTGGCTGGTGCTCAGTGAACCCTGTTTGCATCTTCCTTCCCACTGCCATAGTCTAAGGTTGAAGAGAAGTGCCCTGGTTTCTGTCCCTTAAGGTTTTCTATATGCTCAGCTCCCAGTGCTTTACCTTCAGATGCCATGACTCAGGCACATGTTTTGTTCAGGGTAAAGAGGTAAGCCCACTGCTACAGTAGTGCAAAAGGAAATATTCACAGCATGGTTTTTGGCTTTGATAGAGCTAGGATGCTTTGGGAATCTTGATCACTTTATGGAGGGGATTATCTGCCAGGCTGAGCGCTGAGACCTGAGCCCTGACACAGCCAGTCCTCTCTGTCCTGTGGCTCTCAGGAGTTGCCAGTATACAAAATACACGTGTACATTGTCCAGAGAGCACACAGCGTGGAGCACTCGCCCTTCTCCATCCATCTCTCCTGTCTTCCCCTTGTTTAGGTAGCAGGGAGCTCTGTCCCTGTAAACAGTCCCCATCAGGCCTGGTGGATGGGGATGCTGCTAGCGCACAGAGGGATCCAGGGAAGAGGCTGGATTGGGGAGCCTTTGCTGCGAGATGTATGTTTCTGTTTGCTCTGAGAGGATGAGCGTCTGTCTGAGTGTTGGCAAAGAATCACTAAGTGCAATTATCAACACAAGCCGTTTTGGAGCAGGGAGGTGGAGATTAAATTGATTCAGCGTTGGCTGAAGCATCCCAGCTTTTGTGAATTTATCTTAGTGAATCCCTTCTACTCCGCTATTTCTTCGATAAAAATATAAATCTTTGCTCTCCTACTGTGAGCTGAGCTCCAGTCCTGCCCCAGCAATGGCGAAAGATCGGAGCAGGAGGGGTGCCTGGGCACGCTCCACCCCGGGATCCCCACTGGACAGCAGCGTGGGAGCCCGAGCCCCCTTTCAGTAAGAGTGAAGGGAAAGTTGCGGGTCACCACAGACCCCTGCCGTCACCAACATCGTGGCATATAACCCCCAAATGCAGAACTCCAAATGCCTTCTGGAGACCAGTTTGGTTGTTTTCCCCTTCTATGCGGCTGCTCCTGTATCTCATTGCTCTGACAGAGAGTCTAGTTTGCTGTCCTGGGCTTGACAGCAACCTTTCTTTTACATTGCTCCTCTGCTTCCTGAGCACCCGCCAGCTGAGCAGCCCAGCCCTCTCCTGCTCTCCTTCGGCCAGAGCAAACCAAGCGCTGCCAGCACCATTTCGCAGGAAAGGGCTCAGTGCTCAGCCAGGTCCAGCGTGGCTGGAGGAGGGGGTTTCTCCTCGGGAGTGTCCCATAGTGCAGGGTCACTTGGTGGCCACCTTCCTGCATGGAAAGGCACTCGCCAGGACCGAGGCACGGTGGCAGCGAGGCGTTCCCAGACCACGACCGGCAACTCGGCAGTTTCATGCCCGGCAAAGCTGTTTATCGCAGTTCCTGACACGGTGCTTGGGGGTGTCCGTGAGAGCTAGGCGTCCCAGGGGAGCGCGGTTTTTAAGACATGACTCAGGCAGCATTAGTCCCATGAGCTCAGCAGGCAAACATGTTCCGAGCCTCTGTGCAACTTCCCTGCAGCCTTGACCCAGAAAGGCTCATTTTAAACACATCCTCAGGGTTGTGAATGTCAACAAGCTGACTCGTCAACAATGTGTAGCCACCAAAACACCCGATGGGAGAGGAATGTTGTTGTGACTTCCCTTGGGAGAAGAGTGGGCAGGTGTCCCAGGGCTGGGGAGTCTGACTCCATCTGAAATGGGAGGTGACGGTGCAGACTGGGAGCTGCTTAAGTAATACCTTCAAGGGCCCCAACCCTGCACTACAAAGGGTACTGGGACAAAAAGCCATCCCTGGCAAAAACATGCAGAAAGGGTGAAGGAGGAGGTGATGAATGTGGACACCAAAAGAGTGGGGTGGAGGCAAAGGAGGAGGAGGAATGATGGGCAATGAGAAAGGCAGCTCAAGGATTTAGGACTTAGACCCAAACCCAGCTCCCTCAGGGCACCCCAAATCCCTGCCAGCCTGGGACCTCCGCTCGCACAGGGCCACATCCCAGAGCCCTGGGGTGCACCCCATAAATGGGGAAGGAGCATTAATGGGGACTCTGCCAATGCACAGCCAGAGGCTGAAGATAGAGCTCATGCCCGTCAGCTTGGTTTCACAGGAGGCAGGTTTCTGGCAAGGAAACCGGTTGTTTTTTCCTGCAGGATTATATGTTCATCCACTGTAGTGTGTGGGCTTTGCCACAGGTGTATTTCTCCACGGTTTCTGACAGAGAGCTCTAAACCTTGTTCTGTGAGGGATGAGCGGGGAGCACCGGAGGATGCAGTGGCTCATGAGTCACTTGCGCTGCTCAAGGCAGCATTATTAATTGGGTGGCCTCGAGGCTGTTTGCAGCAAGCACTTCCAGCAATTGCTTCCTCCTCCACTTTATTAAAGATTTTTGTTGGCAATCTGGATGTCAGTATGAGGTCTTGAAACCTCCCTCCTCTGGTCCCCTGCGATAAATCCCCATCCCCCCCCGGGTGACACCTCCAGCCTTGGGCTGTCAGCAGGTTTCATCAGCCCCTGCTGTCTCTGATAAGGTCCTTAATGGCAACATCAAACGAGCCCCAGGATGTCCACGTCCCTTGTCAGTGCTGCCTGATGCCATCTCTCCTGGTCACTGCTCCTCTGCTGAATTCTTGTCGGGTCACCATATCCTTCTCCTGAGCTGTCCTGGGGGCATCCACTGCTTTACCAGGGGCTGGGCTGGGCTGGTCCCATGGCTGGGAGTTATCAGAGTCAGTGGGTCTGGCATCCCCCTCTCCTTTGGGTCAACCCTTGATATTTTACCCTATTTCCACTCAAGTCTAGTTATTCTTCTCTTCAAGCCAGCAATCATTTACTGGTTGAGTCACAGAGGAGTACAACTTGGGCAAAAATTAAATCATGGTTTGGCAGAGGATTTATAAGTGCCCCCCACCATCTATTACACAATAGAAGATATTTAGGGAGCAGTCGATATGAATGCTAAAAAAAAAAAAAAAAAAAAAAAAAGAAAGAAAAAGCCAAAGTCTCTAGGAAAGATTCCTGACTGCAGAGTGAAGGTGAGGGAAGGAAAACCCCAACCAAATACATTGCAAAAATATTTTAAAATTAATATAAACCAGAGAAAATACTCTAAGTGATGGATGTGGTATAATTGCAGGTAATGCTGCAGAGAAGAGGGAGGTGTTTGGTTGAGCAATGTGTTTGAAGAGAAGCCAGCCATTGCCCCAGCATCACAGGCAGATTAAGAAGCACTTTAGATCCTTTGGGGACAAAGTATCTGATCATCCACTGTAGGTAATGATTTTGAACTGACCATCCAACTTCTCTTCATATTTGAATTGGTTGAGAGGGATCTAGCCCAAAATCTGGAAGCTGGGACATGGTGGTGTTTCACTAGTCCTGGATAAGTGGCTTTCCGTCACTGCGAAGAGAGTGGCATCAGGGTCATGCTGCAAAGACCAGGAGGTCATCGATGCCAGTCAGTGTGGCCACCTGGCAAGTACGTTGTGTTAAACAGACACCAAAGTCAGGTAATTTGGGAAAGGTGCCTATTTAAACATCACATTGTGAGGTGTCCGACCAGCACAGGGACATTTTTTTCATCCAGCTGCATGCCCTGTGAACTGGATCTGCAGCTGGCAGCACAAGGAGCATCCAGTTGGGATCTCAAGAGAAGACCAGCAGTGCACGATGTGAGCCAGGAAAGGGACAAAAATCATCAGGGGTCTAGAAAAGGTGGCCAGAGCTGAAGGGGCTGGTGAAATTTAGCACAGAGAACACTGAGGTCAGATACAGAGGGACTGACCCAGTGGCCTTCCATGGTCTTTTCCAGCCCATTTTTTGGGATGTGTGCAGGCAGTTGTGCAAGCAAGGCTTGGGGGTCAGGACTCCTCCTGGCCCAGGAGGAGCGGGCACTGGCGTTCCCGAGCCCGATGAACGGGGTCTCTCTGCCAGCCTCACCCTAGGCACAGACTGAAGGGAAAGGGCATCTCAGCCCCCTGAGCAGAGGATCCCTTCCCACACGGGCAACCTGCCTGCCCTGAGCCCCTGCTCCCCCCGAGGCAGCCACTCGCCCGGGCTGCAGGGACCTGGGGCTGTGATATTGTAAAGAACAAGACATCAGCAATTTCTGTTCCTACTGTTGCTGCTGTCTCTGAGACAGGCAAACTCATTAGCTCTCTCCTGAGGATTTCGAGAGATTGATAAATACCGCTCCCTTGCTCTATGTGATGGCTGGGGTGAAGAGGTCCTGGCTGTGGACCAGCTCTGCAGAGCTCTGCGAGCGTCCTGGCTGGCGGGGCAGTGGGCGGCAGAAGCATGCATGCGATGCGTGCTGCTGCCGCCTCCCGCTCATGCCAACACGGTGGAGAGGAGCAACCTCAAATGAGTGAAGTCCTGGCAGGGTTCATGAGAACAGGCTGGCAGGAGCGAGGACAGGACGGTGCACACAGAAAGGCTGCAGGACGAGCATGTATACATCAAATCCATACGCTTACACAAATCCCAATTTTGTGAGTTTGTCCATTTGCTTTGTTTTCCAGGTCTGAGTGCTGCAGTTCCATAGCCCCCTGAGAGAAGACATCAAAATGAAAGAGCCCACAGAGGTTCCCTCTCACTGGATCCTCCTGGAGAGGTCCACCACCACCTGGGGATATTCAGGTGGAAGAGGGACTCCTTGGCCCACAGATCTGTTGTCCTTTGCTCTTCATCCTCTGTGCCTTGTCACCACCCTCCAAAATTGCTGTTCAGCTTCATCTTGACAGCATCTCCTGGTTTGGGTGCCTGACTTTTCTACACCCTGTTACCTCCACAATCCTCGTGGCTTTCCACCACAATCTTTGTCTTTGTCCCTCTGCTTGGGGCAGACACCCCGCTCCCACCATCACCTCTGAGTGGGACCAGGTGATGCTGTGCAGGTTTCCTTGCTCCCACCATCTGATCTGGACTACTCTGTCACCTTTGGCACTTGAAATATGAAAGCTGTGAGCTCGCTCTGCGTTTCCATGGAAGCTGAGGCTGTTCCTGCAGCCTCTTTCTTTACATCATTTCTTGCACTGTTTGCATTTAACTGCGCATGCTGTAGTACACAGGATCGGTAAGAGCCTTGGCAATAGGGCAGGTAGGAAAAGCACAACATGAAGCATCTTATTCAGGTTTGCCTCTGGTGATGGAGTCCATTAAAATGTGGTTGTCACTGGGTGGTGGGAGCATCTAAAGCCCCAGTCACAGGCAGGGCCTGTTTGGGCTGATCCTGGCCAGACCTATAAAGACCTGGGAGCAAATTCTGTCAAACAGCACCAGGAAAGGCTCCTGGACATGTAGTCCTGCCCTACAGGCTTGGCTGTTTGCATGCAATGAGCATCCCCTAAGCAGGTCCCAGCCATGGTACTACAGTCCGGGGACTGTTGGCACAGGCTGTTTTGAAGGCCAGGAGAGTTTAATGCATGGACTTGGGTTGGAGAACAACTCAGGAAAACCAGTCAAATGTTCACAGGTGTTAGAGCAGCATCAAAGCTGTCCATAGACAATTCCTAGCTGTAAAGTTCAGTTGGAAGCCCCCCATGCTGGTGGCTGAGGGATGCTTACAGTGCTGCCCATGCCAGTGATGTGGCAGCTCCTGGCAGTAGGCGATGCTCGCCTCTGCCCACGTTGCGAAGGGGTTGGGGAGGATCAGGTGGATGTGCTGGTGCTTTACGCTTTCAGCTGAGGCTGGTGCTGGTTTGCACTGGGGGATGTCCCTATGGGCAGGGGCTGGGTGGACTGTGTCCCCCTGCCTTGCTGGGCTGCGGTCTGGGAAGAGGAGCACTGTCCCTGTGGTGGTCTCAGCCCGCAGTGCTTTGCAGGTGGAGGGAGAGGAAACATTGATAAGAAATGGGGTGGGGGAGAGACTTGGACATGGGTGGGAGTGGAGGAGAGGGGGCTGCGATGGGGCTGCAGTCCTTTCTCCCGGGGAAGAGGGGCAGAGGGTGCTGGGGACCGCGGCAGCACGGGATGGGGATGGCTGTGGGGCTGTCGGGGCTCTGCTCTTTGCTGTTCCCCTTTATCCCAGAGGGCACAGAGCCCCATCCCTTGCTGGGCCTCTCCCAGGCTGCCCCGTCGGGCCGTGGGGTGCTGCAGGGTCGCCCCATCCTTGCAACATAGCACAGCGCGCTGGCAGGAACGGTGGCAGGTTGGTGCTGTCCTCTGCCACTGCCTGCCCGCCTCTCCCTGGCCATGTCACCCAGCCTTCACTCCCCACTGCAGCCCCTGCACCCACACAGGGACCAGAGCTGGAGAGGGGACCAAACCAAAATTACCATTAAAGTCTTTAAAAGCTCCTGGGCAAACAGGACCCCGGGTTTCACATGCCGTCCCAAACCAGAGCAGGGGCTGCGCGTACCTGGGGAAAGCGGCGCAGCCCTCCCGCCTGCGCAGGCAGCCAGGGCTGGTGGTTTTGGCACCGAACAGGCACAGCATTGGCAGCTCTGGCACTGGGAAGGTGGCAGTGCAGGGGATGGCAGGGGACGGCAGTGCTGCCTTTTGGCCAGGAGGTGCCTCCCGCGCTCCACGCGTGGTGCCGTGCCCGCTGCCACCGCGGTGGCCCCAGGGCCGCCCGGCCGCCCGCTTGCTCAGAGCAGAGGGAAGAGATTTGCAGGCGCGTTCATTTATTCTCTTCCCCTCCCAGCGAGGCTGGCAGGGCGAGCAGCAGCAGCGGGAGCAGCGGGGAAGGGCTGCCCTCCCCGGGCTCGCCGATCAGGAGTTAGCGGAGCAATTGCCAGCCTTGCAGAGGTGCCGGCAGCTTGGAAGGGCCACGACTTAGCAGAGAGGTGCTGGAGACGTGCAGGGCATCACCCGGACGCACGCACCCCTCTGCACCTGAGTCTGCCCCCACGGCCCTCGCTGACCCGCCGGCCCAGAGCCGGCAGGTTTGGGCATTTCTCCTCTCGCTACCTCTGCGACCCCGGGACGGGGCACGTGCTCCTGCTGCCACCGTCCCCCTGGCTCACCTGCCAGCCGTGCAAATTTCGGGGCAGGGAGGAAATCTGCTCCAGGAGCTGGGCTTTGCACGGCCCCACCGTGGGGACCCCTGCCCCTCTGCAAGAGGGGCTGACAGTGTGTGGGGGATGTGTGACGTTGTCTCTCCGTGTAGCCCACCATCCGAGCATGGAAGGGGCTTCAGGGCATCATCCCGGCAGCGCAGGTGGCTCTGACGCACCCCAGGGTCCGTGTCCCTTTGCCGGGGGCTCAGCCCAGCAGCCCCGCCGCAGCCGTTCGCAGGCTCAGACCATTCTCCAGTCTCGCCTCTCTGTTGCCCCCAGGATAAAATGCTCTAGGGGTACCCAGGACACCCCATTGCCAGGGTATTTTGCTCTGGGGTTGTGCCCACACAGGGGGATGAGGTAGAAGGGGGGTGTTTTGCAGTCCAGACTCTTTCCCTGACCACCGCCATCCCCTTGGCCGCCCCTTACCTGCCCGGACATGCTGGAGCTCGTTCCAGCCCACCAGCTGGGATGGGAGCCGGACAAAGAGGTGGCCAAGGGGCCTGTCACCGACACACTCAGCTCCTGCTGCTGCCTCCATGGCCCTGAAAAAAACCACCCTGCAGTGCTCTGCAGCTTGCTTTCTGCTGGGACCTGGCCTGGACCCCGCTCAGCAAAGGCCTGGTGACACTGGAGCTGAGGCAAGGACAGCTGGCTGCACTGCTGGGGACAGGGCGCGGGGGTGGCCGGGATGGGGCTGCGAGAACTCCCCATCCCAGTCCAGACCAGTTTGGCAGGTTGTCTTCTCCTGACTGTGCTCCTGAAGCAGCTCCAGGGCAGCAGACCCCCGGGGGAGCAGGGTGCACAGTGCAGGGTCCCCGGTGCAGAGTGGTTTATGCACCGTGGGGATGCTGAGCAGGGTCCGTACCCAGGGCAGTGCTGTCCTGGTGGGGAGGGGAATCTGGTTTTGGGAGTCACAAGCTGAAGGGTTTGCTGGGAAGCTGCTTTCAGAGCAGCCCCAAAAGCTGCCCATGTCCCATGAAGCCAGGAGAGCCATCAAGGCTGTTCCCCCGCAGACCCGGCACACCCCTGGCCATGTTGCACGGTCCCTGGGGATGCTGGTAGCCCGAGCTGCGCATCGCTGGCATGGCTGTAGGTCACAAGCGCCCCTAAAATGGGGGCAGTGGGGACAAATGTCAGGGCACCCCCAGCATTTCATGCTGGGCAAGAGGTGGCCTTGGGAAGTGGAGGCTGGAGCATGGCTTGGTCCCTTGCACCCGAGGCACTCAGCACGACCCCCCCAGGGGGGGAACAGGCTTCTGGCTTGGGGAAGAGCCATTCCCAGGCTCGGGACCCTCCAGCATTCCCCACAGTGGAACTGGGCACGGTATTTTGTGATGGAGCATCGCTGCGCTGGCAGTGAGCCCAGCACACCTCACTCAGGGACTCGGCCTGATCCTGCCTGCAGAAGGGCACATGCCGTTAGCCTCGGCAGGAGACTCATGCACTGTCCCCTTGCCCTGGGCAGAGATTTCGGGCTGTGGGGCCAGTGACATGAGGCAGGAGCATCCCTCCAAGATGTCTTATGCCCTCTGACTTATTTTCCTCCCTGGCCTTTCAAACAAGCCAAAGTTAAGAGCAATTGAATTTTGTTTATTTTTTTTTTTCCATCAGGCTCCCTTCCTGGGAGTAGTCCAATTAGTGATAACGAGCTGGATGGTAATTACAGCACAGGGCCACAGGAGGATTGATTGCTGGTGACCAGGCTGTTGCGGCCCGTGCCCCCCCCCGCCCCGGCTGGCTGCCGAGGGGCCAATTAGCGGGTTTGCAACCAATGATGCTTTGCTGGGGATTTTGCATCAGTTTCTTGGCTGGAGCCAGGGCTGGTGGTACTGGGGGTGTGTGTGTGTGTGTGACTGTCCCCGCATCTCCTCGGCCATCGCACCGCGGGGAGAGACCTGCATGCAGGACCCCAGTCCCTCTTTCCAGACACACCCCTGCCCCAAATAATTAACTCCTTTCCAACATCCCCCCAGCCCTGCATGGGGGCACTGGTGGCTCTGGGACCCTCTGTCCTCTTTGCAGAGGGACGTGTGTTTGGGCAGCTGTGCCTCCCTGTCCCCCGGTGCCTGCTATGGCCAGGCAGAGACTCTCCTGGGGTGTCCACTAGGGACCCCTAAGCCCTCCCCTGGTGCTGGGGAGTTTTTGCTCCAGCTCCCCATGCTCAGGGCAGCTGCAGACTTCATGCAGCTCCCCTGGGTCCGTGGGGCAGCTGCCTGGTACGAAGAACAGCAGCCAAGTCCAGACTTTTCAGAGGTCTGTAAAAATCAGATCTACCCTCACCCAAAACCAGCCCCAGGGCTGGGACATTTTTAGGGGCTGAAAATGCCATGGTGAAATGAGAAAACCTGTTCCAGTGGCACCTCGAGCACTCACTGCTGGGAGTCTGGGCTTGGGTGGTGTTTCCAAAAGGGACATTTTGTGCTGCAGATCCCAAGAAGGGTTGTATACTACAGCCATGTAAGGACATGCCACTGAATAGTGTTAATTTAGCTGGGATTAAAATATACATTAATTTTGAGTAGCCTGAGGCTGGGGCATGGACAAGGGTGGGAAGGAATGGTGCAGGTTCTGGGCTGGTACAGGCAGGGGGTGAACAGGCAGGAGGATGGGTGGGAGCTGGGGTCTGTGCCCAACCCAGGGCCCTGAGCAGCCAGTGCTGGACTTGCCAGGGGCACTATGGGCTGAAACCTTTTCATTTGTGCATGCTCATCCAGGTCTTTCATGCCATCCCACAGACAGGTCTGTGTATTGCCGCCACACTCGAGGAATTTGCACCAGCACTGCTCAGGGAGCTGCAGCCAAACCAGCGTCCCCATCTCGAGGTGCCGTGGTGGTTCAGGGGTGCTGGCCTCGCACTAAAGGCTTTGCAACTCTGCAACCAGCTCCCGAGGGAGCAGAGACCTCCACGCATGGCCGGGGCTGGGTACCTTTGCAGAGGCCGGTGGGCAGCGCAGGTCTCGGTGCCCCATCTCCAAACAGCTCTGCTGGCAGGCACCTACCCCCGCCAGCACTCACAGGGTTAAACTGTTGTTTGCTTTGGACACTTCACCCGAAGGAGAGATTAAAAATTAGCAAGTGAGCTATTGCTAATAGCTGGAAGTGTCCTGAGGCTAATTAGCGCGATGCATCTATCTGTTGGTCTCACGGCTACTTTGTAGGTAAACAAGGGAAAGTGCCTCTTTCCTTGGGGCTCCTCGGTGGACGAACTGGAGCTGCCTCAGCCAGGAGCAAGTGGGAAATCACAAGCTGGGAGCAGCTCGGTGTCACAGGCAGAGCTCCAGTGACAGGGACACCCCCGGCCCCCCGCTACCGCAGCCCCCTGCACGGGGGGGGCTGTTTGCAGAGGGGACCCTGCGGGGCTTGGCTGGGCCGGGCTGCAGCAGGGTGGTCTTTGCCGCTGGTGCCCCTTGCACTGAGCCGCCACGTGTCACCTGCGTGAGGGCAGGCCAAAGCATCTGCTTCGTTAGCAATCAGGGCTCTTCTCCACCTTCGCACGGTGCCAGGGCAAATGCTGTCCCCCGAACTCACCAGCAGCCAGGACTCCCTAACCAGTCAGGACTTGCACCACCAGCACTGTTTTATCATTGATTCGACATCCGCAGTGGGCAGAGAGTAGATCCCTCACTTCACAAAGCCCAGTCCCGCTCACAGCCAAGTCAGTGGCAGTTTTCTCTGTGAAATCATGAGTAGTGGGGCCACGTCCTGACCACTGCTGGTAGGATGCCCGCTCAGCTAGGACCAACCTTTCCTTGCTTGTACCTATGAAGTACATGAAGGAGTGGCTGCTTCACCCGATGGGTGTGCTGGTGTCCAGAGGGACCTCGGTGGGATGGACAAATGGGCCAACAGGAACCTCGTGAAGTTCAACCAGAAGTGCAAAGTCCTGCCAGGACTGGGGAACAAGCTCAGGCACCAGCACAGGCTGGGACCACCCAGCTGGAACATAGCTTTGCAGAGAAGGACCTGGAGGGTCCTGGTGGGCACCAAGCTGACCACGAGCAAAGGTGGCCAAGGGTGTCCTGGGCTGCATCAGGAGGAGCATGGCCAGTGGGTTGAGGGAGATGATGCTTCCCCTCTGCTCAGTACTGGGGAGGCCACACCTGGAGTGCTGGGTCCGGTGCTGGGCTCTCCAGTATGAGAGAGACATGGACATACTGGAAAAAGTCCAGCCAAGGGCCACAAAGATGCTGCAGGGGCTGGAGCATCTCTGCTATGAGGAAAGCCTGAGAGAGCAGGGACTGCTCAGCCTGGAGAAGAGATGGCTCAGGGGGATCTTATTAATGTATATAAATAACCAAAGAGAGGGTGCAAAGAGGATGGGGACAGGGTCTTTCCAGTGGTGCCCTGGGCCAATGGCTCTGGACCAAGTTCATAGTATCTTGAGATTTTTTTTCCTTTTAGACATTTTGGTGGCTCAGATGAGCACTGGCAATGGTGCATGGCTGGGCACAAGGGTGAAGTTTGCCATCACTCACATTGCTTGAGCATTTCTGCCTGTGCAAGGGTAGGAGGTGGCAGGCTGAGAGCTCACCTGTGGTTTCTGTTGGAACTGAAGTTTTGAGATTTAAACTTTTTTTTATTTGTGGAAAAAACATCCTGTAGATGGTCTTGATGCAGAGAGCAGGAAGCAGAGACAGAAAAGATCACATTTAATTTTTAGTCCTTTGCTCTCTCAGGGTCTCAGTGTCGAGAGTCACGCACTGATCTCTGGCAGCGTTCAATGAAGGCAGAAGCATCTCTTAAGGCATTGATGGCAGGGAGCACATTGTACAACACCATCGGTGACAGCAGTGCTGGTCCTGAGCAGTGATAACCCCCTGTTTGCCTTGCTGACTGGGGAAGCAATTAGAAACATAACCAGAGTTTGTAAGAACATATATGGAAGCTCTTTCATACAAGCTGGGAGCACCCTGCACTCTGTCCTTTTCTGCGCAGCAAAATGCTCCCAGTTTCAGTCTCACACTAAACGCTAAATCCCTGTGGACTTATCTATTCCCCGTCAATGCCCAGTGCCAGAGGGCCTGGCTCCAATGACGGGTCACCTGGCCCTTTCTCCTGCCCTGCAGCAGGATCAGCAAGATGCTTGTCTAAGGTTCTCCAGTGGTGGATTGCCTCCTTTCCAAGCAACCTGTTCAAGTGCTGAACACCTTTCAGGCAGACTTTTTTAAACACGTCTAACCTAAACATTGATAGCCAAGATTAATATACAATACACAATAGCCTGTCAGAATTCAAGGAGCACCTGGATGACGCTCTTAGTCATACGGTTTAGTTTTAGGTAGTCCTGTGAGGAGCAGGGAGTTGGACTCGATGATCCTTATGGGTCCCTTCCGACTTGAGATATTGTATGATTCTATGATTCTTTGAAGTTTTCCAGCTGACGCATATCAGTGGGACTTGCATGATTTATGTCGGTTTTGAGAGAGATTTGGATGATCTGTAAAGGGAGGAAGGAAGGAAGCGAAGATGGGTGGATGCATCACATTTTACAGGAAACATTTTCTTTTCCTTACTTCTTGAGTAGACCACTCTCTCTCCAAAGTGGGTGATAAATCTGCATTCACTCTTTGCGGAATTATGAAGTAACTTTTTCCTAGAGTGATCTGTGATCATTCCTGGCACCTGTAACCATAGGTTACATCAGGAATAGGAAACAGCTTTCGCTTTAGATGTGTGAGTGTTTTTCTGAGCTCAGTGTATGCAGCAGCAATTGCTTCTACGCAGAGCTCCATCGTCATCCTGGGTTCCTCCTTTCCAGCTGATTCCTGCAGCACTGGCACTTGGGTTGGCTCGTGGTTCCTTGCATTTGCTTTGCTGGATTTGCAAACATCTGTGACACTTTGCTTTACGATGTTGCCTTTGCATCAACGTGCATGTGGTCCTGGTCAGGGTTTATGGTGGAGATGCACAAAGAGGTGTGGAAGGTGATGGTTGAGACTGCCACAGTGACTGTCTAACTGTAGCCTTTGATTGAAGCAGACTCCTGTCCCTGGAGATCCTGGTAGCCACGACATTTCTCAGATACACTGGTCTGACTACTGATTAGAAGTGGAGAGTAGATGCGTCTTACATGGATGGATGCAGGAGATGCAGGGGGAGTCGTTCCCATCCCTTGTGAGCAAGGAAGGGGTCAGGGCATCCTCTCCTCCCCTCCACATGGGACCTAAGGCACTGAGCACCATGGTATCACCTTGCTGGTACTTGGTGGGGTGAACTGTCCTCTCTGGCTGATGCGCTTTGGTCTGTGGGGCACCTCAGCCATTTGCCACAGGGGCTAAAATGCTGCTAGTGATATCAGAGAGCTACCACGATGTAACATTTCCCAGTGATATCTCGGAAAACAGGAGCGCATTGGCCAAAGGGACAGTTGCCCAGCACTCATCAGGACTGGCCCATTGGTTTCATGTGAGTAATCTATTGCCTTGTCAGCATTAGGCATCTGGTCTAGGTTCACTTTCTAGTCACTGGAGAAAGAGGGACATTTCTGGGGGATAATTCATTGCACTTAACTTCACACCTATTCTAGGATGGGATAAATTATTTTCTGGCGGTGCCCACCTCTCTCAACATCTGACTGGTCTTTATCAGCTTGTGAGACACTGAGTCCTGCCAACTTCCCCAGCAGTCTGAAGATCCCTTCCTGGATCTGCTTCATCTTTATGCCATAAATGAGGGGGTTGAGCATGGGAGGGACTGTCAAATAGAAATCAGCCACCAGGACTTGGACATGAGGTGCCAAGCCGAAAGAGAACATCTGCAGGTACATGGAGAGAAGGCCACCTACGTAAAACAGCAGGATGATGGAAACATGGGACCCGCAGGTCCTGAGGGCCTTGAGACGAGCCTCTTGGGATGGCAGCCTCATCACAGACCTGAGTATCATACCATAGGAGAAGGTGATGAAGACAGAGTCTGTCCCCACCAATAGTGTTGCCACAACGAGGCTGTAGAGATCGCTGACAGATGGGTCGGCACAGGCCAGCTCCACCACGGCCATGTGCTCACAGTAGGAATGAGGGATGACTCTGGTTTTGCAGTAGGGTAAGCTGGTGAGGAGGCACATCAAAGGTATCATGACACCGGCTGCCCTGGCCAGAGACAGCAGTCCTATCTGGATGGTCCTTGAGCTCGTTAGGGTGGTGGTGTATCTCAGAGGGTTGCAGATGGCTACATAGCGGTCAAAGGCCATTGCCAGGAGCACCCCTGACTCCACTGCAGTGAAAGTGTGGATGAAGAACATCTGGATGAAGCAGGCCTCAAAACCAATCTTTCTTGAATCCAACCAGAATACACACAACATTTTAGGAACTACAGCAGTTGAGAAGATGAGGTCGATGACAGCCAACATGGAAATGAAATAGTACATAGGCTCATGGAGGCTTTTGTCCAGCCTCACGGCAAGAAGGACCATGCTATTTCCCAGCAAGGTCATGATGTACATAAAGCAGAATGGGATGGAAATCCACATGTGGAGAGCTTCCAGGCCAGGGATGCCCGTCAGGAGAAAAGGCAAAGAGTTGGTGTTGGATCGGTTGTTGGTTGACATGGCGCAGGTGGGCCAAGCCACATCCTTGTTCTCATTTTTGGTTCCCTGTAACAGTGATAGAAAGGTTGGGATTTTGCTGCCATCAGTTTGATCATAAAACTGTGCACACTGCAGTTCTCAAGCATCACACAATTTTGTTGTATTTATTTGGGGAAAAACTTTCAGAACCCATTATCTATGGTCAGACTTTTAAATGGATGTTGTGGTCAGTGCTTTCCAGAGGACACATCACTGGAGAATCCTGGCTGTCCTATTGCTTGCATGGGGCCACCTATCCTTCTGCTTCTCCTTCCAGCCCCTCTGATTTACCTCTAGCTTTTGCCTTACACACATCTGTCTAAAGGCTGGCACCACGGTGTCCTGCCCTGTCATGGCTTCCAGCCACTATCGCCACTATCAGTGAACAGAAGTGAGGCAAAGTGACCCCAGGCTCTTTAGCCCTTGCCCAGCCTTCATGAACAGTTCAATGGCAGGACTTAAGGACTTGCTGCAAGGGCTTGGAAGCAAGTCCTCCGTCCCTATGCCCTGCTCAGAGAGAGGACTGGGCATATGGGTCCAGATCACACAAGTTCCATCCTGTTGCTACTTTGGGTCATGCAGAAGCTGCACCTAGACGATGTGTCCATGGTGAAACTGGGCTGAGAGAAAATGCAGCCAGAATAATAATGCTCCGAGCTGCCATCCGACACTAAGGGAACACAAGCATCATTGACAGCCTCTAACTGCTAGCCACAGTCAAGGAGGGTAGAATTAAATTGGTACCACCCCTCCTCCACACTCATCTATCCATGAGACTGAAGGCCAAACTAATGCAGAATGCTGTCCTGTCAAAAACAGTGGAGGTACACCTGTTTTTTCCTCTCTGGAGCCCAATAACATGGGATTTGTTAAAGTATGCTTTCCTGAAAGAAATTGCACTATTGCAGGCTCGTGGGCATCCAGAGATGGAGAACCTCCCTCCCTTGATTTTTGCCTCAAGTGCTAATCATCCTCACGGTTATAACCATGTGCTTTTCTTCCCATTTGACATTGCCTGTCTACTCCTCCCAGCCACAGCATCCTCCTCTACCTTCCTATGCTTGGCCAGAGAACCCTTTATGGCAGAGCACCTTCACTGCATGAGGGTATGTACTTCCCATGACCAAGGAGTTATTCTTAATAAATTAAAGACCTGGAGCACTGCAAGTTTCTCCTCTCCACTCACCTGTTCCACTAGCTGTCTTACTGAGAGGGGTTTTTTTTGCATATCTCCAAGATTTCAACACTTTTTTTGAAAAAATATAACCTCTTCCATTTCCCTTTTATTTCTGCATCCAAAATTGCACTAGCCCTCTGGGTCCCAGTGTTACCCTCTCACTGTGCTGTCAGCTACTTTCCAGAGCCTCTGTTCTCCAGGATACAGTGCTCGACTCTGAAAACCTGCCTGACTCTCCTCAGCTTATTGCAGGTGGTTCCTTTGGATGACCAAGTCTGCCAAGCTCTCTAGACTGCGCTGCGGGACTTGCCTTTCCCTGGCATTATTTGAGACACAATTTGTGCTGATTTTGGGACGATTGATGAAAGTCGTACAGAATACCTTCTAGTCTAGAGCCAGCCACTGTGGCACCCCTGCAAAAACACAAACTTTTTGTGATGATGGTTCTGACAGCTTCATTTTGAGGTCTCTTAATCATCCAGTTCTTCATCCACTTTGCTGATGCTTCACAGATGTTGCATTGTGTCAGCTCCTCACCCGAAAGCAGTGTGGTGGAGGCACATTTCTTTTAGATACCTCTGTGTACAGTACTCAAACACACACACATGCACACGTTGATTAACTAAACTTGCTATCTCATCAGAAAATGAAATCAGGTTTGTTTGACAAGAGCTGTTTCCTGCAAAGCCATGTTGATTGCCATAATTTAATTTGATTCCAATCCTTTAATTCTTTATTGACCAAATCTCCTGTTAACTTCTTGAGCATTCTGCTGGGCATTGACGTCAGGCTAAGCAATCTGCAGCTAATCACATCATCGTACTTTCTCGCTAAAGTAATGGCCTGAGGAAGCATCTGCAATCACTGCAGCATGCCAGGACTCATAAAAGTTTGGCAGAACAGACCAAAGACCTCCTTGGTCAACTCAGAGATGCTTTTTCCCTTGTGCAAATTACCCAGACCTTCTGCTGTATTTGTTTTCTGTTCTTAGCAGAAGCTGTTTAACATCCTTCCCAGCTACCAATCAATTAAATTACATTAAAAAATAAAGTTCTCTGATTACCTTTCTCTCAGGTAGTCATAGACCTCTCTTGTCTGCTTTTGTCTGATTTCTCTGCTTAACAGCTTCTAACTCCCAGCAGATCCTGACAAGCTCCCGAATTTCACTTTGTCCATGATGCTTTATCTGCAGCTTTCAGTGCTCCAGTCAATTCCCTAACCACAGCCATCCTTTTCTACAAGCATGCAGGGTAGCAGGCTTGGTCATTAGGTGAACTCGTTCAAAACCTCTCCTAACTTACTCTACAGTTTCCCTGTCTAAATTCCCTCTGCCTTTGAGCTCCCTCAGCTTTGGGAAAAAGGAACTTTAATGAAAAATCAGCATTGCAGGCTGAAATGCATTGAGATCACTGCCACTGGTTCCTAGGCACCACCAACTTGTTTTCCTGTAGTTTAATTCCTCTTTACTCTTCACGGTTAATTAGCGCTGGACACAGAACCCCTTGATTGAAGGAATGGTCCCTGCGCTCTGCTGTGACATTTTGTCTGCTTTGTCACACCTTCCAGACTGAGCTGTCCCCACCTCAACCCTCGCACCCCTTTCCTTCTCATCACAGACACCTCGGCGGCAGCGGGGATTGCCCACTGCAGCATAGTGCATCCTTCAGACACACTTTCCCATGGAGATAAACCAAGGTTATTTCAGGACGGGGCACAAAGGCGAGTGCTGCCTGACCTGGCTGCTAGCACTGTGTTTGGGACACGTGTTCACATCGAAGGCAAAGCTCCAGCTGAGGACCGTGCCCTGACCGATGAGCATGTAGCTGGTCCGGTGTGTGCCTCTGGGGCACTCGCTCCTCCTCCACAAATTGCACCATGGATGCAGGATACATCCCCAAAATAATGCTTTGTCCCGCAGCTGGGTCGGGATTCTGGGCCAGTGGGCTGCCTGCCTCCTTCACCTCTCCACCCGACCCCGACCGAGCTGCACGTGTGACATAATCCAGCCTATTTCACCAAATTCCGCCCATCAGTGAGAACCCCTGGCTGTGTGCCTACAGCTTTCTATTCAGATGCCTGCTGTTGTATGCAAGGGATTAAGAACATTATCTGTGGTTGAAAATCTAGTTTGTTTCACAGAAAATGTATATTTAGCTAATTATTGATTAATTTATACAAACCGAAAGAAGGCAACTCTCTTGCAGCAAACAATTTCTGGTTTTGGTTAAAAGGCTTGGTATTTATTTGTTTACTTTTTTAAACTGAAGTCCTATTTTTACCTCAAAAATACTTAAAAAATCCGAATTCTGCAGCCTTGGGTCTGCAGTTTCATTTAATAAGAAACTTTAAAATTTTGAAAAACTACTTGAAATAAAATTTTTCCAGCAGTTGCCTTTTTTCCTAACAAACAGACTCACACTGTGAATGCATACAGGGCAGATGCTGAAGTCCCACCAGCCTCCTGTCCTTAGGCACCCGGAGCAGCCTGCCATGCCCTGACTCATGCCAGTCCTCCCGTACAGCCACCCACCTTGCCCTCTGCTTGCAGACAGCTGCCACCCTTGGGGACACTCACGCCGAGAAAGAAACATCTCCTGTGTGCGGGAGGGCAGAGCTGCAGGGCTGTGCATAAATCACCCCAGGCAATGCTGCTGGGAGCCTCCTGGATGGAGATTCCCAAGAGCAGGACTCCTCTCCAGACATCTTCTGTAATAACCTCAGCGAGGGGGCTGGACGGTAACAGCCTCAGTCCCAAGTCGATTCTCTCTCATCTAATTTCTTTTACAAATGGCAGGTGCTAGGAGATGACCAAGGGAGACACGAATAGGATGTGCAAGTAGTCTCCAGCAGAATGAAAGACCTTGTGTTTCTGCTTGGAGCAGTGCAAGTGCAGTTTCATTTCTGGCTCTGCTGAACGAGTAGCTGGAAGTCTCTACTGGCTCTCAGTGCAAAGGGCCATGCCACGGCATGAACTGTCCTCGTCCCCAACAGACCCCCTCCCCAAGCCCCAGGCAGCATAAGGCTGAAATGTGCAAATTCAGTACAGCAAAAAATGCAAATTCAGGATAGCAGAAACATTCTGTCAACTGTTTTTTCAAGATGTCAGGGAAGAGTGCAGCAGAAAATCGGGTAAACACCACAAAGACAGGAAAAAATATTTTTGACATGAGGAATGACACATTCAAACCAGTTTTGAAACTGAATGTCTTTCAGTGAGTTTAATTTTTAAATTAATGTAGAAGTGAGGACTAAACATGACATTTTGGGTGGGATTCATCTAAACAAACACAGGTGGCAGTTGTAGACATGGTATCAGTCTATGACTGGAGCTAGTCCTCCAGATTGCCTTCATATCCATGGAGACAAACAGTGACTGCAGCAGCATTCATCCCAACCTGAAGCTGATATCTGAAATAGGTCAGGGGAATTATGCTGCACCTGCCTTTTTCATTGCCATGACTATAAGGGCGATGGTGATGACCGTGTGGACCTCTGCCCTGAATGTGTCTGAGGAGGATGAGAGTTGTCCCACTCCTTTGCTGTCGGAGGAGACATGCCACCTCTGTATGCTTTTATTCTGAATCCTTGTGTTAATGGAGACAGTCCCCCAACTTCATCCCTCTGCTCCTCCTCCACCCTCAGACCCAAGTGGCATCATGGCTCCTCTCTCTGGATGCAACTCTCCCCCCCCGAAGCAGAGGACCATGAGCACTGCTGAGACACAGCCATTCACCTCTGCTGAATTATCTCTATTTCATCACTTGCGTATCTTAAACATCCTAATGGGAGCTGTCACATAACCCTGGCAAAACACCCTGGGCAAATGCTCACCAGCCTGCTGCTTTTGTCCCAAAACATTGACTCTTTGTACTTTAGGTGTTACCAGAAGACTTCAGCCTGACCCCAGGAGGAGCATCCCTGCAGAGTGGGTGCAGAGCATCCATCCCTATGTCACTGGAGCATCTTCCATTTCTGAGGAGCAGGAACCCTTGTGGGTGGCTGAACCTCTGAACCTGCTGAACCTCTTAGTACTGAAGAAAGGCAAGGTATGGGAATACGAGTTGTTGGTGTTGGTACTTTGGATAGTTGCTGTTGATGTGTATTGTCATGTTCACTGAAACTGCACCTCTCCCAGGGAGCCTCCAGTACCCGTTCAAAATAATGCCTGCAGAGTATCTCCTTATCCCAGGTCAGAGCTGGACTCCCTCTGCTGATGCTAAGCTGTAGAGCCTCAGAAGGACTCCTTGTGCCTGCAGTTTCCAGATAAAACCTGCCATTTTGGAGGGACCTGACTTGTCTGGGTCATTCCCAGCTGGATCCCAGCTTCCAGAACAGGAGGGCCCTTGTACCTGGGGAAGTCTCAGCATGGTTCGGTACTGCAGCCCCCAGACAGAGCCTGTGAATCCTGGTAGGACATAGCTGGCTGGCTCAGAAAAGTCTGGGATGCAGCTGGTCTGCTGGCAGCAAGAGTTAGTCAGGCCTCAGGACCTACAGCACGCTGTCCTTCAGGCCTCCAAGACATGCTCAATTTAGTTATTCACAGACTGATGGCCATTACAACAAGCAGACACAGGATTGATAAGTACCCCCAAGCACATTCAGTGTTTATTTCCACCACTACAAGGTGTGGACACCTAGATACAGTGATAAACACCACTGTGCATCTCCCCACTTTGGTTTCCTCACCCAGCTGGTGTGAACTGTCAGATGGACAGAATGCTTAGAAGAGCTCAGTTTTGAAGATGTTCAGTTTTCATCATCACCCAGAAATGCAGAAAAGGTGGTCTGTGCTCACTGAGGGACAGCCTTCTGTGCAAGAGAAGCCCAGAGAGGAGACCCTGGCTGCAGCACCTGCAATGTGTGGCAGTCTCCTATTGCTAGCCCTGATAGTCCATCAGGGACTAAAGAAGACACCATAGAAGAAATTTCCGCATTTGGAATAGAATCTGTGTATTGACACAAATATACCTGGAGCCCTGAAATCTTGCTTTAAATTATCACAGGATTGTTCATGGCATTGGGAACATCTCAAAACTCAAAGGTGGCTGCTTACTTCTCTGTAACACCTGGAAAGAAGGAAGGGAAATAGTACCTGATATTTGCTCATGCTCTCAGTCCCAAATAACTCTCATCACAGAGCAGGGTCTCATGTGGTCATTAAAGCCAACAAGTCCTCCCTCCTTTCATTGCTTCTGTTTACCACGTGCATTCAGTGGGAATGAAATTGCTGCTGTCTTTGCATAGATGAGTACACCTGGAAAACCACTGACTACTGTGTCAGGCATGAACCTTCCTGGAAAATAGCATTTTGCACACTGCCTGACGAATCTGCTTGGTCCTCATGCTGTAAACGATGGGGTTCAGCATGGTGGGGAGGGTCAGGTAGAGATCAGCCAGCAGGACCTGTACATGCATGGATATGCCGCTGCCAAACTGCTGTGCATAGATGGAGACTATCCCGGGGATGTAATACAGCAGCATCACGCAGATATGACACCCGCAGGTGCTGAAGGCCTTCCAGCATGATTTCTTCCCCAGGACAGTTTTAAGGATCATCCCATAGGACACAGCAATGAAAGCCATGTCCATCCCTACTATAAGAGAGGACCCAGCCACACTGTAAAGCCCACTGGGTCTGGGGTCTGTGCACGCCAGCTTCGCCACGGCCATGTGCTCGCAGTACGAATGGGGAACCACATGGGAACGGCAGTAGGGGAGGTTTGTCACCATCCCTGTCAAGGGCACCATGAAAAGCAGAGCTCTCACCACAATGGCCAGGCCTATTTGGGCAATTTTTTGACGATTCAGGATGGCTTGGTACCTGAGGGGGTGACAAATTGCAATGTAGCGGTCAACAGCCATGGCCAGGAGCACTCCCGACTCCCCTGATGTTGTGGAGTGAACAAGGAACATCTGAACGAAACAGGCCACGTAACCAATCTCAGTGGAGTTCAGCCAGAATATGCTCAGCATCTTGGGGATAATGGATGTCACCATCACCACATCGATGACCGCCAGCATGCCCAGGAAGCAGTGGATGGGGTCACGCAGGGACCTGTCCACCCTAATGACAAGCAAAACTACACCATTTCCTACCAAGGCAATGATATAGCCTGAGCAGAAAAGGATGCCCAGACAGGTGGGGAAAGCTTCCAGGCTGGGGACACCCACAAGGATGAAAGAGGAGGAGCTGCGGCTGGGGTGGTTGAAGGCATCAGAAGCCATGCAGGAGAATCTTGCTTTTGTGCTTAAAAAAAGGAGCCCGGTTTTGAGCCCTGAGCTGTCCAGAACTACGAGATAAGGTGGGGTCCCTGCATCAGTGAAAGAGCCAAATCAGGGATCCACATCGTTATTACGATGTGTGAGATGGGAGCACTACAGCATAACATGACCAGGTAGGGGGAATGGATCAGAAATGCTGAATAAATGGGGCTGTTATAGCTTGAAAGTTCCTATAAGGTGAAGAAGTTCATGTTTCAAGTTGTGCCACCAGGGATAACCAAGGGACTTCTACAGTTCATTGCTTGTGAAAGGCTTGTTTCTTTGTTGGTTGCTCACCACTTCTCAGCTGACATCTTGAAATAAGCTGCAAGAGGAGAGAAAAAGGTTAGCATCCAGCTTCCTTCAGACAGAGCTTTTGCCTGTGCATCCCTGGCTTCCCTGCAATGGCCCAATATAGGAAGTTCCTCCAAATTTGTAGGGCAAAAAGTGGTATCAGAAAGTGCTCTGGGACATTAAGTGGGGTCATGAAATTGCCTTTTGCTGCTCTATCTTTATTCTGTCATTCACCCATGAGAGAAGCCTGCAAAACTAGGTGGTAGTCAGAGGAAAAGATTAATTTCTGAGGTTTTATTCTGACAGGAGAAGCTTGGATGCGATACAAAACCTCCAGAGAACAATCCTGCAGAGACAAGAGGAAGAGTCTGGGTACAGTGGGCAGGATCTACACATTCATTTGTGCCAAAACTTTGCTACTGCTTCTGCCGCTTCTCCCCACACAATGGCAAAGACCAGGCAGGTGATGACCACACCAGATCCCTGCCTGTTAAAACAAATTGCCTGAATGATCGTCCACTGATAGCTCTTTACCAAGCAGCAAGCTGTGGGGTGACTCATAATACCCATGCTAGTAACAACATGGAGTAAAATTCACCTGTGTACAGCTCTGCTACAGCATCATTTAGGCCAAAATTTAATGTTAGACATGGCCAGTGTGGCAGTAGTGAGAGGCAGAAGCTAGACAAGTTCAGAACAGAAATAAAGAAGATATTGGGAGACACTAAGGAAACACAACACTTGAAGTTTTAAAATAGAGAGCAGACTTTCATAGGCTTTGAACCCTCCATTTGAACTACGGCTTAGCCGCAAGTTTGGGGTTGCTGCAGGAGCTGCTAGCTGAAAAGGCGGGTCAGGACAGAAGTGCTTATCTTCTGGTCTAAATGTCTGTGAATTAGGACATTTTAGAGGCTGAAACAGGATCGAAATTACTTTTTAATTATTGCACATGATTGCACTGCACTGACCCTCTGCATCCCCATAACCAGCAGCTGCAGGAGTGAGGTGTGACTCCAAATTTGAGCAGCAAGATTAACCTGTGGCTGCTTTCACCACCTCACGCTCCCAAGCAGACCCACATACTGCCAGTGACACAGACCAGCCCCTGCTGCAAAACAGAGCTGGGCACCCTCGGATGGCGCAAGCCCCAGTTTAACACAACAGATCTAAATGTCTTCATGAGGGTCCCTCCACAAAGACTCGGGGTACGGTTCAGCTGCCTAAACATAGGTGCCTCGAGCCATCTGAGACCCCCCGGTGCATCCCACTTGGCTTCTACTTCCTTTACACCCAGCAGGGTGCAGGTCCCTGCAAACCCTGGGTGATGGTCTGCCTCTCCCACATGGATGCCTTGGGTAGCTGGGAGCATCTCAGGTGGCTGGAGACATCCCAGTAAGGGGCAGTGGAATGACACCCTGAGGGTCTGAGACCCTGTTGCAGTCAGAGAAGAGCTCGAGCATGGAGCCTACAGATTAACTGACTCCCTAAATGTAGGGGTCTGCCCTAGGGTGAGAGGAGTTACTCTCCAGGATCCACTGACCATAGGGGCTGTGTCTCCACTGGCTGTAGTCAGTGCCTGGACACCAAGCACTCATGCACACAAGCATGCATGGACACCTACCTCCAGGCACTTACATGTGTCTGAATCCAGAGCTGCATCCCCAGGTGCCTAGATCCAAGGCAAGAGTATATTTGCCTCCAGGAGCTCTCTTCCACAGCCAGTGTCTGACACAATATTATTATCAGTATTGCAGCAGTACTGAAGAACACTGATCACAGTGACTTCTTGTCCTTGGAGATGGAAAAACATAGCACAGAAGAGCTTTGCAGCCTAAGCAAAGGCTTCTCATCCCAGTCTGCCAAGAAGGATAAGCCCAGGTATCTGTCTCACCTGTAGGACTATCACCCGGAGGGTTGCAGCAGTACATCTCTGTGTATCTCTAAGTGCAGTAAAGCTGGGGTATTAATCTATGCTCTGGAAATGCCCTAAGGGACAGCAGATGTAGGATGCAGAGGTTAGGTTGTCTGTCCTGTGATTTTAACACTGCTTCAGTTTCTTTCATTAGCTCTCCCTTGTAGTGTCATACCATTGGGGTCTCAGGGTTATGGTTGTCTCCAGAGGCTGCTGGGTGCCCATGAGGCCAATGTGCAAAATGTAAACTAAGAAGTCCATCTGAAGTGGAGAAAAATCCTTTTGGTTTTGCCAGAGAGGGCAAGATGGTTTGGAAACTCTGGCTTTCCACTCTTCACTCAGAACCATTACAAAAAACTTTTATGTTTGTTGAATCCCTGAAAAGAGTTTGTGCAAGAATCAACACAGGGAGGTAGGATCTCAGAGCAGGTCCTGAGCCTTGGCTGCATCATGCAGTACATAGGTGAGGAACAATGCCTACTGATCATGCATAAGGAAACCACACATCATAGCAAACCTCCAGCAGGTGTAAGGCCTGCCTTTAAGGATCATTAGCAGGATACCAGCTCATTAGGGAATAAATCCCTAATCTTCCCTAATTTTTCAGTTTATTTTCCAAAAAAAGATTTTGGGGAAGTACAGACAAGAACCTATGTGTGAGCAGAAGTGCAGTACAAGAGGAACACCATTCTGAAGTGGAGCTTGTCCTTTATTTTTCTGCAAGCCATATAAAGTTATTCTACCTGATACAAGGCAAGCAGGTATATTTATTTTATAGTGGTGACTGGGCTGTGTCAGGGCCAAGCGTGGCACTGAGGGGAGAGATGGAACTGCCCTGGAGAGCTTCCATCCCTGCTCTGTCCCACTGAGACCCTCTTCTGTCCTGTCCTGTCTTTTCTGTCTCCACTCTCAATGCTTCCTGCCCCCCTCCAAATCTTGGTGAACGGCACAGGATTGTTCAGTGCAGGGAGGGGCTCAGCAATGAGGGACGTGTGAGATGGGGAGGAGATGAAGACATGGTCATTTGTGATGTGCAGGGAATGTAATTCCTAGAGATTTTGTCAGAAAGGGGAGGTTTTCCTAAAGCGGGGGTTTTGTTCTGCAGATGCATTCCCTGCCCTAAGAGAACTTTCTTCTGTGTCCTGTCTCCAACTCTGCACTTTCCCAGAGGACTGTGTGTGTATGCTCAGGGTGTGAGATGGAGATGCAGCCTCCAACGCATCTCTGTTTCCTTCAGTCCTGCTTGATGTTTGCTGGTGGTTGCACACTGATGTACGTACCCACCCTGGTCTCTCTGGGTGCTGGCACCCTGGGCTCGTGGGCCCCTATGGTCCATGCTCCCCACTCCAGCAGCTGGTGCTCAGCCCTCGGTGCTCATACACGCACACAGATTAGGGGACTCTCACCCAGGGATGTTGTTAGAAATGGAGTTTAATGAGAAAACGGGGCAGCCTGTGCTGATCAGGCACCAGGCATGGACTGACAGCATGTTGACCAACAGCCTGTTTACATGTGACTGGACCCTTTCATCCCCTTCTCTCTTCTGTTTTCCCACACTTCTTTGTTTCCCAATCCAACCTGATCCCTCCCATTCCCAGCCTTTTGTTCCTCCCCTAAACATCCCATAGTGAGTGCCGCACAGTGCCAAAGTGCTCTTCCTGGCATTCCGTATTGATCGTCCCACCACCCTGCAGGCAGTACCCTTGTCAGTTTGTGAGGACAAAAAACCCAAAAACAACAAAGGAAAACAAAACCCAGTAAAAGAAGTGATACAAAAGGAGGAGGAGCAGAAAAGGTCTTGGTGCTGTGCAAGCGCTGCTCAGCAATAACTAAACCATGGGTGTGTTATCATCAATGCTGCTTTCATTGCAAATCCAAAACATAGCCCCACACAAGCTACTGTGAAGAAAATTAACTCTATCCCAGGTAACACCAGTTCCATGGTGCACGCAGAGGCCTGGCAGAGCAATGCAGAGCTCCTTGCCCCTGCGCAGGGCAGTGCAGCAACACCCAGAGACGAGCAGGTACCTCAGCTGTCTGTGCTGGCCTCCACGGCACTTCTCCTGTGCAGAGGGACCAACTGCCACTTCCACCGGGGTGACTTTACCTGTCAGAGCATGAAGAAGTCATCAAGGAGATGGCAACCGGATGCTACTGAGCTGATGCTCTGGTGTAGCCCCCCTGTAGGGGTGGGGAACAGAGACAGGGGAGAGTCAGAGAGGTGTTCAGGTGATTAACTTTGGTGAGAGATAAAGTGTGCGCTGTGTTTGTGCCTTCAGAATGGTGGCGACTGTGTGTGGGTACCTGCTCCCCAGGGCTGACAGACCTTCACCGAGAGGGAGGGGATGTTCTCAGCAACCTGGTCTGACCTCGTAGGTGACCCTGTGTTGAGCAGGAGGTTGGACTAGAGAGCTCCTGAGGTCCCTTGCAGCCTGAGTTATCCCGTGGTCCTGTGATCCCATGTCTCTTACACCCCTTGGCATGGCTCCACTGCACATAAAGTGGTATATTAAGGAAAGAGCTGTTTTCCGTGGTTCAGCTGCACTAGGTCATTTTGCCAGAACACGGTCAGGTGGTGCCTGCAATCCTTATTTATGTTGGGAGATCTGAGGGAACTGGACCACCCAGAGGTGCTGTGCCAATATCACTGCCTTGGGCTAGGGACCAGCAGGAGAACAACCTGCTGAAGCCCTTGGTGCTGACCTGAGTTCAGTGGGTGCCAACGTTTCCTGGGGCACCTGCGGCTCTGAACGTACACTGAGAGTCGCACCAAGGTCCAGAAGAGGTTTTGGCCATTCTAGGGAATGGACTTTGTCTTCATGAGTCCCAGCCCTGTGCCCTGAAGGCCAGGCCCAATCCGTCCTGCTGTGGGTCTCTGGGAGATCACCTTGCACACTCCATCACGAATCTGCTTTGTCCTGATGCCATAGATCAGGGGGTTGAATGCCGGCGGGATGAGGAGGTAGATATCAGCCAACAGGACCTGGATGTGGGGTGGGAGCTCCTGGTGGTACCTCTCCATGTACATGGAGAGCAGCCCAGGGATGTAGAAGAGGGCTATGAGGCAGAGATGTGAGCTGCAGGTGCTGAAGGCTTTTTTGCGGGCTTGTGGGGAGGAGAGGCTGAGCACAGCTCGAAGGATGAGTGCATAAGAGAGGGCGATGAGCAGCGAGTCGAAGCTGCCCACGTAGGTGGAGATGGAGAGGCTGTAGGTGTTGCTGAAGGCAGCATCTCTGCAGGCCAGTTTGAGCACGGCCATGTGCTCGCAGTACGAGTGGTCCACGACTGCTGGGCTGCAGAGAGGCAGGCGGTGAATCTGGAAAGTGAGGGGGCTCATGAAAACCACAGCCCTGAGCAGGGTCGCCAAGCCAATGGCAGCCACAACGGGGCCGGTCAGGATGGACAAATACCGCAGCGGATTGCAAATGGCCACGTAGCGGTCAAAGGCCATCGCCACCAGCACCCCCGACTCCATCACAGAGAAAGCATGAACAAAGTACATCTGGGTAAGACAAGCATCCAGGCTGATGGCAGTGGAGTGAAACCAGAAGATGCCCAGCATTTTGGGGGTAATGGAGGTGGACATCACCAGGTCAATGACTGCCAGCATGGACAGGAAGAGGAACATGGGCAGGTGCAGACAGGGATCAGCCTTTATCACGCACAGGAGGGTGCTGTTCCCAGCCAGTGTGACAAGGTACATGATGCAGAAGGGGACGGAGATCCAGTGGTGCAGGTGCTGCAGCCCCGGGATGCCTGTCAGGTGCAGCTCCGACAGCGAGGTGTTGGTGGGGTGCGCGTGGGGCATGGTGGTCACTGCAGGAGCCTAAGTGAGGAGAGCCCAGGCACACAGGGACAGCCATACCCTCGGTCACACCAAAGGTCCATCCAGCCTCAGATCCTATGTCCAGCATCAAAAGCAGACCCTTAGGGAAGAATATGAGAAAGGAAACATACCATGACACTTCTCCTGTGTGCTTTCCCAGCTTCCAACAATTTGAAGCTCAGGGACTTCCTAGACTGGATGTGTTTTTTCCATTTTAATTAACCCTACCCCAGAAACCCATCTAGCCTCTTCTGTGCAAAATTTTAGCACCCACACCATCTTTTAGCAAGGAGTTTCACAAACTAATGGCACTTGTTGTGAAATAACCCCTTCCCTTTCTTGTGAGCCTGACATTTGCTAGTGTCATTGAGGACCCATATTTCCTACATCAAAATGGGCAGAGAACAGTTAGTAGAATCCTTGTTCTTCCTCCATGTACCACCATGAGATGTGGAAGTAAGTAAACCTCAGATGATGGAAGTTTTATTCCAGACCTGCAGGAGAATTTTTAAAGCCTCCATCAGCACCGACTATTCGATTTCCCATATTCAGCTCCCATTTGTCTTGCTCTGTATCTAGAAAGATGGAGCTGAAAAGGACTTTCTGGATCACAGAGCTGAGTGCCTGTTGCTTTAGGTGTGACAGCTTACCTTACCCAGGAAAACTGATAGTCAGCATCCTAGGATATTTTGCTTTCATGCATCTGCTGGAAGATGGCTCCAACCCTCCACCCTGCTCCAACAGCTGGGAAATTACCTCTACTTTCCTCTCTCAGTGTGTTCCCATCCAGTTTCTACCACCTCTGAAATTAAATCTGATTACACTTTTCCCTCCCTGCTATTTGCACCCCAGTGTGTCTATAAAGCCACACAACCCAGCCTGACATTTGCTAAGCAAAAGAGCCTCTGCTCCTTTGTCCCCTTTCACAAGACCAGAGCTCTGCTCCTAGTCGCACAAGCAGTTTTCCTCTTTACATCTTCCTTTAAAGCATCTTTCTTGGCTGTGCGTGGTTAGAGTCACACAGATGAGGTCTCACAAAGGGGTCTTGGATGATGCACAACAGTTTGCTTAAGATCAGTCTTCAAAGAGCTCCACTTTACATGCGGTTTCAATAGTACCATGCTTTTGAGGTCCAGTTGCCCACATCACCTTCACCTCAGGAAGGAGAGGCACTGGGGTTTCTGTTTCCCAGGGATGCAACCCATCTCTCAGCCAGATTAATTGCTGTTTTCCAGTAGGACCTTGCAGGCAGAATGTGACATGTCCAGAAAGCATCACATTATCAGGGGTAGATCTTTCCAAGCAAATCTGATTGCTTTCTTTCTTGTCATTTATAAAACATGTTAGCAGATTAAAGTTTCTGAGCAAATCATACTCTCAGAATTGCTTGTTCAGTGGAACACCCTCAGGTAGGATGAACGTGAAGCACAGGGGCAAAGGACTGAGCTGGAGGTCTGCAGATTGAAGTGCATTGTGGCTGGCACTTTAGGGAAAATAATGGCAAACTAGAGGGAGTTCAGAAATAAGGATGAAGTTAAGCTGGAGAGCTGAGGGGACTGGGTCACCTGGGGAACAGTCTATGAAAAGAGCCTTGAAACATGTTAAAGGCTACAGTGAAGTGGAAAGGAATAATTGTCCTACATGTCCTCTGAAAGGACAAGTCAGGGGTCTAAATCCCAGAAAAAGTAGGAGAAATTCAACCTAGGCTTAAAGAAAATTTCTCCAATGGTAAAGATAGAAATGCAATGATGAAAATAGAGCTGCAGTGCCCAAGGAGACTGATGATCCATTTTTGCAGAAGACCAAGCAGGAAAAAAATATGTTAGGGATGACCCTGGTACAACCATGTTGTAATGGCAAGGGTGCCAGATCGGATTGGGTTTTGTTCACATCTGTTCTGTAGGACTTCTGAAGGTGGTCCATGGAGTGACTGCAGAAACACCTTCAAAAACCAAACACGCACATTCGCTCCCCACTCCCCCCAGCCCACGCATTCCCATTCTGAAAGCAAGCAAACAGAATGGAGGAGAATAAAAGCTATATGCCTGTGGATGAAGTCTACCCTTAAATTTATTCAGTTGTAAAGCAAACTCTCTGCAAAGACAATGTGCAAGCTGGTCTGAGAATTTTCTGTTGCAAGAAGACAAGGCTGCCCAAGATCTTTTTCAAAACTCATGGTGCTTTTTTTTGTAAAGAATGTAGTCAAGAAGCATGGAACTGGAGAGGGTCATGGGGCCTTTTCCAGACTCTTTTATCTTTTTTTTCTCTCTTTTTAAATAGATCTATTTTTTTAATGTTTATAAAGAAAAGACTGCAGCAGCAAATCCTTTTGTGCTGCTTCTATTTAAAATCTGTGCACTGATGGATGACCTACCTGGCTTGCTGCTGCAAATTTGTCCAGATAAATCAGCAGGTGTACCCAACTCACCCAGCCCCTGCGGGAGTGGTGCTGGCCAGCCCCGCTTCCACCAGGTATGTCGCCTGCTTCTCTGACCCAGCAGCTTTTAGCGGTGGAAGCATTTATAAGTTTGCTGAGAGGAATCCCCAGTGTGTCTGTCTCATGGCTCAAGAAATGAGTCCACACACATATACGTGTGCAGCTGACTTGCTCATTTACTGACTAACCTCTTAATTCAGTTTAATTGAGAAGATGTTGTGGCCAATCCCCTATAGGGCTTATAACCCCTGCAGTAGCCCGAACTCTACCTCATCCTTTGACCCTTCCAAACACAGGTCCCCGAGCTTGGCGTTGCCTGCTCCCTCTTTTCGGGATGCTGGATCTTTCCAGGTGCAAATGAGGTCTGGGTCTCCTTCCATGGTCTGTGTGACCATGAGATGGAGCTCCTGGCTGTCTCCATCCTGTCAGAGGCTGCAAGTCAGGGGAGGGATGTCCTGTCCCACACTCGTGCTTTGCATTCTCTAAGACAACAGCAGAAAGAGCACAGCTAGATAGAAATCATATGGCAGACCAATTCTGGCCTCTTGGCCTGAGACTAATTTTGTCTATAGTCTCCTTCTGCAAAGTCAGGGTTTGCCATTGAAAGCCCCCTGACCAAAAAGGGCTGGCGCTGCGCGGTGAAAGGGCTGCTGAAAGCAGTGGTGTGCTTCCCTGAAGGGGATGAGAAGAGCTGCACCAAGGCTGGCTGGGTGTCCCCAGGTTTGGGTGATATTGGGAGCAGTGCATCCTACCTGGGCAGCATCAAGCAACGGCGATGGAGGCAGACCCTGTAACTGGAGAATAAATCCGCTGCCTGGCAGGCTCCAGGCAGTGCACCCAGCACCAACACTTTCCAGCCCTGACACTTTCCAGCCCCAACTTGGACCAGGACTACGAGACTCAGGTTGGAAGAGTCTGGTCTCTGAGTCAGGCGGAAGGATCTGTGCTGTATTTTAGTCGTTGGGCATTGTGTAGATTGTACTGTTGCCAAGGGGGTGGTGGCAGTACGGGATGCGACTGTTCATAGTCCAGAAGGCACCCAAAGGCAGCAGTGTCAGGAGACACTGAAAGAATTGAGTTTATACCCACCAGCTTGGGTTTGGTGTTTACCACAGCTCTTTGTAACGCTCCCCTTTCCCCTCTAGCTCAGTGCAGGATACATGCAGGACCTTAGGCTTCCCTTAGAGACCAGACTCATGGAATTCCTGTGCCCTGATTTCCATGGGGTGAAGGTGAGGGAGAGCTGCGATGGTAAGTCAGTATGTGGTGTTAGAAGATGAGTTTTCATCATAGTTAAAATCAGGTACAGGATTTCCAAGGAGAACAAGAGGAGCTTAGTCCCTGTTCTCTGCTCCCCTACTTTACACTCCTGCTCCTTGCCTCCAGTGCTTGGAGGTGACCCTCATACAACAGCCCCACAGGCTTTTTTTTAGTTTATGGCCCTGTCCTTTGCATAAGAAATCTGCATAAAGCAAAGGAGACTTGTGCAGTTGTGCCCTCCAGCTGCTCTATGCACCTGATTGTAAGCAATTCCCACTCTCCCTAACACCAATGCTGCACCTGAGCGTTAGTTCAGGGGAAGGAGCGATGTATTACCCTCATGCAGTGCAGCACATGCAGAATTACATGGTCTCCAAAGAGGAGAGCCAGTTTGCTAAAGTGCCAAAACCACAGGAGTAGGATCTCACAGGAGTTTGGAGGCAAGTGAAGGCTTATGAAAAACCAGAGCTTCTCAAAATCCCATTACAGGTGCCTATGTGCTTATAGGGAAGAAACACAACAACACAGAAAGTTAGAGAGTCTCAAAATTTCATAGAACAACATTTCATGGCTGATGCTGTTTTGGTGTTTCTAATTAGAAAGGAACAAAACCTTACGTGACACTGCAGGGTTTCAGTATGACTTGTAGATCCTGTTCTCAAATGAGCTGGCTTTTTGTGATTGCTGCAAATGCTTCAGTAAGGTTTCAAGACAGGATTGGGAGGAAAACAAAATTTGTTTGGGCCAACATCTGGATGACTCTGTGTGTGTGTGTGTGTGTGTGTAAATGCGCATACACACATACCACACTGTCCTCTCATAGCCAGGCACCAGGATCAGGAAGCTGCTAAATACTAGTAAGTGAATAAATGGAGAGTTACAGACTGGGTGAAAAAGGTACATGGGGAGGATGAATCCATGAACAGACTTTCATTTCCAAAGTGGCAACAGTCTTTTATCAAGAGCTGAGGTGAAGAGGAGAGTCATGAGGTGATACAGATCTGAGGACAACCAAAGATAGAGATAGGCACGATTTATCTTTCCATTCTGAACAGGAATGTAGAATTCACTTTCTAAAAATAATGTTTCACCAGTCAAATTTTCTGTGGTGCCTCCAGCTTTCAGAGTTTGGCCAAGATGATGAAGGGGTCATGCCACTTTTCCAATAGACAGCTTTTTAAGCTTTTTCTTTGCTCCCCAAACATGCTGCCGTTGGTCCCTGGCCCAAACCCTATTCCTTGCCACCTGGCATTAGCGATGGGCTGGAGTCAGGACTGGGACTGGGTCTCTTTCTGGCAGAGCAGGCTCAGCACCCGCTCCTGGATCGGCTTGGTCCTCATCCCGTAGATGAGTGGGTTGAGCATGGGAGGCACCAGCAGGTAGAGGTCAGCCATCAGGATGTGGACGTGCGCGGGGACGTTCTGGCCCCAGCGCTGAGTGTAGAATGAGAAGAGCCCAGGTGTGTAGAAGAGCACGATGACACCGATGTGGGAGCCACAGGTGCCGAAGGACTTCAGACGAGCCTCTCTGGAGGAGAGGCCTATGACCTCCCTCAGGATCAGCATGTAGGAGACAGCGATGAGGATGGAGTCTGAGGCCACCATGATGGTGGCAGCCATGATCCCGTAGATGCTGTTGAGCCGGGTGTCCCCACAGGCCAGCTTCACCACTGACATGTGCTCACAGTAGGAGTGGTGAATGATGTGGGGACCGCAGTAGGACAGGCTGGTCACCATGCATGTCAGAGGGGTGACGATGGCAAAGCCACGCACCACAGCAGCCAAGCCCAGCTTGGCAATGGTGGGGCCAGTCAGGATGGCAGAGTAGCGCAGGGGCTTGCAGATGGCCAAGTATCGGTCGAAGGCCATGGTGACCAGGACCCCTGACTCTGCCGTAGAGAAGCTGTGGATGAAGAACATCTGGGCCACACAACCCTCAAAGTTGATCTCGTGGGATTGGAACCAGAAGATGCTCAGGAGCTTGGGTATGGTGGAAGTGGTGAGCACGAGGTCAATGGCAGCCAGCATGGAAAGGAAGTAATACATGGGCAGGTGCAGGCTTGGGTCCAGCCTAATCACTAGGAGGAGTGTGATGTTCCCCAGCACTGCCATGAAGTACATGGTGCAGAATGGGAAGGCAATCCAGAATTGAGCATCCTCCAGCCCAGGGATGCCTATCAGGTTGAAGGATGTGGAACTGGAGTGATTTGGGTAGGACATGAGGCACTGTTGCAGAGCCAGAAGGGAAGACACAGGAGCAGCTGGCATAGAGAGAGGAATGAGCTGTAACAAGCACTACTGTGGACACCAGCCACCACCCCTGCCTGTCTTCTCAGGCACACAGACCTGGACTCGATGATCTTTATGGGTCCCTTCCAACTTGAGATATTCTATGATATGTTTCTATGATATGATTCATAAACTCCTGCCTCTTATCCAGGTACACTCACTCCCATCACTGGCAAGACGCAAACTCACATGGTCTTAGCCGGAACGTTTGGGAGTTATCTCACCTCTCCTCCCATCCCGAGCCGGCCTCTGGCTGTTGTCTTCAGCCCTCCCCTCCATAGTTTGGGAGTTACAAGCTAGAAGATAAGTACATTTAGTTGCTATCAGTACAAAAATCTAATATGGGAGAAGGGTGAAGGTCCAGAATACTTTGAGGATGCAGCTCAGCAGGACTCTGGCCACCCACACACCTCTGCAGGTGTAAACCATATGTTCTTCTGGGCTGGTGTGCCCCATCTGATTCCCACCTTGGGAAACTGCAGCACATGTATATTTCCAACATCAGTGTTTGTTGTTCAGAGCATTTTTGCTGTGAGAGCTGATGCCCGGGGAAGCAGAGCACTGCCCCAGCTGTGAGCTCTGCTTCAGGACAGCACTGTCAGCTGTGGGGCTGTTCCTACTGGAGCCTAAATCCAAACTGTCTTGCTGGAGTCCCTCTCTGAATGGGCAACCAGCCTACAGGACGCCTGTCTCCTGCGTTAGGAAGGAAAACCAGTGTCATGACCAAAACTGGCCTGAGGCTGCAGCGCTGGTCCCTTCCAGCGCCAGCCCTCCCACAGTGCGTTGTACCTCCTTACCCTCAAGCCCTTGACAAACGGAAGAAGAGCTGTGAATTGTCCCTGTTTTACAGGGAAAACAGAGGCACAGAAGGGTTAAATTAGCTGCTGGCAGTATGGGAATTAGATACAAGTTTCTCAGGCACTTGTACCCCCTGTTTTCCCCAACATACCACAGGGCCAGACTTCATCTCCTCGGCTTTCCAGGCATTTGACTTCCTTGACCTCTAAATAGTTTCATCTATCCTCCAAACTGCTTCGAGTCCTCCACATGACACAAACCAACAGGCATTTCAGTCTGCTTCTAGTCATTGCTATTTGCAATGTAAGACCGAATACTGCAAAGCCAATATTGTGAAAATGCTGCCAAGACAATTTTATTTATAATAGTTTATTGCAAAGAGGACTCTGTTTACAGAGTGGTCAGCTACCTTGGCTATAAATTCAGGGAGGCAGAGCCACAGCTGGCACAAGCCAGTCCAGCAGGAAACATGTCTCGTGCCAGAATTATTTATCTGGCAAGGGCAAACACATCTGAGATCCTGTAATCCTGCGCTTGGGAAAAAAGCAGATACTCCTTTCCTCCTCTCTGCCACAGGTAATTAATCTACAAATCCTGTGTACTGTTCTGGGCAGTGTTACCTGTACTTCATCTTGTATAATAAAGCTATCCAGATTATTAAATAATGCTATTCAACAGGCATCAGACTCAGTTTTTACTGGGTCCTTTCATTTATGTTCACAGTCCTGTGCCAGTTCTGTTCCCTTAGCAGGGTCTGATTTCTTGGGTACACAAACACATGAAATACCAAGGCAGCAACCTCTTTAGCTCAGTCTCTCTGACCAGCCCATTTGGGTGATGCAAAGACACGGTCCCCACTGCGCTTCAGTTTCATCCACGTCATACCTGACCTCCTCTACATTTCACGCATCTTCCTCCTGACATGCCTTGCAGCCACGGTGCCAGTGTGCTAGCAATTGAAGGTGCCTCCGGACCCTGAACACGCACATGGGGACAGGCGTCTAGTGCCACCTCCCAACCCTGCCCAGAGGATCGCACCTGGAGGAGCTCTTCCTTCATCACATCAACTCCAACCCAGCCTTGCACGGACCTCTCACTTCTACCACCAACCCCCAAGAATGACTGCAATTGCAGCCTACATACAAATGCCATGTTAGGAAGATAACTGTGATTTTGGCTATTTTTCAGTCGTACATGCAACAGCAGGGATGGGAGCAGCACTTTCAGACTTGTTGCTGCTTAAGTGGAGCAGTGCTTTCAGGCCTGTTCTGAGCAATTTTTTTGTGCTTCATTGGCACAAAAAGCAGTTAGTTTTATTTTGTGCAATTAAGTAGTTCAGTAACTTGCAAAGTGACATGTTTTGCTCATTGCAGTTGGCAAAATCCAGAAGATTTTCTAGAAATGGGGGACATTACCAGGCACCTTGACCTAGTTTGCTGTACCCCATTTAGATTTGTTGCAAACTTGTACTTTGTTTTTAAGCAGCGAAACAGATTAAAATACCCTCAGAGAATGACCTGCTCAGTATTGAACAAAGTGCAAAAGGAGCTGAAGTCCTTGATTGCTAGCATACTGGCAAAGCGTTCCTCACTTTGTAAGGAGGAAATAGATCCTGGTATTTGAAGCTGAGGTTTTAACTCTTTCCTCACTCATTTTTGTCAGCTCTGCATCTCTGCTGCTAAGCAATAATAATTAAATTTACCAGGTTTGATGCATGTAACATTTTGTGTCATTCTTAGACATTGTAAATCTACCAGCCATGCAGTCTGAGCCTGTGAAAAACATATAGCCAACTCCTTTTGCAACCACGCCCTGATCTGACTACGCTAACAGCCATCCTGCACTCCTGATCAGCATACAGCCTGTCATGAAAAAAAAGATCCCTTGAATTTTGGGGTTTAAGAGAACTAGAGTAATGATCCAGTCCATACCCCTTCCCCACTATAAGATCAAAAGTAACCTCTGATAGATACATGCACAACCTGATCTCCCATTGCAGAAACGCTATACTTTCCCCAAATCACTCATTTCAGAGCATTTTCCTAGCGTCAAGCCTATGTCTCACTGGAGCTCATGACTTTTGTCCTTTCCGTAAGGGAGAAGAACAAATTATTACCTTCCTTGTGGTGTTTGCCATCCTCTTCAGGTTTGCTCAAGCAAAAAGGACAGGACTAGAGCTATGATCAGGTAATTGCAGGTCTTCACAGATGACTGGGTTAGCAGAGGTTACACCTATGTGTCTACAGCTTGTTTCAAGTTGATTTAACCAAGGAACAGCTTGCAGCCAAATAATTAGCACTGTTGTAATTAACCTATGCAAGGAAGAAAACTGAGGTTGCAGGTTTATGACTGGCAGTTCTCGACCACAATATTCACTTGATGTGGGATATCTAGAAGTAATGAAGTAGCTCATTAACTCAATAAGAGATGAATTTCACTTAGATGTATTGGCATATCTGACTAGCTTTTCTGGATAGATTGTTTTATATTCGACCCCGATCTGGCTAAAATTTGAACTTGGCTAAGAACTTGGCACTATGCTTAAAAATACTGGCATAACACCAGATTAAATGAAAAAAAAAAAAGTCTACCCAGCTCACCTGGATGATTTGGATGTGACCCTGGCTGTACCTATATCATCTTCAAATACTTTTTCTCTCTCAACAACCAAGCAACTCCTCAACATGCCAAAAGGACCCGCATGGAAATATTTATACACCTTAAGGAACCTGATTACCTCAATCACTCACTGCTGGGACTTCAGAGACACTAATCATCACAGAGGAGAAACTGCTGCCTGGGAATAACCAGGAATAGCAATGGTTTGTAAACAAATTCACTCCTCTTTCCCACCGCATGGGTTATGTCTGCTTCAGCATTAAGCAGTGCCAAACAGATCTTTGGTCCATAAAGGGGGAAGATTTTATGTCTGGGTGGGCAAATATCCCTCTGAGCATGCCTAGCTGTTCTTCTGGTAAACACACACAAAGGTGCATGTGTCCTTCAGGCTTAATTCTATTGGTATAAAACTTGCTTTGGATTTGGATCCAGTGTCACTGCACTCCTTCTGGGGCACAAGATAGCAGCCTGGATTCTTAGGGCTGTATTTTAATGTCACCTTTCACCTAAGGATCCTGAAGCATCCATGAACATTAGTGAATGCTTTGTAAATGAGTGCTGATCCTTTGGACCTAATTTAGGTATTCCCTGGCAGTCTCTGAGGGTGGACGTCATGTATGAACCACAGATGATCAGTATGGTATTTAGGGAGAGGGGTGTTGGGGAAGGAGGGCAGGAAGCCGTTCAGATAATCACCACATCTGGGATCAATGTCGGTTTTTCAGCTGTTTCAGTCTGGCAACTACAAACATGACACAAAGAGCAATGACTTATGGGTGTGCTGGCCCTTGGGCTACTGGTCCTTCAAAAGAAAGCAACCAAAACTAGGAGAAATCTGTAGAGACTAGAGAGGAGGAGAAGATCAGTTTAAGGGGCCTTGTGGCTTCTGCTGGCATTTTCACTACAGACAAATAGATGGCATGGTTAGAGATGCTCTTGGAAGGAGGCAATCCATGCTGAGGCAGGGACAGCCCTGAGGGACCACAGGAGACCCAAGCTGGGGCAGAGGAGAGCAAATAAGGACCAAGGAGCAGTAGAAGGAAACAGCCACGCACTGATCCGGACCTCCTGCACCACTGTCACCCCACCAAAGGGACTGGGAGGGCAGGACTGCAACACGTGGCAACAACATGGGGAGTTAAGACTAGGACAGGGGAGAAGAGATGCTGGAGTGATGAAAAGTCCGGGAAAGGGGGAGGAACGGTGTTTCCCTAAATGTTCTTTTAAATTATATTTTTAATTCTTTTTTTCCAATTATATTTTTTATTCTTTTTTTTTCCTCAATGCATGAGTGAATTATTAAAAGTTTATGTTAATTTGTCATAAATTAAATTAGGTGAAAATCCCCAGGTCAAGTCTGTTTTGCTCCCAATAGAAACTCCTTGCTTCCTTGGTCTATTTTTTTGTCCCCTCTTCTTCCATATGCCGTTCCTGGCCACACACCCATGGAGACACGTTTTGCTTTCAGACATGTATTTCCATCAGCTGGGCTCTCCTTGCGTTCATGTTTCTCAACATACAATTCATTGGTGGCTTCGGGTATCCAACTTATATTCAGCCTGCTTCTGATGTGGCACACAGGGCTGCCTTGATGTGTGATTTCAGCAGCTCTTGCAGCATCGGGGGGAATGGAGACATGGGTGTGATGGGAAGCCATCCTGAGTCCTGCCCTACCACAGATAGGGTCCCCACAGCCAAGCTATAGCTTCTTTCCCACTCCAAAGTCTGACCTGGCCATCAAGGGACCAGGGACATCTGACCACAGAGGTAGGGAGAGGCCAGGACAGCTGGGGACCACACTGGGTGGGCACCCAGCATCTGTGTTGAAAAGGACCTCTTCAGAAAGCCCTTCCCAGCTGCCATCTCACAGCAGGACTCCCTCAGCATGTAAGCCAAACGTGGATCTGCCAGGCAGCCTGCTGCTCCAGATGCAGTCCCACTGCATAATCCAACGGATGGGTTCCCATCCTTTACAAGCAAAAGTATTGCATTTGTGTGCCTGAAATGGGGCGGCTTTTCTGCTTTGAGGCCTCTCGTCATTATCCCAGTGCAAACAGGAACAAGAAGACCTGAGTGGAGGCTCACTCTAGATAATGCAGAGGTGAACCAGCGACACACCTTGCCCACTGAACACCACTTGGAGATTACTGCATCCTTTACCCCTACCTGGGGTCTCTGAACCTCGCTCGCAGTGCTGTGACTGAGAGGCAGAAGGTGGGGGAAGTCCACCCAGCCAGGATGAGACCTCTGGTAGAGCTAGAGAAGAAATCTTGGGGAATGCTGGGCACTTTTGGTGGTTGGATGGGCCTCCCAGAGATGGTGGCAGTAATTAATTGCTTGGGTTTTGTAAAAAGAGACAGAGAAAGTCTCCTGGGGCTCTGGCCAAGAGAAGCAGCTTAGGGAGAAGGTAAATCACTGCCCTGCCTCCCTTCTTCTGCAGCAAGGGTTTCTTCCAGCTCTGAGAGACAGGAGTTAATCCTGGTCTTCTGGAGCTGAAGACGAGAGAGGGAAAATGACTTGACATTGCTGACTGGTTTGTGAAACCTCCCAGGACCCAGCTTGGCTATAAACTCCCCAGCTGCAGAGCAGATTCTGAAGTCTGCTCAGCAGGCTGGAGAGCCAGAGCTCCTTGGAGCTGTTGCTTACTCAGCTTGGTCAGGAATCTGGTGAGTCATCCCAGGGAGTCTGGTGCACGAGTTGTGCAAGGGGGGAGGAAAGAGAGGATCTGAACCAAGCCTTGATGTAGGTCCTGATCTGTTGTGGGATGGAAACCCAGCTTGAATTCTGACGATGCATGATTTTTTTCTTAGTTTAAGCTGGGAATTCATAAAAGTGCCTGTGCTGGATCAAACCAGAAGTCCTCCTCACCTGAGATCTGCTCTCCAGCTGTGGCTGTGCCTCTGTGCACAGCTGGCAGAGCCCCCACAGCAGTGCTCAGGGGGTCCTGGAGAATCAGAGACATCCTGAGAGGAGGCTGTCAGGATTGTGCCAGCCTCATGGTACTGGGGTCCACCTTCTGCCTTCTCCACCTGCTCCAGGGAAGGAGAGATGTCTTGAATCCAAATAAGCACCAGAGAATTTCATATCTGACCAATGGTGATCATGTTTTTTACTTGATGGGCTTCACACTCTTGCCATGATTCAATCATGCTACATGGAACAGTACTTCTACTGATCAGAGATCTAGGGAAGGATGTGAATTGGGATGTTATGAAGCTTTTTATGAAACCACTATACTCAAAGTAGTAGAGATGAGGGATTATATGAGAACTTTGCAAAGCTTAATGATGAAGTGATAAACTGCACACTAAAATTCAGTAGAGGTTCATTAAAACTGAGGCAAAACACAGCCCTATTTTTGCATAGACAATGCTGTGCTAGGGACTGTCCATCCCCACTCAGAAATAGGCATCTTGGAGTCAGGACTGATGACTCCTTGAAAACATAAGTGGTACCCAGTCACTTCTTCAGTCCAGACTCCTCTCCTCTCCTTGTTATCACCACAGGCTTCACTCAGTCCCTTCAGCAAGGTGATGACTGGTGCAGGTCAGGGTCAGTACACAGCAGTTTCTCTCTGCCACTACTTCCTTCTCACTCATTTCCAATGCTCCAGCATGGGCTGATCCACAGGCTGCATTCCCATTGGGGGTGAACCTGTTCCAGTGTGGGTCCTTCATGGGCTGCAGTCCCTTTGGGGTCTATGTGCTCTGGCATGGGCTTATTCATGGGCCACAGTCCCTTTGAGGTCTGTCTGCTCTGGCATGGGCTTATTCATGGGCTGCAGTCCCTTTGGGGTGTACCTGCTCTGGTGTGGGTCCTCCACTGTCCACGGTCCCTTCGGTGGGAGTGCTTCTACCACCATGGAGCACCTCCTACTGCTCTGACCTTGGTGCTCTCCTTGCTGTTTCTCACTCTTTTTGTTCACTCCTCTCTCAGTCTGACATTTTCTGCCCTTTCTTAAATAAGTTTTCAGAGAGACACCACAAACACACCTGGCTGGCTCAGCTTTGGTGCATGATGGGCCAGTTACTGATCCAGCTGGAACCATCTTGTGCTGGGCACAGGGCAGCTCCAGACCTTCCTCCTGGCCACCTCTGCAGCGCCCTCCACTACCCAAACCTTGCCAGCTACACCCAGCACACCTCCTCACAAATATCTTGAGCTGCTGTTTACAAATATTGTTTTGCTTTGTGCTGTGTGGATAATGAGTTAATTTGCTCCTAATTCAGGAAATGAAGCTCTTAATCAGATTTGTGCTAGACATTTCTGCTTCCACAAAGTGGTATTTATCTGTTTCTTCCAAAAATAATTTTCTAAATTATAGGCAGTGAATAAATGCAAGAAGAAGAAGACATAGTGAAAAAGTTAATAGTAGGTGAAAGTGTTTTTATACTGTCTGTCTGTCCCAGTGCCTTGCTGGGATGCATTGGGATGCACTGCGAGGAAAGGAACAAGTCCCAGCTAAATGTTGATTCCTGAAGGGCTCTGACTGCATCCATAAAGCCATCAACCTGCCAGGCTTGTGTAGTCTTTTACTACAGTACTAGTGCTTGCTGCACAAAGTATATTTGCTCTACAATTTGCAGTCATAAATTATTGTTATTTGTGTTGTGATAGTGACTGAGAGCCTGCCAAGGGCTCAGGCAGCATGCTGCATAGTCAAAGAAGAGAAGCACATTCCGCATCCCCAAAGCTAAGCCAAGAAAAGTCAAGAGCTGGGTGCAGTTCAATGGGCAGTTCTGTCATCAGAAATTTTAATTGAAATCTGGATCCTCTGTATCTGCTTGGTCCTCACCCCGTAGATGATGGGGTTGAGCACAGCAGGCACCAGGATGTAGATGTTCCCCATGATGATATGGACCAGCGGAGCCAGGTCCTTCCCAAACCTGTGCACCACGGACAGCCCAATCAGGGGCACGTAGAAGGCCAGGACCACGCAGATATGGGCAACGCAGGTGCTGAACACCTTGAGCCTCTCCTTCCACGATGCCAGCCGCAAGACAGCCTTGAGGATCAGGATGTAGGAGAGGCAGATGAGGATGGCGTCTAGCCCCATGACCAGCAGGATGGCGGTGAGGCCGTACACCACGCTGGGGGTGGTGTTGGCGCAGGCCAGGTTCATCACGTCCTGGTGCAGGCAGAAGGAGTGTGACAGCACCCGGGAGCTGCAGAATGGAAGGGGCAGAGGAGGACTTGGTTCTGTCTCTCCTCTGGAGCCAGGTGATGTTCTGGAAGTCTTAGAACATTAAGGGTGTTTATTTTTTTATACTGAAACTTCATTACTAGCGTAAAAGCTGCACTGTAGTACCAACAGAGCAGTGCTTTTATAGTGTGAAACAGGTGTATCTGCTATCTGGAGTCACAGAGTCACTCAGGCTGACAGGGACCTCTGGAGATCATCCTGGCCAACCCCTCTGCTCAGGCAGGGTCACACAGAGCAGGTTGCCCAGGACCGTGTATACCTCGGGTTTCTGTATGTCCAAGGATGGAGACTCTACAGCCTCCCTGGGAAACCTGTGCCAGTGTTTGATAAACATCATCATAAAAAAATTAAATATATTTGTTACATTTAAATGGAATTCCCTGGTTTTTCTAGTTTGTGCCCATTGCCTCTTGTTGTTTCACTGGATACCACTGAGAAGAATGTGGCTTTGTCTTCGTTACTCCATTCTATCAGGCGTACTCATGCAAAGAATCTCTTTGCCAAGGGAAATGCCCCTTCAACAGGGACCATGCCTCTCTTAAGGTGCTTGACACTCAAGAAAGACAATAGTTTGCACTGGTAACTATTGATACAGTATTGGTACAGCCCATAGGACCACAAGCAGGTTAGCAGTACTCTGTGGGTTATTTATTATCTACCTTAGAAGCAACTGGGATGAGTCCGTCACCAGGACTACTTCATGTCATGCCCTTTGCTGTCCCCTCCCTAACTGCTGTTTGGGGCACAGTATATTTAAACTATGTGTATTTAAACCCATTCAGCTCACTGCTGCAAGATAGTGATGATGCACCTTGCTTAGGAACCAGTGTGTGCATTAAGAACATGTACATCAGTGGGTGAAAAGTAAGACCCTCCATCTCTTTGTGCTTCAAACTGTGCAGCTGTGAGGGGAAAGGAGAGATCTGAGGGTTAAAGGCACTGACTGTGGCTTAGGCAAACTGGAGCTGCAGAACTGGTTTGGTTGCAAAAGGGCTGGAGACACTGACATTCCTGGCTGTTGAAAGTGTAAAGCAGGGTCTGCTCAGAGTGTTGAGACAACAGCAACGGGGACAGTGATGTGGGTTTCAGAAGAAATTCTGACCTGGTCATTTTTTAAAATAACTGTTGTTAATGAAACATCACCTAGGTACTAAGGGTGACTTGCTCCCTGTAATTGACCTGAGCAATTCCTATGTTTGGCAAAATCCTCCTTTCTGCTTTTCTGTCCTGTGCCATTGCCCTGCAGTGATGAGGGGGTGATTCACCTAGACTTCCCTCAATAGTCCTGCTTTCGGCCGCAGATCAAACATCACAAACCCTCTGAAGATGTTATTGCTTCGTTGTCCCTTTTGCACAGTGAACCAGCTCCCAACTTCTCTTATCAGTGAGGATCCCCCCTAGGAACCCCCCACTCCTCCGCACCTCTCAGCCCCAAGCACTTCTCTAACATTTCACCCTGTCCTGCCCCATGCAGAGCATCTTCCACCTTCACTTTCCCCTGGTGTCCCAAGCAGGCTGGGTCCGTGGCCCAAGCTAAGGACGCACCTCCAGAGAAGTGCTCTGTACTTTACCAATGCACACCACAGTGGGCCACAATAAGGGGCTGATGGTATTGTAGAAAATTTTAAAAAATAAAAATCTACTTGCCAGTTTTTGCAGTTTTTCCTCTTGCAGGCACTTTCTCTCCTGAGAGAGACAACAAGGACATGAACACCAGTCCCACCATGGTCATACCTCAAGCAGATAAAATTGACTCGTACTGCAGGAGTTTGTGGTTTGCCTCAAAGCTACCCAGGGCCATCAGCAGCAACATAGACATTTCCATGAGCAACAGTGAGCAGGTGAATAAGATCTCAGGGAAACAAGCACTGCAACTGACTTCCCCGTACTTAAACCGCAATATTCCCAGCACAATACGACCTGAAGGCAGACAGAACAATGGACAACACGGCCAAGAAATAGTACATGGGCTTCAGTCCTCTCGTTGCATAAAAGATGAGGCGGCATTGCCAAGGTTCACAGTGAAACAGAGCAGAGGTGAGAAGTTTCCAAGCCTGGGAAACCTGTCCGGGAAAAACGCAGCCCTGAAGCTGATGTTCTTGAATGCTGACATGAGCTCCATGCGGATTTGCTTGAGCTCCTAAGCCTTGAAGTGAAGAACAGTATTTATCAAATATGCTATTATAATTGGCAACAAGAATTTAGAGGCAAGGATGAAGCATAGAGAAACATTAGTATATCCTGCTTCGAATTCCTGGCTCAGTCTCAGCCCTACCTCACTGAAGCCAGTACAAATATTTGCACTGACTCTAGCAGGGAAGGAAAACGGCCTCTGTATTTCAAATACCCAGTACAACCCTTGAGCAACTTGCGCTATTACCACTCGCAACAGTATTCACAGACTCATACCCCATCGTGCTGGGTGCTGAACAGTTGCCACAGCTGAAAACATCTGCACTCCTGAAGGTCTCCTGATAGGGTCTATCACAGACACAGACACGTGGTGTTTGTGGAAGAAGGAGGTGGTGGTAAATGCTTTGTCCCATTGCAAGTAAACGTGTTATCTTACACAGAACAGAAGTCCCAGTAAAGGGTAAGGACTGTAAATTTAAGTTCCAGGGGACTTTGAGGGTAAGGGTAAAAAATTGCCTTGGCAAGTCCAAAGTGAGCGTGTTTCTGCTTAGTCTAAATCCTGTAGTTTTTGTGTTCCTACTATAGTTTGTCAATTTAGATGTCTCCCATCCCTGTGCTCTCAGCTAGGGCACAAGGTATGTTATGGCAACAACAGGGAAATTTCAAGCTGATAAATATATTCACAAAATGCCATCTGGGAATAGTTTCTTTCCTCCCACAGTCCTGACAAAGACCCTGCCTGACAAGCAAAGCAGTCAGAGCCTTTCTCAGGGTATTTTGCATCATCTGAGCTGCAGCAAGTATTGGAGAGACTGCTCTAACCCCCAGAAAACGCTGGGAACTTCTGCTTGGCTTCAGCTTTGCTCACTGAGAGCTGAGCTACATCATGTCTGAAAGGTAACACAGCCCCTGAGGAATGACCGTGCTCGTCTGACACCCACAGCTCGTTAAGCTGCAGCAACTCAGGGTCTGAGCTCAGGCTCCTGGTGTTTGGAGACAGTTTGGGGTAAGTCTGGGACAAATCCTGACAATCACAAAAAGCGCAGCGCTGCAAATGGCAGAATGAACCTCAGATAAAACCAGATTGCAAGAGCACAGAGAGGTCACACGTGGATGATGGAGGAGATCCTGGACATCAAAACCCAACAGCTTCCCAAGGCACCCACAGACCTGCACTTCTCATTGCAGAACAGTGTCCCGGCCAGGCTCAGTGCTGCTGACATGGGACAAGCCCCAGGCTGCTCTGTTTTATAGGACACCCTTATCCGTCCCCTGGGGCACAGCATCATGCTGGAAGAACTCGGCTGCTCTGGGTGATTTTATCTGTACACGCAGCTCTGCACCGTGAAATGATTCTTGGTCTTCTCCCCACCACACCAAAATATTCACCTTCTAGACAGGCTCCTTGAGACCCAGGAGAGAAAAGAGGCTGAGCTGCCCTGCTTGAAGGGTCATGATCAGTGGCACAAGATCTGGCTGGAGGCTAGTCACTAGTATGACTAGTGAGTCAATACTGGGGCCAGTACTGTTTAACCACTTCATTAATGACCCAGATGATGGAGCAGAGTCCACCCTCAGCAAGTCGGCAGATGGTACAAAACTGGCGGGGGGTGACTGATCATGCCCCTTAATTCTCCTCCAGCGTCCTGCTTTTTTTGTTTCAGGAGAGGGCTGGTCTGCTTAAGGGAGCCCTCAGCAATCCCTCTTCCAAGAGTCTCCCAATCTCCTTTCGAACTTATGTAAATAATTTGGATCCATAGCAACCTTCAGCAAGGAGTTCCTCTGATCCGCAGTCTGGACAGGGACACCATAGGACCACACCATGCTCTGGTGCTCTCCCTCCTCATCACCAGCCAGAGAGTGTCACAGCTTTCTGCAAGGATGTTGACCAAAGGGTCCCAGTCTGTACCCCATCAATGGTGGGGAACAGGCAGCTGGAGGCTCCCCACAGCTGGGGACAAAGGGAGCACCCCACGACCCTCCATCTCTGTACTCCATCACCCATCGTCTCTATGTGAAACTCATCACAGAATAAAAAAATTCTCAAAATAAAGTTTCTGGTTATGAATCCATTGGCTGGTTCCTTTGGTTTGTGCTCTTTTTTGGGGACCTTTTAGGGATTTTTCTTATTGCCCTTGTTTCCTTGTATTTAACCTACCTATCTATCTATCTAAATGAGATATATACACATATACAAATATAAAGTGTACCTATGCATAAATCGGGGAGCTGCATGGAGGCACCTGGGGGGGGTGCAAGGCACCAGGGCTGGGTCTCTTCACTTTCCAGAATGCAAAAGTTTCACAGAGCAGGGCAAAACTGGGGAATTTTCTGAATACACATTTTTTGTCAATTTTTTTTTTCACAGCCTGTGCCCCAAAGCTTCCTTCACTCCCATTTTTGCACTCTGCCATTTTTTCAGAGAAGACAGAAAAACCTACTTGTACGCAGTCCCGTGGCGCTCACACCCCCTGAAGAGCAAAGAAATCAGCTGTGACTCCCTGGGTGAGACCCATGGGGTTTGCTCTGGCTGGCTTTAAATACGGCTTTCCAGCTTTCTGCCTGCAGCAGCGTGCGCGGCCAGGGCTGTTCCTGGTCCCCAGCCCGTGTCCTCTGCAGTGACCTGGGGTAAGTATGGGATGGGCTGCCTGAAGATGACAGACTAGAGATGTTCTTCCCCTGCAACAACAATTTGTTTGAGGGCTTGCATCAAAACAAGAATTTACAAAAGTCTCTGGCAGAAACAACAAACCGGCATGTTAGAAAAGTGCTAAGATGGCAAATTGCTTTGCTAAATATTAATTTTGATCTGATATATGCAGATGGGCTTGATATGAAAAGCCACCCTAAACATTGGTCTTGATCAATAATTAAAAATTTTCCTCATTCTCTCAAGTGTTACATGAATAGAACATGTAAGTTCATTTGTATGATGACTTTGCTCCCCACAGGAGCAAAGCAGGGGTCTTCAGCTCCTCAGCTTTAGGTTCTTTACACCCTCAGTTACCTCTTTTGCTGTCCCAGTTCTCCCTCTCCCACACTGCTTGGCTCAGTTTCAGAGAGGTTTTTTCCCTCATCCCAGGGACAGTCACCTCTAACTTCTGTCCCTACGTGACAGTTTCCCCTGAACAGGGAAGCAGGTGTTTGGCAGCTTCTGAGCCGTCTTTCAGGCCTGACCCTTTGGCTATGCAAAATCTTGATATTTTTTTTTTTTTTTTTGATAGCAGATGAGGTCTCAGACTGTGTGCATGTGTGTGCAGACGCACTCTGGGACAAATCTTACTCAGCTTGTGCTCCTCAGTTATCCAAAACATATTCATTTCCAGCTAAATAGAGACAAGCACATTTTCCCTGATGAACTGTGGCAAGAGCTGAGGATGTGCTGCTGTGACCACCAGCTGTTCTGCTGGTTCTTTTAAGTTGCACTATATTTAACTGCATTTGCAGAGAAGCCTGTTCGGAATATTTCTTTGGAAATCTCCCACGCCTGCCCCAGCTTCCTGTCACTGAGCATCGCAGCTGATCACCCGTGCTCCTGGGGCAGTGAAGCTGCCCAGGAAAGCAGGCAGCTTCCAGAGTGCTTAAATAGAGACCTGGTGTTTGCTGCTGGGTTTTCTAATGGCCTCAGGCAGACGAAACACCACTTCAGGTTCTTGGTCTTATTTGAGCCTCTGAATTTCTTCCTTTCCATTTAACCTTTTTGGCAGCTGTAAAGCACAAATCCATTTTCCTTCCATCAGGGTTGGTTTGGTTAATTGACTTGCAGGTTTAGCTGATAAAGCTCTCTAAAACATTATACATTTTGCCATACTTAAACAAAAAGGGAAGAAATCAATACAGAGTCACATATAATGGGGCTACTTCTCATCTCAGAGTGAGACATTATCTCTTGTGGTCTGACTGCATTCAGTTCAGCACAAACATTGACCTTTCTCTGCCTTCATGTCTCTCCCCCTCTGTCCCCCCTTCCCTAGCCTGCCCAGGTGCTTCAGCCTTGCAGGGACCAGCATGGCCAAGGCTGCTCCTTCTCCTGCTGCAGGGAGCAGTCAGCCCCATTCCCGGGGCTGACCTCCAGGTCTCCATCCCTCCTCTCCTCCTTCCCCAGGCAGGAGCACCCTGGCCCCAGGCTGTGGTCCTACCTGCGCTGCTGAGAAGCTTTCGGGCACGTCCCAATGGGCTAAGCACCGAATCTCCCGAAACTCTGGGTATATAAATGTTGGGGACTACAGCTAGGGGAGACACGTTAAATGCTGCACTGCTCTTTCCTCGTTACCTGTTGCTGTGCACAGCCCGGGCAGTGATCCTGGGACTCATCCGCTGTGGCTTTTCCTTGGTTGATGTGATGGTTATGCATGAGGCCAGCAGCATAGGGGGTTTTTGGCTCTTGGGAGCCTGTCCTCCCAACACTGTTGCAGCTGGGGTGCGTGGGGTGTCTCATAGCAGGACTTTTATTCCAAGACACTATTATTTCCAGACCCACGGACCATCAGTGTGTGAGATGTCATCTTCCAATAGGACTGGGTCCAGCCCCCTGATCTTCATCCTCACCGGCATTCCCAGTCTTCCAATGAGCAGCTACTGGATGGCATTGCCTCTCTGCTGCCTGTACCTCCTCATGCTCCTGGGGAACCGCACCTTACTCTGGATGATAAAGACAGACCGCAGCCTCCATACACCGATGTACTATTTCCTCTCCATGCTGTCTGTGGCAGACCTAGGCTTGTCTCTCTCCACCCTGCCCACCATGCTGGCGATTTTCTGGTTCGAGTCCACCTCCCTCCGTTTCGAGGCATGCATTGTCCAGATGTACTTCATCCACTCCTTCTCTGCCATCGAGTCTGGGGTCCTGGTGGCCATGGCTTTCGATCGCTTCGTTGCTATTTGCTACCCTTTGCGCTATGCCTCTGTCCTGACGAGCTCCCTGATAATGAAGGTGGGGGGGGCAATCTTCATGCGGGGCATCTGTGTGGTGCTACCCGTTGCTGTCCTTATTAAGAATATGCCTTTTTGCAGGCCCCGTGTCCTGTCTCACTCCTTCTGCCTGCACCAGGACATGCTGAGGCTCGTTTGTGGGGATGTCAGGGTCAACAGCTTGTATGGGCTGACGGCAGTGATACTCACTAAGGGACTGGACTCCCTGACCATCCTCCTGTCTTACATGATGATTATCAGGGCCATCTTGAGCATTGTCTCCAAGGAAGCACAAGCCAAAGCCTTTAGCACGTGCATCTCCCATCTCTGTGCCGTCCTGATCTTCTACGTCCCACTGATTGGCTTGTCCATCATCCACAGGTTTGGGAAGCACCTGCCCCCCCTCACTCACACACTCCTGGCCGATGCCTACCTCCTGGTGCCGCCTGTCCTGAACCCACTCGTGTACAGCTGGAAAACCAAGCAGATCCGCAGGCGGATCCTCATCCTGCTCTGCCAGAGAGGGACCCAGCAGCAGGTCTAGTCCCAGAGTGGCAATGCCCCAAAGCCAGTCTCCTCCTTCCTTTCCTCCCCAGACTGGTATTACTCATGAGCAATATCATGATGATGATAGTGCTCATGGGCAATATAATCTCCTGGAGAAAATCACTCATACGCCTTCACTTCTCAGGAGAAACCTGTCACCTCTTCTGCAATACAGCTCTTTTCCTCTCCATGGAGGGATGGATTATGGCCATTCACATTATTCCACCTCCCATTTTGGGATGCCCCACTTCTCAGAAAGTCTGCAGGCAGGCAGAGCTGGTATGGCCATGTGATTAAGCTGTCGTCCCCTGCAGGTGGGGACAGAGAAGACTGCTGAGAGCAGGCTTTCATTGAGGAATTCACTGCTAACAGCAGTTATGGTCTCTGAAAAAGTGTTGCCAGACTTGTGCTTTTAATTGCAACATCCCTATGTCCATCCATTATATGAAAGTGTCAGTTCCCAGAGTTATGTGATCATATGAGACTCCTCAGCTTTCATTACACAAATAATGTGATTCACATCTTTACAGTTATGAAGACAGGAACTAATGGCCTATGGACTGTATGTAACCCAAGGACACACACGCAGAAAACAGTCCAGTCTTGTTGCAGGATCTGCAAGGGGAGTGTATGATTTTTACTGCCTCATGATATCATCTGCTCTGCCTATAACTCTTATGGGAACATCATGAGAAATCTCTCCCCGCCTCCCAGGTTATGATTCAAATGAGGGTAGGTTGGTCTGGCATGGAGGTATAGGATGCAATGGGCACGCAATGCAGTCCAAACACATCCTGCAACACGTCGTGCTATTTGTATATTGCCACATTTCCTTAGGGACGCACGTGATGCATAAGTGACATGCTTCATACCCGGGCTGGCTGAGCTGTCCCCTCCAGAGTGTCAGGCTGTCATTAGAGGAACCTCCACCCTGTCCCAGTGCAATCTACCTCCTGATCAACCACGCTTGTCATTGTGTAAAATAATCCTCCCTGCAAGCCAAATCCCTGTGACTTTGTCATATCTGCAGGGTGATACCAAACCATCTGCTCTTTTCTGCCCCAAATGGGTGCCTTCAGTCTTCCTCATGGGCTACTTTCCTCTCTGGGCTGTCTCAGCTCATCCCAGTAGCTGGGTGGTCAAAGAAGGAGGGAGCAGGTTGAAAAGGAGGAGAAAGAGAAACCATGACCTTGCAGATGAGGGGCCAGCGGCCCCCATCTCATGAGAGAGAGTGTGCTGCAGTGATGCTGCAAGCAGCACTCATGCTGGGGAGGGATGAAGGCAGAGGAAACCACTGATTTCAGGGCAGGCACTTGGCAGGGTCAGTGTCCAGCTGTGCAAAGAAGATCTACAAGGTCAGGATCAGGACTGGAGCTTGGGATGCCCTGGCCATCTGTTAGCAGGTCCCAGAAAGCTGGGAGATGCTCTGTGCTGCAGGGATGTGCTGAAGAGCTTTGGCAGTGAGAAAAAAATTGGTATTTCTCTTTAGTTTTTTATTTGTTTCCCACCCACTCCCTACAGCTCCAAAAGCTGTTTTGGCAAAGGTACTGAGAGCTTCTCCCAGCTGTCCTAGGTGCTGTTATGGAGAATCCAAATGGCAAGGATCAGTGCTGTGAAAGGGAGTTAGGTGCTTTTTTTTGGCAAGCATGAGAGAGTTATGGGAAAATTGTACCTGGGTTTTTCTTTTTCATCAGGGGAAGGAAATGCTCTGTCTCTTCCCCTGTCTTTCGGGTACTGTCACTGGGAGGTGCCAAGCAGTAAAACCAGCAAGAACACATGGGTGCTGCTATGTGTGCTGCAAAGTGTCGTGTCAGTCAGATGCTGGGAAAGGACTGGTGTCTGCAGGAGGAAAGATGTACTCCGTGCAAAAATAAAGGTGGATGCAAGGCAAATGTGAGTGTTTAACACGCAGACTCTGGGCCTCACCTCATGGTGGAAAGCTGCCAGAATTCTCTCCTGTATTTTTCCAGGTGTCTGTAAAGTAGATGCCTGAAGACAGGGAATTTGTGCATGTCCATTTGCGCCTGCTGAAATTGTCAAGCTGCTCCGATCTGCCAACAAGAGGTCAGAAGCTGGGAACCTAACCGCGAAGACGTGAGCGCTCAGCAGTGTTACACTGCGCAATAACCACAGGCATGTTGTTGTGAGAGCACATGAAGAAGCAGTTTATCTCGTGCTTGAATGTTTTGCTAAATCTAGCGAGTCAGAGTGGGCGAGCCGTGGGGAAGAGCAAATGTCGCTGTAATCAGCTCGTGGACAGCAGATAGCAGTTCCCTGAGGTACCGAGCAGTTCCCTTGGAGGTTAGTGCAGCTGAAGCATGTCAGCTGCTGACAAATCTGGTGGCTGTTTGGAACCAGTTGCCTCACAGGCAAAATCCACAAATGGGTGAAACTACGAGATTCCCTCATTTCAGCCAAGCAGTACCAATTGACGCCGCAGCCCCGAGTCACCCAGCCCCAACCAGCCCATTCATCTACTTCCAGTGACAGAGGTGATATGACAACTTGTCCCGCTGGCACTAATGGAGCTTCCCAGCCCTCCGGGAGGTGGCCTTTCACTCAAGGATAGAGCGCAGCTGATGCATTGCAGCCCTGAAAGGTCTGTGTGATGCTGAGTAATGATATCCATAGTAATGTTAATTTGTAATTATCCTAAACACATCTCACCCACTTTAGAGTAATGTGGCCAGGTACCTTGCTGCCTGTTGATTTAGGTTTGCAATATGAAATGTGCTACCTTGAGGCTTGCATGCATTTGCCATACCTGCAGCTCCCCTAACCCCAGCTATTCTCCAGCTGTCTCTGAGTCACAGCAGTTTGCCGGCTTCATTTAATAATTGACAGGACCACGCGTCTTCCTAATGTTTGCTGTTTGCTTTTCTATGTTTGACTTTCCATCAACGGCGCCAAAAGCAATAATGTACATACCAATTTTTCTACAAGTGCTTTCCACCTGTCAATCCCTTTCTCTTATCTGCATTTGCTTAGCCCTGTACCTACATACTACATTTGCCATCACAAAAATTTCCCTTTGCCAGCAATCAGAGTAAGTTGTCAACTTCTACTTCACAGCAGCACCTTCACAGCCTGGTAAGTACAGTAGCTCTGATGATGCTACACAGGGATGTGAAAATAAACCATGTCCAGACACTGCCTCGCTTGCTTCTTGTTCTGGTCAACATTTGTGTTTTGTACCCATCTCACATTTTAGTCCTGTGTGCGACTTTCCTACTGAAATAGCTAACCATGCACAGCCCTTGCAACGGATTCATTTGGTTTTGTGTTAACAGATTTCACAGGGGTTTTCTTCCAAGAAAGGGGGAAGCCGCTCTGCAGCAGCACAGCTTTCTAACTGGTAAAGCTTCATCTGCTCTGCAAGACATAAAAACTGGGTCCTAACTACGAAGTTAGAGTCTATAGATAAGCTCTGAAACTGGGTCAGATCTGGGATACTCTGATGCATACCACTGAGGTATTTTTTTCTTTTTATTATTTTAGTAGCAACCATCCAACTCCTCTGCTTATGCATCTTGGGACTTCACTGTTATGAGGTCCTGTTAAGTTCCAGAGAACTTTGTAGTAAATCAACATGAATGGGGAGATCCTGAGAAGGGTTACACGTTCATTGGGAAAGTTTATTTTATCTTTGGAATTGGACATGAGCTAATGTTCTGACCTAGTTTAAGTCCACAAAATCGTCTGTTTATGCCTCCATATCCATATGTTTGCACATTGCCAGACAGAGCTGCTTTTAGCTCCATGTAAACAGATTTCATACATTAATCTCAACCTTGAGAATGAAGTAGATCACGGTTGAGGCCAAAATGAATTGGACGTTTTAAGTACACAAAGTGGGACACCATAAAAGGGCATACAGCTTTTCAAAGTGCTGAGGAAAAACTCCAAAAATCCAGCTCCCGGGTTTCCCTAGATTCAGGTCTGCATTCAGTGTCCCAAATTTGGGACTACATGTGGGCCTGGGGTCCAAGCTCCCATGACAGTCAGAGGTGGTGAGTCGATGCAGTCCATGGAGCTGTGGAGCGCATCTGCTCTAAGGCGAGCTGAGATGTTCTGTAGGTTCAAACAAGGAAACTTCAAACTAAATCCTACCCGCAAAACCACATCCTAGGTAACAAACACTTCATCTTAAATTTCACCCAGTGGGTGTGACCCACTGGAGGTGTTCATAGCTCTGTAGGTCATGCATGAATAAATCCTCAGCTTTTGCCCCACAAGTGTCCTTCAAGAAGCTCAAGGTGGGTTATGCTGGGTGGGTTTCAGGATTTGCAGGATGATCCTAGTCTCCAGTTGTGGGAGTAAATGAGGCATTATGGCTGCTGAGGCTGGCCTCATTGGATTACACAGGGACCTGACCAGCCCATGCCCACTGTCACCAGGGGATGGCTCGCCCACATCCTTTTCTTCTTCCTCCTCCTCCTCCTCTCAGCACCTTGGTTAAGCATGGTGAGTCCTATGGCTCTTGGTCCTACCATTGTGTCCCTTCTTGCAGAGAGGGGGAGTTTATCCAGCCTCATTTAGAAACATGTGAACCCACTTCAGTGTAAGGCATGGACCAGATGACCTCCTGAAGTCCCTTTTGACCAAATTGTCTATGATTTATAGGATTAGCACAGAATGGACAGCATAAAACTGTAGCATCATGGCTTTGATGGTCCCTAGGGCACTTAGGTATTAATCTCTGCTTCTATTGCAGGGTACTGCATTACTGACTCTGGGCTACAGTGTCCAGAAACTATTGCCCAGCAACAGCAGCATCTTTAATCATCAAACATCCATCCTGATGTACAGCAGTGACATTTCTGTCCAGCCTCTGTGTTCTGATCACCTTATACATGCTAGAAGCTACATCCTCTGTATTGCAAAGGTGAAGAGATGCTTCCATGCAGCTGTATACGTTTTGTGTTTTGTGCAAGTCCTCACAGATCCAGTCCTACCTTTTCTGATAGCACCAGCCACGCTGAGCCTGATTTGGTCTAATTCCATGGAAATTGCCTTCAGTGCCTGCACTGCCCACTCCTTCTTCCTCAATGAGGTTAGGCTGGTTGTGTGTCCCTGTTGCAGTGCTCTTCAGTGAATTCATCAGACTAATGACATCAGAGAAATACCTCATTCCTCCTGACCTTGATAATGGAGAAAGTAGGAGCAGTGACTTTATCCAGAGATACCTGCATTGTCCTCTCAGGCTTTGACTTTGTTAAATACTCTTTTAAAAACCTGAGGGCAGAGAAGATGGCCTCTTTAGGCATACAGGCCAACAACCTGTGGGACCTGAGTATGCTACGCTGTGGCCAGTCCTACAGTCCTTGTGGTGTCTCATCTTCCAACCTCTGTGACGATGCTGGCCGTTACAGGACAAGTGCCTCAGAGCCCTGAAACCAGCCCCTCTCCCATCGGTCTTCCCTGATTCCCCCCCTCCCTGTCTCCTGCAGGGACTTGTGCTTGTGCACAGGTTGGGGAAACACCTCCGTGTGCCCAGGGCCATCAGCAGGAACACCAGGCGGCTCTGCAGGTGATCAGTAAACCAGTCTGTCCAAAAAGCAGAATTTTGGTCACAAAATCGCTTCCCAAGGGAATGTTATTCTCAAAGGAACTGGAAGATTTATGAGTGCAACTTCTAATGGAAATTTTCCCTCCAATCCTTTGAATTGCATCTCTGGTTACACTGGTATTTCTCCTTTGCATGTTTGCTCTGCTTCCACCCCACCTTTTTTGAGAAACCATTTCAGATATACAACCAGTCTGTGAAACAAACAAACAAAAAATTGTATATGCATGAACAGAAACAAGATTCTGACTTCACTCAACATCAGTTACTCATATGCCAATTATCAAATCCCCTTGATTCTTCCCCGGGTCTCTTTTGAAAGCAGAGTCATCTGATAACATTTTCTCAACTGCCAGATTGAATTTCAACCAGTTCGATGATGTCACAGTGATTTATTTTGAAGAAATCATTGCAGAATAGCAATGTAATGTTGTTACTGTCTCTTCTCGCAGCTCTGCTCTCATTTCCTCACTGCTGTTACTGAGATGCCCATTGTGATATCTTCTTAAAATCATGACATTATAGCAGACTGATAAAGTGAATGGACACATTTGGCCTTATCAGAATGAAACTACTTCAACCTACAGAATACAAAATATGTTGACGAGATCAAGCCCTGAAGTCTTTTCAACCTTTTCAAAATGATATTCTGGAATTTCGGTCTCTTTAAACCTTGCAAAATGGCGTGAAGACAAATATAAAATTCCTGCAGCATGCCTGCACCACGATCCAGCCACCTTGATCCAGATGGGGCCAGGCAACCTGGAAACCCTTTGAATTAATTAATTGGCACCAGTCATCTTTTTCCTTCTAAGAAGGAAATCCTCCTGCAGAGCAGACCATGGCTGTTCCTGCCCCCAGCAAGTGCCTGGATCCATTTGATACCATTTTAGGCACTTGGGGATGCACCTAAAAGCAAAGTGTACTTTCCATGCACACTTTTTTTGGTTGTTTTTGGCAAAACAGTGGTCTCTCTACAGCTATTCCTGTGCCCTCTCCTTCTGCCAGCCATTCCTCGTGGAGCTGTGCTGTGGATGGTGAGCACAAGGAGGCAGAAACCATGCTTGTAAGGAGTTCCCTAAGGAACAAAGGTTGTCTAAGAGTTGCAGCATGCGCCTCTGAGTTTGGGGATCAGGCACCGCTCTCATTGAGGCCACACACCAGCAGCAAGTTTCACAGCTTTACCTCGACATTCCTTCCGCATCAGGGTAAATTTATTGCATCCCAGCTGTTATTTACAGCCTTCAGACAATGTTATCCTGCTGGTGGAGGTCTGGGACATGCTGTACATGATGCTCCTTTGAGTTTGTATTTTAGCAAATTATATGCAGGTCGCATTGACCTACGTTCACCTCTCGGTTGTCTCTGAATCACCTCTATCTACCAGCTTTGCTTAATATGGGAAAATGAAATACAGGGCTTTGCAATGTTTGCAGATTTCTCTGGGATTGTTTGATTTTCCAGTGCACACACTAAAAGCAGAGTTTGCTGCCTTTGTGACAGGACTGCCTGTCCTTTCTGCATTTTCTGAATCCCCCCATTGTGTTATTTACCTGATGTACCAAGTCAGGCATTAAATATGTCAATGTTTGCCTGTACAAGAGCTCATTCACTTTTGCAGGTTGGAGCGCCTGTGACCGAGGATCTCATGTGTGTCAGTCACGGCAGCACAGGAAATTGGTTGACATCACTTCACTTTACCCACGGTTTTTTTGATGATTTCAATTAAAGACACTATTTTTCTGCTGAAGCAGTCTGGGTGGCTTAGCACCTGAATGAGCTGCAGTTGTACAGGCTTAACAGTGTTCCGTACAATTTTAACTGCTCTACTCCCTGCAGAAGACCACGGTGAAGTGGCACTGTCTGCCTCTCTAATTTCTTCCAAGCTCTGTGTTGAGGTCACCCTGGTGTTCATAAGGTGGTGAAGTTAAAGTGGACCAGCTTTAGAATGGATAATAGAGCTGGAGACTGTAGTGCTCTGGCAAAAGACTGACTTCTATTAGCAACCACTGAATGAGGGTTTTCACTTGAAAAAATGTATGAGCAGCAAGGTGGTGAACACTAAATACAGAAACGCAGCTGTACAACAGAACTTGGGAGAGTGTGGGAGGGTCTAGGGGACTCATCTGTCCTCCCTTCTGTCCACATGCACAGCTGCCCCTGACCTAAGTCCTGCCCATGTAAGTCCCTCATGCACTTACTGCAACCCCAAACTGGAGCCTGACCAAAGCCTCCCTTCTCCAGCCCCTTCTCCATCCTTCCCTAGGACTTAGGGACATGGTTTGGTGGTGGACTTGGCAGTATTAGGTTAACAGTTGGACTCGATGATCTTAAGGGTCTTTTCCAACCTAAATGATTCTATCATTTTATGCTTCTACGACTTCCCACCACAATCAAAGCCTGGCCCCACGGCATGCTTCTCCAGCATCTACCCACACCTTTCAGGCCAGGATTGTAGTCCCAACCCCACCACTTCCACTGTCGTCAACCACAACCCTCAACACACACACACAGAGCAGGGACCAGCAAGAGCTGCTGCCTGCAAGGAGCTACTGGATCTTAAGTGTCTAACCCATCACACCTCCCCTGGGTGGTTAGCTGGTGCTATGAGCTCATCCCTGGAGCTCAGCAGGAGAGGGTTTCCCCTTAATGCTAAGGCCCAAGGGACATCCCAAAGCAGAAGAGCTGCCTGGCTCCAGGGTCGGGCGGTCCTTTGGGGAATCTGTCATAAGAGCAGCTGGTCCAAGTCCAGGTCCCGCCGAGCTGTTTTCCTCAGTGCTATTTTTGAGCCTCAGTAGATGGCTGACTTGGAAAAACATTGCGTCACTGCTGGTGACGTCAGAGCTGCTGGTGCCAACGCAGTCAGCTGCTCCTTTGGTAGCAAGTGGGCAGGACAGCCTGCCCAGGAAAAAACATCCCTTCTGGGCTGCAATGTCTCCTTCCAGGCAGCTGGGATATTTTTGTCCAGTTCAACACAGCCACTGGAGCCAAAGAAAACTGCGTATGATCAAACAGCCCTTGCATTTTTGAAACTTTTTGAAGCAGAGAAGGATGGGGGACATACCTGCCTTCCTCCTCTGCCCCGGAACTGCAAAGTCTGGAGCAACCCTGAGGGACACTGCTGGGATGGCGGGAGGTGAAACCTCCACAGCAGCAGCCTTTGAGTCTCACCTTCCAGTTCAGACCTGTGCGTGGACACACAGACAGTGGAATCCCTCACTAGGAGAAAAGAAGGAAGCCAGAATTGGTGCCAGTGTGGTGATTTCAGGTAGCAATGGTGCTCCTGTTCCCCTGGATCTTCCTAAACACTTTCGTCTTCTTTATTTGCATATCTCCAGTGAGCATTACCTTCATAAATGTCATGAGCGTGCTCGTTTTGAACAGGGTCTTGTAAAGGCTTTTACACAGGAGGACCAAGCCCCCCTACCTTCCCCTTCCTTCCTCGCCATCCCTTCTCCCACTCCTGTCAGTACTCACACACTGAACTCTGGCCTGTACAGTAAATATGATTAGGACTGGCTTAGGCTCAAATTATAAACATTTCCAGCAAATAGACTGATGTGTGCCAAGTGGGGCTGTGTTCGCCCTTAGCTGTAGTTCTGGGAAAGCAGTTTTTTGGTTTTTTTAAGATGGGAAAACAGATGAACAGATCCTGACACCCTTCCCTATACACATGCAATACCTATGCTTTTGGGAAAAGGGATTAAGCAGAAAACTAGCAAGAATGACTTGGTGGGAGCACGGTATGGAAACATCACTGCCGGAAGCTTGGTGCATGTGGGTGAGCCTTGAGACACAGATCAGAGGGAATCATAAGATTTTTAGCGTATCTGGTACAAGATGAATTTATCTTACACTATTGTCGTGGTTTAACCCGAGCCAGCAACTAAGCACCATGCAGCCACTCACTCACCCTGCCCCCACCCAGCGGGATGGGGGAGAAAATCGGGAAAAGAAGTAAAACTCATGGGTTGAGATAAGAACAGTTTAATAGAACAGAAAAGAAGAAACTAATAATGATAATGATAACACTAATAAAATGACAACAGTAATAATAAAAGGATTGGAATGTACAAATGATGTACAGTGCAATTGCTCACCACCTGTCGATTGACACCCAGTTAGTCCCCGAGTGGTGATTCCCCCAGCCCCACTCCCCCCAGTTTATATACTGGGCATGTCGTCACATGGTATGGAATATCCCTTTGGCCAGCTTGGGTCAGCTGTCCTCGCTGTGTCCCCTCCCAACTTCTTGTGCCCTTCCAGCCTTCTTGCTGGCTGGGCATGAGAAGCTGAAAAATCCTTGACTTTTAGTATAAACACTACTTAGCAACAACTGAAAACATCAGTGTGTTATTAACCTTCTCATACTGAACTCAAAACATAGCACTGTACCAGCTACTAGGAAGACAATTAACTCTGTCCCAGCTGAAACCATGACAACTATAAAATAGGTATGGGGGTGATTCAAGCAAGGTCAGTGTTGGGCATTTTATAGTGGCTGCTGGAAGCCTGAGCCCTTTTTCTCATTCCGCTGCGGGTCTGCTGGATAACCCCAAGCAGACATTTTCACCTCCAGGCCACTCCCTTGTCCCAGCAGACCCTATGCAACCCCTCTCTCTGTGCCATGCATACGACCAGGCTGCTCAGCACACTGGTCTTGAGAGGACCTTCAAGCACGACATTCATGCTAGAAACACGTTATCATTTCAGCACAGGCAAGATAGGTAACAAGAGGAAATTTTTCTCTCTGGCAGTTCCTAGCAGCGATGCTGCAGTTTGCAAACCAAATCATTGCTTCCAGCTGCACATATACAGGTTTGCTGAGCACAGTTTGTCTGCAGCCTCTCAGCACAGGAGGGTGAACGAGTGACGCTGGAAACTGCCTGATATGTAGAGTAAAATGGTGGCAAAGAGTCCCAAGGGAAAGAAACTAAATGTGCCAGGGTGCATGAAAGATGAGTGTGTGCATGCAGCTGGGCTGAGTAGAGCAGGGAAAGAGATACCCTGTCATTTCCACAGATGGATGAATCCAAAAAGATTAAAGGTTATACCTTTTCTGGAGAGCTGTGGGAAAAGGGGCCTGGCGAGGGTATCTCACCTGTGCCTTTGCCCCGAGACAGGATCAGCTCAGCTGAAACCATTACTGAAAGACATTGAGGAAAACCATCTGTGGTGGTGATGCCATGACCATGTCGACCTGTTTCACTGTCCACCCCTTGCCTAACCTCAGGTTCCCTTCCTTCCAGTTCAGCCCATGACACTTTGTCTTAGCCCGGCAGCCTGGTTATTCCCATCGCTGCAGCATCTCTTTGCTTTGCTGCAGGACACTTGCCTCTCCCTGCTGCCTCCCAGGTCCTGCTTTCACTCTGCACTGTGGCATCTCAGCCGCTCTAAACCCGTCACACCACGTTTGAGTCTTGTGCTCGTCGTGGCCAGCTGTGACGGAACTTTCACTTTCCAACATAAAGACGTCTGGCTAAAGCTTGTTTGCTCTGAAGACCGTAAGAACTATTCTACTAGATCAAACCAAAGCTCCCTCCATCCTGCCATCCTGCCTTGAAGAGTGGCTATTAATGGCCATTTAGGAAGGTAATTTACAGTTTATCCTTCCCTTGGCACATGTCCCAGCATCTAGCAATCAATTTAGAGGCTTCCTGAACAGGAGGCAGCACCTCAGCCATCATGTTTAATATAAATCAATGAATCTCTCACCTATGGATTTGTCTAATACTTTTTTGAATTATATATACTTTGGGCTCCCACAACATCCAGCAGTGATAAGTCTCATAATTTTGTTATAAGCTGTTTAAAAAGGTACTTTTAAATTTTTTTTAAATCTTCTGCCTAGTATTTTCAGGGTGTGTCCTCCCCCTCCTAGTTCACATAGTGTGAGAAAAGATGAAAAATCATTCCATATGTATCCTCTCCTCCCCATTCATTATCTTATAGACCTTTCCTGTACTGCTTTATTGTCTCTTCTCAAGGCTGAAGAGTACTTTTCCAATAATCTCCACTTCTACAGGAACTTCCCTGAAGTGGTCAGGCTGTTGGACTAGGTGATCATTGTAGGTCCCTTCCAACTGAATTTTCTATTCTATTCTATTCTATTCTATTCTATTCTAATCTATTCTATTCTATGCCTCTGAGCACGCTTGCTCCAGGATGTTTGCTAGCTTCAATAGTTCTTCTTCCTCCGTTTTTTTTTCACATCTGGCACACCTAGAGATAGCAAACCTCTGCCAGGACCATTTGGATGAGTGTCACGAAGGCTCGGTGTATTCAGCCATAAGCCTGGCCATGAGGTTTAACAACCAGGTAGCTGTCTTACTTAAAATTAATGCTTGTAAATTAATTGTTCTTTGGTGCTGGGGCCACCCAGCACCAGGTAGTCCAGGATCATGCCAACAAACCCTCTAGCCTCTAAAATGAGGCAGTGATATCATGCAGACTCCTGAGCCCCTGCCTGGAAGTTGCTGAAGTGCAGGTTGGCTCAGGTCAGCAGTGTGCCAGGGAACATGACAACAATTTACTGGTGTCCATCATGGGCAGTGCCCCAGCACAGTCTGGTTTGTGACTACAGAAGTATCTCTTAGGTCCGGTGGCTGTATTTACTATAGACACCTCATATGAAAATGGGCAAACCAGTTAGCTCTCCTGTGTCTTGGTTTGGCAGCCACAGAAATAGGGGTTAATAGCAATTTCCACATCACAGCTGAGGTGGCAAAGATAAACTTATTACCACAAGACATCTAGATACAACAGGCTTCTGGGCTATCTGAGAAGATATCCGCTAATGTGTCTGTGTTTGGCGTTGTAATATTTAGTTTGTTTTTATTGTGTAATATATTATGATTTTAATTAAACATTTTGTGTCTCACTGGTCACGGGGGATAGATAGAACTTCACCTCTGTTACTCCCTTGGAGAGATGCTGCAAGCACTCTTCCTGCAAAATTTATTATTATTTGCATTACAGATCCATTCTCACAATAAAAATCACGTGTATTGCCAGCATGCTGCAGCATCGCCAGCCATAAATCACAGGGAGCTATAAACATGTCACCCAATAAACTATCAGGAGAAAATCATGCCTGCTGGGAGAGCATCATAAATGGAAAAGATCATTTACTTCACACACTATTCTCACTGGTACGCCTCATGCTGATTACGCACAGGGAGCTTGGACTCTGCGTGGCTCCCGGTTGATTGGACAGGGTCAGTCCACGGGGCGCGTTATAAGCGCTGCCCTCCCGATGCCGGGATGCGGATGCAGGTTCTTCTTCTGCATCGCAATGGAGTTGTGCTGCCTGCGCAAGTCATAAAGCCCCTGGGCCCCCGCTGCCACACTCGGTAAGTACCCTGGGCAATTAGCAGCCTCTCCATCATTGCGATCCTGTTTTACTAGTGCGGTAGCTGCAGTTTATGGGACTGGACACCAACACGGGTGGGGAGATGCCTCCGAAGCACTGCTCGGGAGGTCTACACCATTCCAGAGGGACCCGCTGGGTTGGATGTGCTGGAGGAAGTGGGTGGCTGTAATTTCAGGCAGGGCTGGCATCACAGTACTGCCAGGGAAGTTCTAGCCATCGTGGTGCCGCTTGTCATTGTGCTGTGGGCTTTGTGCAAGAGTCAGCCTGCTCTTCCACCGTCTGGTGGCCTGGCTCAGCTGGTGGGAATGGCACGTTCCTGTCCTTGCCTGTAAAGTCAAAGAAATTAATATCTGTGGGTGCTGCATCCCCAGAGTCCCTTTGCTAATCCTTCTCCTTTCACCAAGAGGCTGAGCCCTCGCTTGGATGCTTGAGTTGGCAGCAATGCAGTTGTGAAAATAGCAAAGTCTCCTCTTGGGAAAAAAGCAGATCTCTTTGTACCATCCTTCCCCAGCCCTGGCTCCCAAGCTCCGGCTCCCAAGTCCCCGCTCTTGCCTACACTCAGAAGAACTCTTAAAGCACAGTACTTTGCTTAAATTATTAGTGAAAATCAAAGACAGAGTCAAGAAATGAGGAGGTGGCTTTTGAGGACTGGAGAAGGAGGGACGGCACTGTGCCCTCCATGAGGCAACTGCTTTCGTGCCTGATACCTTCCTCCAGGCAGTCTGGAGTAGGTCCTGGGGAGCAGAAACGCCTTGGGCACTGAGCAGGCAGACAGTTTTCTGTCTCTGGTAGGATGCCTTTCCAGGCTAGCAGCAAACACAGTCGGGTGCTGCCATTAATCTTTAAATTCATATGCTCCACAACCGGAGGTTTGTTTCCTCATCAGGGTTTGGCTGCAGCGTGAAAGGTGTAACTGCTGTCCCACAGTAGTCAACTGGGAGGTGTAACGTATATGTGTGCTATATGTTATATATACACATATGAATGTACATAAACATAAATAAGTATGCATGCTTTTAAATATATTTTATATATTCTATGTATTTTATATATTTATATATATTATTTATAGACACACACATATATATATATATTCACCCACACATAAAACATGGAGGGGAAAAAAATGGCTTGGAGTGGGATCCGTATCTGTAATACATAGGGGCACAAAACAAACCAGAGTAGCACAGAGAGGAGCAGAGATAGTAAATCCCATTTCTAAATAACTTCCTATAGCATGGTAGGGGTTGCCAGTGTCTAACAAAGTCAGGTTTGCATGAAGGCTTTCTTGTAGGAGAAGTATCCCTTACAGACCCCAGATAGTTCTCACCAGTCCTTCCTTTCCCCCTGTGCTCTAACAGTCCCTCCTCTTTATCCACCTCCATATTCCTGGAAACCTCTTGAATCTCAGTATCTCTGAGAGTTCTGGATATCTGCCATATGCTGCTGTACGGGAGACAGTTAGACAGACAAACAGGCACGCACACACTTGTTTTTTTCATTTTTTTTAACCCAGCCTCCAGATGAGACTGAATTGCAGGAGTCTGCAGCTTAATTCTCGCTGCTCAGATGCTGTTGGATTGACAGAAAGGGACAGCTCTTACCTTTGGGGAGCTCCACGCTGCCACTTAGGACCTGAGGTACCTCTGGCCAGTTTCCTTTTGCCAACGCCAACCACTGTTGAAGCATTAGGGAAAGTGCAGGCTGCCCATCCATGTCCGTGCCACCTCATGCACTGACGAGGCTCTTCTGCAGAAGGGCTGTGACTTGTCCCTTCAGCAACTGCCACGGTGGGGCTACGAGCTGCCCAAGGTGATTCCTGATGTTAACATGTAACTTTGCAATGAAGAGAAAGTGGCTCTGCCTGGAGGAAATGAAATGACTTTGGGTCTTCCCCAGTTCCCATCAGTTACGTGTTGCTTTTGCCCTGGAGCAGGAAGATGTTTATCCTTGCTGAGCTTTGGGATTTATTGCCACATTAGACTCTCAAGCAGGCTGAGTCTAATAGAGGAAAACCACATTAAGAATGTAATAAATACATCATGGAAGATATGTGTGTTTATTCAAAACCAAACCGTGTTATAGTAAACCCTCTTGCTCTTAATTCAGGCACTCTTTGACCTGCTTGTTTTGTATCCTACAGAAGGTGCATTAAGACTGAAGCCACAAATATTTCTTTTCCTTTAATTAGCTCTTGTTTTGCACATCCACTGCTTTCCCCCATCCACCCAGCCTGTCATTCTGTCACAGAAGGCACAGAAAGGGACCCTGTCAGCCTCTCCAGCATCCGTGCTAGGGTGTATTGTCACATGCAGTGTAGGAACCTGGATTATGCTGAGATGGCTGAATTCTCCAAGAGGACTGAAACCTATGGTAAGATCACAGGCTTATAGTTTCATTGGATAATTCAGGTTGGAGAGACTTCAGAAGATCTCTAGTCCAACATCCTGCTCAAAGCAGGGCCAGCTATGAGGTCAAAGATGGTCATGGCTTTGTCCAGGTGGGTCTTGAAAACTTCTAAGGATGGAGAAGCACAACCTCTCTGGGTGACCTGCGCCGATGCTTGATAGTCTTCATGGGGAAACATTTCCCATTATATCTAGCCTAAACCTCCCTTGTTTCAACTTATACCTGTTGTCTCTCCTCCTCCTGCCATGCACTGCTGTGAAGAGCCTGGCTCAGCCTTCCTGTAGGTAGGGGAATGCTTCCCCTACCCTCACTGTAGGTAGGGAAAGGCTGCTGTCGGGTCCCTGCAAAGCCTTCTCTTCTCCAGGCCGAACAAGCCTCTTTCCTTGGTCTCATACCCTAGAGCATCTCTCCAACTCCCATCCATCTCCGTGGCCCTCTGCTGAACTCACTAGAGTAGACATCTGCTAGATTTCTGTAAAGGCCTTACTCACCTCATACGCTTGATCCCTGCATAAAAACTCCACTATATCCCCTGTAGCCCTTCTGTCTGATTTGGACCCAGAGACTTTCCATGGATGCCTCCCTAGTGCTTCTGAACCTGCAACTTCTTGTGCTTACGCTTGCATTTCCCTTATTAATAAAAGTCATGGGCACCACACAAGTGGGATTTTGCTCATTTATTTCCCTTCACCTGATAGTAAGGTAGATTATGAAATGAATAACAACTTGGATGTGAAAGCCACTGAAAATCCACCTTACCCTGGTGGCCATCTTCTTAGCTGAGAGCAGCAATGTCTAAGTCCCTGATTCTCTGTTATATTCTGCATTTGTTTCCAATGTTGAATTCTTAACTAAGAAGTCAGAGTTAAACCTTCACCATTTTCATGTCCTTTGATGTCCAGTTAGCATCAAAAAGAAGCCAGCTGCTTAGCAGCTTGGTCTTGGTTGAGGTGGCCATAGAAAAATCAGAAAAATCATTTGTTCACCCAATAGTGCATCTCAACCTGTGGAATTTGGGGACAACTGTAAAACAGTAGCACTCACCAGTAATGTCTTCACTTCCATTTTAAGAAAAAATGTATTTCTTTTTTAAGAAAAAATGCCCATCCTTTTCCTTCATTTTATATTTTAATGGATAAACAAGAGTGTAGTCATATGTGACACTATGGTAATTATAACGGTGTCCTAAGCAGCATGGGGTCATCTGCATAGGTTGGTGGGGAGGTGGAGGGATGTGACGCTTGTCATTACCCACTTCTATGTTCAGTGGAGAGTCCAACTACGTGGAGTTTCTGTTGTTGATTTGTTTTAGGTATAGGTCATGTGAGAGCTGAGCTGGGATGGAGCATGACTCACATACCACGTGGGAATTCAATGGCTCCTTCTATCAGCCTTCAGCTTTCCTCATGATGGGCATCCCAGGCCTGGAAGCCCTTCACCACTGGATCTCCATCCCTTTCTGTACACTGTACCTTATTGCTCTCTTGGGAAACTGCATGATCCTATTCATCATAAAGAAGACCCAAAGTCTTCACGAACCAATGTACTACTTCCTCTCCATGTTGGCAGTCACTGACCTGGGCTTGGTTCTATGTACACTGCCTACTACTCTGGGCATTTTTTGGTTTAATATGCGAAGAATTGGGTTCGATGCTTGCCTTACTCAGATGTATTTCATCCATATACTGTCCTTCATTGAATCCTCTGTGCTCCTGGCAATGGCATTTGACCGCTTCATTGCCATCTCCCATCCACTGAGACACTCATCCATACTGACCAAGAAAACTGTCATAAAAATAGGTCTGGCAATTATATTGAGGGGTATGGTCTCCCTCCTTCCCATACCCTTCTTGCTCAAGAGACTAACCTATTGTGGGAAGACTGAGCTTTCTCATTCTTTTTGCTTCCATCCTGATATCATGAACCTAGCATGTGCAGATATAAAAGTCAATGTCTTCTACGGTATGATTATCCTCTTATCAACAGTGGGGATGGACTTCATCTTCATTGTGCTGTCCTACATCCTAATCATTAAAACTGTTATCAGCCTTGCAACCAAGGAGGAGTGTCTCAAGGCTTTGAATACATGTGTTTCCCACATCTGTGCTGTTCTAGTGTTCTTCATCCCAATGATTGGACTGTCCATGATCCATCGCTTCGGAAAGAACGTTCCTCCTCTGGTTAACACTTTGGTGGCGTACACCTACCTTATAATTCCCCCTGCTCTCAACCCCATTATCTACAGCATAAAATCCAGCCACATCCGTGAGGCTTTGCTGAGGGCACTGCGGAGGAAGAGTGAATCTGACTGGTAGCTTCCTCCACCAGTTATGCCAGAAAGTGCTAGTGGACTGGTTTCTTGGTCAGAGCTAGTGGACTAGTTTCCTGGTGCTCCATCCATGCGGATCACTGCCAGATGAAAGAACTGCAGATCCACTCGGACACTGTGCCTCAACCCAGCGCTGTGATCTTCCATGTTTTGTCCTAGCATGATGCTTTCATCCCTTCCAGCAGCCTGCGAACACCCCAAGCAATGCCAGCGATATATACAGATGGAAGCCCCAATTAGAGGGAGTCAATTAAAAAAAAAAGGGTTGAATGACTTTATCTTTTCAAGTCATGCAATGAGGTGGATCAAGGAACCTCTGCAACACATGTTATGCAAACTCTAGTAGCAAGATAACAGCATGTAAGCTTCACTCAGACTCCCTGGTATGGGGTCATCGTTCCCTCATCGCATGTAACAGCATAGCTAACCCAGGCAGCAAGCACAACAGGACAAGGCTTGGGCCAAGGGTTTGGAGCCACTCTGAATATCCCAGTCATTAGTTGTTCAGCTGGAAACATCCCACAAGATGGAGCTCAGCTCCAGAGGCTGAGCACAGAGCATTTTCTGAAGATCAGGTGCTGTTAAGTGGGCCCACAGCACTCAGTCCTTCTTAAAAAAAGGCTCAGCCTTCATCTTTATCTGCTTCTGAAGTGCCATACACATCTACAGTGATGGAAACAGTGCTGCTTTTGCATCTCTTTTTGATGTCATCAAGTCTTACCATCTTGCCAATGTTCCAGCCATTGTTTTGCATTGAATGTAATGTATGTATGCAATATCTTCAATAAAAGACATCTATTAATTGTAAAAGGTCAAAAGACTTGATGAAGCCATTTTTTTTTCTGTTTATATGATGCAGAGATACTAGGCTGGAGTTGCTTAAAATCTTCAGGATTTGCTGTAGGTGAGCACAGGATTGTATGAATTAAGTATGCATCAGGATGGTGCTTGGGGTCTGGTGTGAGTGGCTCTCTTGCTGAAAAAAAGGGGTTTAAAAAATATAATAGGAATGGCTAAACTTCCTGACACTAAGGACCATGTACTACAATCTTCCAGCTGAGACCTGCCAGGTACTGACTGGCCAGTCCGCAGTCGGGAGGTGACAGTGTCTCCCAGCATCTTATTGCTCTGCTGTAGGAGGGGTCTCAGCCAGACACGCAGCAAGATTTCATGATCCTCCTGGCTTGCATGCTCCCACCGACAGAATAAAATGGCCCCATATCTTTCATGCCTCCAAATTATGGAGCTGTATTTTTGTTGATCTTAAGCCATATTTTGGCCAGTCTTGACTGCAGTGGAGAATAAGAAGAAACGGTCAGTGTTCACCTTGGAAGCAGCAGAAGGTATCGGGACAGGATTGCACCAGAACTGGCCTGTTTCTGCCTGCTGCTAAGCACATCACACTTCAGACTAACCCAGGATTGGTATATTTTTCTATTCTGCTCTACACTTAACAGTACCTGGAATAAAGAGAAAAGAATAATGAGGGAACATCTCCATAAAAATATAGAAAGGGAAAAGGGAAGATTCCTGAGGGGAGGATTCCCAGGCCACTGTTCGTTTTGTGTTGTGCTAGTTATTTTGCTGAGGCTCCCAGTGGGCCCTTGCACAGAGTGAAATACTGTTCAGCAAACCACCCCCAGAACCTCTGCCTGAGCGTTGGCACAGCGGGTCTTGGGGTGGAGTCCTGTTTGCATTGAGATAGCACCCAATGGGAGCACTCTTTGCTCAAAATATCTAAGGTCTGACCTGGTGCTTGTAGCCAGCTATTATCAGAGGAAAGATTAACATAAGGGAACAAACACAACTTTCAGCAGAAAAGCCTAGAACTGAGCTTTGCTGGAAAGATGCTTAGCTTGCAGAATTCTCACACAGCACTGCTCCCATACTGAAAACTTCCAGAGTTTCTTCCTGAACATCCATGCTTCCTGGTTACAGCCATTCTCTGAAACAGCAAAAGCCCAAGGAGCTTCTGTCACAGCAAGCAAATGTTCGGGGCGGACAGCCAGGGAGGAAATGTGTGGGAGATTTATTAGCACATTTATTAGCACAGCTGGAGACCACAGTGGAGTGAGGCTTGCAGTGCCTTTGGTGCGTCTCCATCACCACTTCAGCAGAGCTTCATCTGCCACTCCGTTTGCTTCCCAACCTGTGTAGCTGGAGGGTACCAAGCAGACGCTCAAGATTTGGGAACCTCTATATAAGGTACTGTCTTTTAGGAATATATGTTCAAAAAGCTTTGTGGCTGCCTCTGGGAATGGGAAACTTAATTGTGATTTAACATCTGTGTGAGAGTAAAAAGAGAGAGATGAACCACTTAAAGCTTCTAATTCCTATTCTGTGATGCCCTGAGGTCTCCACTTTGTACCATGGGGTCACTTACAGTACTTGTCAATGGATTTATTTCCTATGAGGCACAGGAAGAGCAGTCTGAGATGTATCAGAGGCATCTCGAGGAGAGGAGAGGAGAGGAGAGGAGAAGGAGGAGAGAAGAATGGGAAGGGGAGGGGAAGGGGGGAATGAGAGATGGAGAGACAAAGAGAGGGAGAGAGGGGGGAAGAGGAAGGGGAAGGAGGAGAAGGAGAAGGAGAAGGAGAAGGAGAAGGAGGGGAAGGAGAAGGAAGGCCATTCCTGCCACGTCTGTTTGGTTCCCACTGCCAGCTCCTCCCGTCCCAAGCCCTCCCTGAGCCCTGCACCGTGTGTGTCCTCTGCCCCAGGAAACTCTCCCGTTACCCTTATGCATGCGGAGCCACGCTGCAGTCCCTGCTGCACTCTGTGGCTTTGTCCACACTATAATTAAAAGAGAGAGGAGGACAGTTCTCTGTCCTGGAGACACCTGGTGCTTCTTGGCCACATCCACGACTATCGTCTCTTCCTTTCCTAACCAGGGTGGCTTTACTCCACAGCCCAATGGACATTATTCCCTGGCTGGTGCTACCTGCTCCCTCGTACCTGGGCACTGCCTGGGGCAGAACCAGCTGGCAGCAGCCAGGGATGTCCCTGGACGTGAGGAGGGAATTAACAGTGTGGGTGATGGTGGGATGAGGCTTCAGCCATGTCCTGCTCACTTTAGTACAGGCACAGCTTATATGACTCCAAACAGAGCAAGTGCCTGCCCAGAGCAACTGACCTAGCCAGGACCTGGGCATATTTATAAAACAGCAGCAGAGCTACAAGCAGGTACAGCTTTTTCTGCTTATAAGTGATGAAAAACAGCTAGGAAAAAAAGAGCAAACCACATTTGATCAAACCATCAATTAAAATGAATTTTAATTTTGGTTCAAAATGCTTTGAATTTGAGTGATGCCTTGTGGTTTTAGTTTTTCTTTTCTTTTTTCTTCTGAAGTAATATTTTGGGTTGATGTATACTTTTTTTTCTGGTGAGATGATATGGATAAATGGCTACATATTCAAAATGGCTCAGACGGCTTTTGAGAGGGCATACATATTTCCTTCTGTCATAGGAGGGAGCAGTGGAGAGATGGATTAGGATAGTGAAGACTCTCCCATTGCCTGCTCCATCCTGGGAAGTTGGTCTCAGACCCATTTTAGTTCCATGGGACAAGTCTGGTCAATGTTTATGAGCATTTACTGAGATCAGGCTGCTGCTAGTGGTCTTCTGGCTTGGATGGTTTTACTGTCTGAATGTGCTTACCTCTTGTTAAATGCAGTTACTGGGGCTTGGTGGTGGGACGATCACCCTAGGAAAATAAATCTGCATTTACTGGTGTTTTTAAAAACATGGATCCAGTTTTTATCTCTACAGAAAGCGAGGTCCTTACAGTACCTGGTCTTCATCCCACTAGCAATCCAAAATCATTAGTCACTTCTGAAAATGTTGGTGCATTTATTGATGCCAAAGAACTAAAAATGAACTGAAATATCCAGCGATTTTTTACTTTGTATGTCTGTCTCTCACAGTCACGTTCTCTCAAAAGAAATGAATAGGATGGCAAATATTTTACAATGAGACTCATACTGTAATTACAGTTCAGTGGCTGGCAGGTAAGTTGGCTCAGATACTTGTGACAGTTACTGAAGTGCTTTGTTCATTCAGCTTGCATCATAATGTAAGTGGTTTGCTGAAAATTTCATCACTAGAATAGCTTTTAGACAACTTGACAGTAACAGCCCACCTATGCTGTTTGTAAATTGTGTATAAAAAGCTAGAGTATGAGTCTTATTTGTTAGAGATTCAAGATGGAAAAACCCCACATCAGGGAAATAAATCATGATTGCTATTTTAGGATAAGGGCTTCACCACAGATGTGCAGTAAAAAACCACAAACTTTTTCACAACCAAATGTGACTTTTCAAATAGCTGTATTAATAACCTGTAGAGCTCGCCATAAAAAAATTTTGCATCCTTGTTTTACATGGATAGGGTGTGAAAGAAATAATCAGAAAGCTCAGAAATGTTTCAGATAGCAGTTATGTGCTTGACCTCATGCTGTCCATAAAGGGCAGGGGAGACAGTGGGTTTATTCCAGGGCAGGTACAGCCAGCTACTGACTTGCTGCCTGATCCATCGAGGTGGATGGATGAAGTCCCATGCCGCCCAGGAGATCGAGCTAATCTCCCTCTTCTCTTCGGTCAGAGCTTAGGGCTGCGAGTCAGGCAGGGTCTGCAGCCCTGTCCCAAGCGCTCCCACGTCAGGCTGGGCTGGGCAGTGCTGGGGCTCTGACGCTGCCATTGCATTGGCCTTTGATGTTCCACACCAACACTTTTAAAATCCCAATATTCTTAAAAATCTGATCCCAGAGAATAGAAAGGCACCTAAAGCAAAGGCTTTTGCATATCTTCCTCACCATTCTCCTTGGATCACAGTACTCCTGGAAAGTTTACAGGTACAGAATAAGGTAAATAATCAGAATTTTTTTCTCTACAGATATTCTGATATTTCTATATGTGTTTTCAGGCAGAAAGGATGAAAATCCGTTTTGTGTGTGCAAACAAATAAATATGCATGTCTCACTGTGCGTGTCTGCAGTACTTGGGAGTGGTGGACCGTGGGAGGCAGCACAGCCAGTTTCACAGAGTACATTTCTGACAGAGCAGCACAGCACATATGGAAAAACTCAAGCAGAACTGGAGTTTAACAGGAAGCACTAAAAATCTGTTTTCTTTTTTTTATTTTAATTTTGCCCTTAAAAAATAAAAGAAAACAAGTTCAGCTGTTGGGTTTATCATTTAAAATGTTGATTTTACAGTGTTCTGCATTTAAAAGAATTCAAGTAATTCCTGTCCAAATTCAAATGCCATTATTTTGTGGCTGCATATGTTATTGTATATAGCCATCATGGGCTAAAGAAATAAGAGAGGAGCTCTCTGTATCAGTATGGCAACTGTAAGATTCCCCCACATTTCACAGACACAGCCCCATGGGATTCACGGTCATGGGAAAGGATTTATAAAGCTGCTGTTTCTCTTTCCCTTGCAGCAGGGGATGTGCCATGGCATAGCATGACTGCTCTTCACCCCATGTGCCATGCCCTTCCCCAACAGCTCTGACCTCAGCCCATCCTCCTTCATCTTGGCCAGCATCCCAGGGCTGGAGGCTGCTCATTTCTGGATGGCGATCCTTCTGTGCTCCGTGTACATCTTAGCGGTCACGGGCAACTGTGTGGTGCTGTTCATCGTGAAGACGGAGCCCAGCCTGCATGCTCCCATGTACTTCTTTCTCTGCATGCTGGCTGCCATCGACCTGGCCCTGTCCACGTCCACGGTGCCACGCGTCCTCTCCTTCTACTGGTTCAACACCAGGGAGATCAGCTTCGGTGCTTGCCTTGTCCAGATGTTCCTCATCCACACCCTCTCGGCCATCGAGTCCACTGTCCTCCTGGCCATGGCTGTGGACCGGTACGTGGCCATCTGCCACCCACTGAGACACGCTGCCATCCTCACCAACTCTGCGACACTGAAAATAGGGCTGGTAGCCATGGCCAGGGGAGTTCTCTTCTTCCTGCCTTTGCCTTTGCTCCTCCTGCCCCTTCCATTCTGCAGCTCCCGGGTGCTGTCACACTCCTTCTGCCTGCACCAGGACGTGATGAACCTGGCCTGCGCCAACACCACCCCCAGCGTGGTGTACGGCCTCACCGCCATCCTGCTGGTCATGGGGCTAGACGCCATCCTCATCTGCCTCTCCTACATCCTGATCCTCAAGGCTGTCTTGCGGCTGGCATCGTGGAAGGAGAGGCTCAAGGTGTTCAGCACCTGCGTTGCCCATATCTGCGTGGTCCTGGCCTTCTACGTGCCCCTGATTGGGCTGTCCGTGGTGCACAGGTTTGGGAAGGACCTGGCTCCGCTGGTCCATATCATCATGGGGAACATCTACATCCTGGTGCCTGCTGTGCTCAACCCCATCATCTACGGGGTGAGGACCAAGCAGATACAGAGGAGGATCCTGAATTTAATTCATATAAACAATGACAGAACTGCCCAGTGACCTATGCTCAGCTGCTTTCTCCTGTATCCTCACACCACCTCATCTTGTTTTACAGTTAGAGTCTTTGGTGCAGGATTGTCCTCTGTTTGTGTGGCACCTAGCACATGATAGGAGACTCTGAGATGCCACCAGAAGGCAAAAAGTAAATAGCAATCGTAAACTCCTTCCAAGAGTGTTTACTCTCACCAAACTTGGAAAGATTCTACTACAATGATCTAAATCCAACCCTGATCCAGAAGGTAGAGCAATGGGAAGGAAAAGTGGCTCACCAAACTAATAAAGATGTCTTGACATTGCACTTTGTTCCCATCTCACCCGTAATGATGGCAGAGCTGAGTGAAGGTTACAGTGTTTTCTGAATGATTTAGTTAATCCACTTGTGGCACATTCACTTTCCAAAAACACTTTAGCAAAATTTTTGCCAGAAACTTTGGCTGTAGCATCAATGTCTAAGTAAAATAATTACAGCAAGTGACATTATAGATGCAGAAATGCACTTCAGAAGTCCTCCACCTCTGTGGTCTTGTTCTGACCTATTGGGTATTCAGTCAAATCAGCTCAGCCTCCTTGTAGCAGATGCTGTGGAAAAATTTCAGACCCAGAGTTATTGGTAGCAATTGTAAAAATAATATCCATTAATTATTCAATAAAATGACAATGTCTCAAGACAAAAAAATAGGCAAGTTACAAATGTTAGTGATACTTCCAAGCTGAAGGATATGGCATTTCCAAGTCAAAGGTGTTTCATACCGTTGACTTCACACATGCTTGGAATTCCTAAGAATTTATGAATTAAGTTCAAGATCTTCAGCTTTCAATATTTTTTTCTAGGTATTCCCCATGAAACAGAGTACCTGACAGCCTTTCCTCTCTTTATTCTCATGACTCTTCTGCCAGTGGGACACTACAACAAAACTCTTTTAATGCAATGAAGGCCAACAAGCCTTAGGGCCAATGAAGAAGGTCTGATAGTATACTGCGTTTATTTTCACACCATCACAGAATCGCAGAATGGTTGAGGTTGGAGGCACCTCTGAAGGTCATCTTGTCCAGCCCTCCAGCTCAAGCAGGGCGACCTAGAGCCAGTTGCCCAGGGCTGTGTCCAGACAGCTTTTGAATATCTCTAAGGATGGAGACACCACTTCATGTTTTGGAAAAAGGTTAGAGATCCTAGGAAAAGGTGTTGTACAATAGGATTTTACAATGAAACATACAGATTTGAAGAGTGTTCACTCCTAGTTTTTTTCCTAATGTTCTTTGTCTTTTTTAAAATAAATCTGTTTCTTTATAAGTAGAAAGAAACAAGCAATCTCTTCTTTTTCCTCTCAATTTAAAGTCTTACCTTGTTGTTGTGAATCATGGTCTTCATCCTTGAGGTGGCTGCATTGCCATGCACAAGGATGTGTTTGCTGTTCCCACTGCCAGAGTCCCTGGGATTCCTCCAGTGAGAGTTGCCAGGGGTGTGTGACCTCTAATTTGAACATGCTGGCTTTCACTACACAAGGGAGTAGTGCACAAAGCCTTGCACAGCAGGACTCTTCACAGGTGAGTAGAGCAGCACGAGGTATTATTAAGAAGGCTGATCTACACTCCATCAGGAGGCCCAGGTGCTCTTGAACACTGATGTCTCCATCAGTAGATGATTATCACAGGATCACAGGGTAATTCAGGTTGGAAGTGACCTCAGGACATCTCTAATCCAACCTCCTGCTCAAAGCAGGGGCAGCTCTAGGGTCAGACAAGGTTGCTCAGTGCTTTAGCCAGTTCAGTGTTGAAAGTTTTCAAGGATGCACATTGCACAACCTCTTTGGGTCTCTGTTACAGTGCTTGATTGTCCTTATTGTGTAAAAGCTTCTCTTTATATCTAGTTTGAACCTCTCTTGTTTCAACTTACGCTTGTTTTCTCTCATTCTCCTGTCATGCCGCATTGTGAGAAGCTTGGCTCCATCTTCTTGATGAGGGTAGAGGAAGGCTGCTCTTCTGTTGTTGGGTCTTCCTGAAACCTTTTCTTTTCAGGGCTGAACAAGCCCATTTTCCTAAGCCTCTCCTTATGGAGCATTGCTCCAACCCCAGCCACCCTGGGAACCATCAGCTAAACTTGCTCCACTTTGTTGATGCCTTTTTTGCACTGGGGCCCAAAACCAGACACAGTATCTAGATGTGGTTTAGCAAGTGTTGAGTAGCCTGTGGGATAATCCTTTGGGAGGATGGCAGATCACTCTCCGGAAAGGTCAATCCAGAGCCTGAAACAATGAATATTAGGAGTAACTGCTAGAGAAGGAGGAAAGACAAAAATAAATATTATGGAACATGCAAATCTGCACTGATTCACACCATGCAAGTGGAAGGATGCTTGATGGTCTAAGATTTGTAGGGAGAAGTTTCATTTGGTGTTAGGCCAGTTTGTGCAGGCGTTTATCTATTTGGGTCCTAAAAACCTTCAAGGATAGAGACAGCACAGCCCCTCTGGGCAACCTTCTTTTGCTTGGCATGTGGTCCCGTTGCCCTTGTATGTGCTGGTGTAGTATAAGCAAGTTTAGCTGTGAAAAAGAAATAAATTGAGAAAAACAGAGAAATATATAGAAAGCAGGCAATGAACAATAAGTTCCATCAGGGAGGACAGAAGATGGGTCTAAGCACTGCACTTGGGGGCTCTTGCATCTTGCCCATAACTTCTAGGTGTGCTAAAAGAAGTATTTTACCAAAGACTCATGCTGTCTTGCATCAGGGACTTCAAATGACAGCAATGTTTGGTGCAGTTTCTTCCAATTGCCAGCTAACACTGAGTAAAATGGCTGTCCTTTTTGTAGTCTGTACTTGTATAGCTTCAGTCTTCAAGAAAACGCATCTTGTTATAAGCTTTTCTGCTAAATTAAAGTACATTTTATCTCAAAGTAAATACTTTCATTTAAGTGAGTTACATGAAGTTGCCATCTGGGACTTAAAGGCAATTTTGCCCCCTGTCATTTTTGTCATATTCTTTTTTATTAGCGCTTAGAAGAGTAAAAAATTTTCATAAAAATAAAACCAATCTGTACCTGCCTAATGTGATTTGAGAAGTGTGAATGAATTTTTCAGAGGTGTGCTATGAATCTAAACTCTTTTTAGATGGCCATGGTGTTGAGAAATGGCTCCTGCTCATTCTCCATATGTTCCTTATTTTTTTTCTTTTGTGCTGAGAGAAAAATTAATAAAGAAAAATGAATGAGCCACCCTGAAAATGCTGTATTATATTTCCTAGCCATCTATTTCTCAGAAAGACAGTTAATAGAGCCTCAGAGCAGGGAGGTATGATGAATTTCTTCTGGGTATGGATGAAAACTGCATGGGATTCTCATAGGACAGGATGGGAGTGTGGTTTGCACAGCAGCAGGGAGAGGATTGGGAGTCACAGGAGTCTGGAGGTGGCAATGGAGGTAACAGGGATTTGCATGGGGCTGGAGCAGTTGTTGGAGATCTCCTGGACAATCTCCAAGCAATCTCCTCCTCTTCTCCTCTTCTCTTCTCTTCTCTTCTCTTCTCTTCTCTTCTCTTCTCTTCTCTTCTCTTCTCTTCTCTTCTCTTCTCTTCTCTTCTCTTCTCTTCTCTTCTCTTCCCTTCCCTTCCCTTCCCTTCTCTTCTCTTCTCTTCTCTTCTCTTCTCTTCTCTTCTCTTCTCTTCTCTTCTCTTCTCTTCTCTTCCCTTCCCTTCCCTTCCCTTCCCTTCTCTTCTCTTCCCTTCTCTTCTTTCTCTTCTCTTCTCTTCTCTTCTCTTCTCTTCTCTTCTCTTCTCTTCTCTTCTCTTCTCTTCTCTTCTCTTCTCTTCTCTTCTCTTCTCTTCTCTTCTCTTCTCTTCTCTTCTCTTCTCTTCTTCTCTCTCCAAGTACTCCTGGGATTGGACCTGGGGACCCAGTGTCTTTGCACACTTTGGCATTTCTGCTGCCCCAGACTCTCTCAGTAGTCTGCCTTGGGGTTTGATTTGGTTCTCCAATAAATGAAGGGGGTCTTATTTGCACAATTTGCTTTTTAATTGAAGCTGGCATTGCCAATGATTTGGCACAGAGATGCTATATTGTATGAACACCACAAAAACAGCACAGGGAGGTGCAGCGTGCCACACAGAAGTGAGAGTTACTTAACAAATATGCGGAGGGCTCTCAAATCTGCCTCTCATTATTTCACCATTCTCCATCTGTGTAATGGGGATGATGTTGCTGACTTCCCTCTCTAAGCCTGTATTACAGCTATGGAGGAAAAATAGCAGGGAAAGGATAGATTGCTGTTGTTTGGAAAGTACTTCATAATTCATGCTGCTGCAAATTTAATTACAAACCCAGTCCTGTGATTTAATCTTGAACTGCCCCATTGTTCTTAAGTCTCCTCCAAATAAACACATTGCAAGAAAACAGATACAAAACTGGGCAACACGCAGCTGTGTCTATGAGGTCATCAGCACTGAGGGGGTTAAAAACTGTATGTTTCTCTCTCTCTAATTACACCTTAAGTAGCAGGGGAAATGCAGAGCTCCCTGCGGGATTTATCTGTCAGACAGGTAAATATCTCCTGGTCTCTGCAGTGCAGAGTCCCTGCATGGAAACCTGCAGGAGGCAGGTGAGTATTTAGGGTTTGAACAGCAATTTGTTGCTCTGCAACACAGCCTTTTATGCCATCACTCCTCCTGGGCAGCAGCAGCAAGTGTTGAACAGCCACGAGTTCATGGAGCTTGCAGGCACGCTCCTACTCTCACATTGCCTTTGCCTGGAAATTGCGTTCCGTGTTCTGGTGTTCTCCATGGAAGAATGAAGTTTTAGATAAAGGAGCACCAACAGAGGCAGCTGGCAGGAAGGAGGTGGAATGAAGAAAGAAAAGTATCGGGAATTTCAGTTCCTAGGATGTTTACAGCCTTCACATGGAAAAAAAACCCAGGAAAACTCTCCCAGAATGCAGGTGACCCCAAGCCATATGTGTCTGTGAGGTTTCAAGCACAGCCCCAACAGCCCAGCTCCAGCTGGTGACTGGTGGCCATGCTGGGCTGGACTGCGGTTGTCATGGTGTAAAATCTCCCTCTGGATGCAGTGGGAGCTGGCTCAGCTAGCACCGGACCCTCATGGAGGAAAAGCCTAGCTCTCTTCTGGGAAGCTGCTGTGGTCTCCTCCATCCCTTTGCTCCCTGCAGCTCCTGAGCACAAGTGCGGTCAGCCCCACGAAGGTTTCTGAAGGGTCTTATCAGGTCAGGTACATTGGACTAATCTGTGCTGCAGAGCTCTTCAAGGAATCCTTTTTCCCAGGTATTAGGGAGAAAAACATGAGCTGAGCAATGTGCAAGGACTGAGCGAGCTGCAGTCTTTTTTTGGGGGAGAATGGACATCACTGGAGCACTACATTTGTGTGTGAGGGGTGTCAAATACTGTGGCACTGGCTCAGTTTTTTGCCCTGAAATTGGATGTTTCTTGACTGAGGCAAGCACTTGTTGCCTCTGTTTAGGCTGGCAAGCAGCTCAGTGCTGTTAAAAGCTTCTGTAGAGCTATAGGGTTGGCGCTAATGACTTCATATCCCCACTACACTCATTTCAAGAAGGTTTACTTCAGACCAGCTTTAATCTGGTCTCCTGGGCTGGACACCCTTTGGACACTGGAGAGTATTGGGTGTGTACCTTGGCAGTCTTCCTGCTCAATTTGATCCAGGAGGAATCCAGTCTGCATGCTCCAGGGCCACTCCACCGAGTGGGACAGGGGACTTTCAGTGGAAACTGGCAGGACACTTGCTCCAGAAGTGCTCTCCTGAACCAGTGCAAGCAGCTGTCACAGGGATGGCTGGCTGTGTGGGGAATTTGAGCTTCTAGACCATACCTCATGCCAGTCTCTGTTTGCCACTGACCAAATCAGGTCGAGGGTGTTTGATGCTTTTTTACAGGACGTGAGAGCCCTCAGTGTAGACAAGAGACAAGAACGGTTTAATGTCTCTGAACTCTACTGCCTTCTCCCACCCTCCCTACTTCCTACTCGTTGGCATCCCTGGGCTGGAGGAGGAGCAGTTCTGGATTGCCTTCCCCTTCTGCATCATGTATGCCATTGCTGTGCTGGGGAACATCACCCTTCTCCTCATTATAAAGGCAGAGCCGAGCCTGCATGAGCCCATGTACCTCTTCCTGGCCATGCTGGCCTTCACTGACCTGGTCCTATCAACATCCATGCTACCAAAAATGCTTGCCATCTTCTGGCTGGGCTCCTGGGAGATTGGGTTTCTCGCCTGCCTTGCTCAGTTGTTCTTCATCCATACCTTCTCATCGGTGGAGTCAGGTGTGCTCATGGCCATGGCCTTGGATCGCTACATTGCTATTTGCCGCCCGCTGCAGCACTCCAGCATCCTCTCTGTGCAGGTGGTTGTGGCCCTCGGGAGCCTAGTGCTGGTGCGCGGGGTCCTCCTTGTGAGTCCCTTCTGCTTCCTCCTCTGCAGGATGCCCTTCTGCCAGCATCACGTCATCTCCCACTCCTACTGTGAGCACATGGCCGTGGTGAAGCTGGCATGTGGGGACACCAAAGTCAATGTCATTTATGGCCTTTTCGTGGCTTTCGTAGTGACAGGATTTGACATAATCCTGATCTCTCTGTCCTACACCATGATCCTGCGTGTGGTAATGAGGTTGTCATCCACAGAGGCACGACTTAAAGCCTTCAGCACTTGTGCATCCCATGTCTGTGTCATCCTTGCCTTTTATGTCCCCGGCCTCTTCACGTTCCTCACCCACCGGTTTGGGCAGAGCATCCCTCCCCACATCCATATAATGGTGGCCAATCTCTACCTGCTAGTGCCCCCCATGTTAAACCCCATTGTTTATGGGGTGAGAACCAAGAAGCTCTGGGACAGGGTGGTCCTCCTCTTCCAGCAAAAGGGAACATGACCCATACATATGTGCCTCAAACTGTACTCATAATTTACTGATGATGCTGGTAAATTTAATGCAAGTTAACACTGTGACTATTTATTTGTTCAGGAAGGAACCCTTCCTCAGTGTCTGGAGTTTAAGCAATGCACTCTTGCATTGAGCACTGGGTGTGACAAACCTTCATGGGGTTTCCCTGTCTCTCATGGCAGCCCAGGAGAACGATCAACAGATGTATTACATATACCTGCCACCATGCAGCAAGAGTTTCTTCAAAATTCTTGCTTTGAGACCCACTTCTGTGGGACTTGTGATCCAAATAATAGCTTATCACATTCAGATGTTACCAAGTCCTGTGGTGGTTCTGTGTGTGTTGGGGCTGTGGTACACTCACTTATTACAGCAGAAGGAAGCACACCTTCTATGTGGAGCCAAGAATTTATTGTTATTGCAATTAAAGTTTTAATAATATTATAAAACCATAGAAGACAGTTGCTGTCAGTCCAGTGGCTGACCTAGTGCCATCTGCAGGCTTTAAGAGTTCACTGTGCACTTCCTCATCCAGGTCACTGATGACAATGCAGAATAAAATGAGTCCTAGGAGAGATCCCTTGGGAAGCCCACTGGTGACTCTTGTCTGCACTGAAAATTATCTACCCTTACTTTAACCAAAATTCCATCGCTAGAAGAGGGTTTCCTCCAATCCCCCTACAAAATAATTTCATTAAAAGCATTTATCCAAAGGCTTTTGGGCATCCATGTGTATTGTGGGCATGGTATCCCTCCAGATGGAGCCACTTTCACAGAAGTCCAGCACACCACTGCAGCAGTACTCCCCCTTGCAGTAGCCTGGGTGACTCTGCAAGAGCTTTACCCATACGTGTTTACCCATATGCTCAGTAACTTTATTGTTTACCACAGTCTCTACTGTCCCACCAGCGACGGAAATCAAGCCCACTGGTCAGCAGCTCTCAGGAACCCCATGGAGCCCCTTTTGCAGGTGGAGTTGAAGGAATGATCCGCCCTGCAGCACCATGACCATTTGCAGTAGAGGGATGCCCCCTTCCCAGCAGCTCTGCAGCTTCACATCTGAGCTCCTTTCAGACTCTCAGGTGAATGACATCTGGTCCCGGGAGTTAGTGATATTTAACAGATATTTCTTTGATGTAACTCCTCCTCTATATTTACTTCAAACTGATCAAGATCCTCTAATTCATTTACTATGAAGACAGTGTCGCGTATAGAAATCCGATGCAAACAATTCACTGAGCTTCTCTGCTATGGCCTTGCCACCCCTGAGTATGCTTGTGACCCTTGGTCACCAAGTGGTCCACCTGTTTCCTAGCTGGATTCCTGCTTTTGATGCATTTAAAGAGTGTTCTACTGACAATTAGAGCATTCTTTGCAAGGTGCTCTTTCTGTTAGTTTTTCTCTCTCTCAAACTCCCGCTTATGTTCGACCTGTCACTTTTTATGGGTATTTGATGTAGGCAAGCTTCCCACTTCTCAATGACTCCTGGGCTGCTGGCCATGGCCAGGCCAGGCCAGTGTTTGACACAGAAGCCTGAGGAGGCCTTTGCGAATGGGCTTGTTTTTCATGCTGTAGATGATGGGGTTCAACACAGGCGGGACAAAAAGGTAGACATTGGCCATGAGCGCGTGGCTGAAGGGTGCAGCATTCTTCCCGTACCGGTATATAATGGACAGGCCGACCATGGGGACATAGAAGACGAGGACAGCGCAGAAGTGAGAGACACAAGTGTTGAGGGCTTTGGTCTGCTCCTCTCTGGAGGTGATGCCCACCACGGCCTTAATGATCATGGTGTAGGACAAGGTGATGAGCACTGAGTCTAGGATGACGAACAGCACCAGGGTTAGGCCGTACAGGCTGTTCAGGGTGGAGTCTGTGCACGCCAGCCGTATCATGTCCTGGTGCAGGCAATAGGAGTGGGACAGCACGTGGGACCTGCAGAACTGCAGTTGTGTGAGCAGGCAGATAAGTGGGAGCAGCGGCAGACCATCCCCAGCCCAATCTTTGCAATCCTGCCACTGGTGAGGATGGAGGAGTACCTCAACGGACAGCAGATAGCCACGTAGCGATCAAAGGCCATGGCAAGAAGTACTGAGGACTCCATGAAGGAGAAGGCATGGATGCAGAACATCTGGGTGAGGCAGACTGGGAAGCTGATCTCTCCGCTGCCAAACCAAAAGACGCGCAGAACCGTGGGCAGGGTGGACAGAGTCAGGCCCAGGTCCGTGATGGCCAGCATCGAAAGGAAGTAGTACATGGGCTGGTGGAGCCTTCGATTCACTCTCACGATAAGCAGGATGGTGCTGTTTCCCAGCATTGTGATGAGATACATCAGACAACAAGGGAAGAAAACCCAGCGGTGGAAACGAGCCATCCCGGGAATGCCGGTCAGCAGGAAAGCCAGAGCACGGCTGCTGTTCCCTGGGGACATGCTTGCTCCATGCTGACACCCTGCCTTTTTAATTAGCAATTCAAAGATAATGCAGGTTTAGATTTTGTAGGGCAATGAAAATGAATAGTCTGGTGTTTTGGTGTGAAGATTTCTTTTCTTTTCTCCTCCGTGAAGATATGCCAGAGCATAGGCAACCACTTTGCAGTGCTGGTTCAGTTCTTTTTCCTGCTTTATGTTCCCCAGGCTCCTCACCTGTAAAGTCAATAATAATGTCATTAATTGCACCGGGGCTATATCCCTCCCAGGACATAGCTACAGCCTCTTCTCTCAGTCACTGTAAGCAACATTGCCATCCTTCCCTGGCACTCAGACCCTGGTCTCTGCTTCTATGTGGGTGCCTCTCCAGCTCTCTGCATCAGATTTTCAGCCTTTCCCCTCAGTCCCCAGCCTTTTCTGCACCCCACTCTCAGTCCCTGATGCACACAGCCTCACGCCAGGCACTTCCATGCAGGATATTGCAAGAGGACAATGGTCGCTCTCACCATCCTTGCTCCTCTGGGCAGCTCTCCCCTTGCCCATAGGCTCTGGCAGCAGATGAAAGATGCCTGTTTTCCCTCCCAGGCTGTGCCTCCAGCCTGTTGTCTGTCCTTGCTTGCAGGTACCAGCTTGCCCAGCCAGCTCCCTCAACTTGCTTGCTGGATTTTCAGATTTTTGCCTTTCACCCTGTGCAGGATGCCCTGTCTGGAGCTCTGCAAACCACTACCCCCTGCCCAGCTGCTGAGTTTGCACCATGCCTTGGGTCTTGGCAGATATGGTCCTGCTTGTCCTCCTGTCCTCCACCCGCACCCTTTGCTATCACTTAACCTACCCTTCAGTGGAAGGGAAGGGGGAAAAGGCTGCAGTTTTCTCCCTGTTTTGTGTCTGTGCAGCACCCTGCACCGTGGGACTGTGCTCCTGGACACCGGTCCCTGGGAGCTACAGAAACAGCAGCAATCACTGAGATTTATCTGTCACCCACTGTGATCCCCGAGGGGACACAGTCACTCCTGCAAGTCTAAATTTGGTAAGGCATTGGCAAATTTAGAACATTACAATTTCCCTTCACTTTGGAGATTATTTACTATTCTAATTGTTGTTGCCATTACTATAGTTCTCACTGATAGCCCATCAAGCTATTCAAAGTGACAGGTATTTCAGTCAATATGTGTGTTAGTAATATACACAGCAACCAGAATTCTTAGCAGGAATGTTGTTACAGCTAACAGTTATGGGTAAAATTAAGCAATGTGTACACAAACCGAGGTCTCATTTCTTCTACAGAACTGTCAACCAAGGGCTTCCAATCCACAGCCCACAGATACCTTAGGGAAATACACTGCTATGTGAAATACAAATCATAAAAGTTATGCTTAAAGGGCTTAAGCTTTGAATACAAGAATGATACCTTTTGGGGTTGTGAGTAAAAAAAATAAAGTTATAAAATGCTCCTCTAACCTATGCTAATTATTTGCCTGGCTTGTCTGCTGCTCTTTTCAGGGGCTGCAGTGGCTGATGTGGAAGAATTTAAACTTTTCCAGCCCTCAGCACTCAAGAAATTCACACTCCATCTGTCTCTGTAAACAGGGAACATGGCATTGTTTAATTCGAGGGCATGCAGCTAAACCCATTAGTGTGCCATGAAAAATGGAATTAGTCTATTTCCAACTGCCCCACTTCTCAGACAAAGCTCCAGACATCTGTGCCTCCACTCTGTACTTCTCCAGCTAAATAATTAGCTTAGTAAGTTAAATTACCAGACAGATTTCCAGGCTGCTCTAATTATCTTCAACACGAAAATATAGATGTAAGTATTTGAGTCTGGGTGTACAGCCTTGAACGTGTACCTCATCCTCATCATCTGTAAACGTGCTTTGGATGTCCCACAAAAATAAAAAGATTGCTTTGTTCACTCTGTGCATCATTAAACTGGGAAAAGTCCCATCCTCCATCCATGATGCTGCCCCAGAGCTGCGCGTCCTGCCCCCACCGTGCCCCTCCACAAAGCTATTCACCTTGATTGCTCCACAGTGAGCTTGAGGAAGGAATATTTCTAGCCTGCTCCTCCCATCCTCCTTTTATTTTTGTCCTTGTTGAGACACGTAAGAGCTCTGTCTGCACACAAGGACAGGATGAATTTCCACAGCCCAGCTGGGTGCTGTGCCAGGGGGGAGGAGTGGGTGCTCTGGCTCCTGCGGATGCTCAGCTCCTGCCCAGAAGGATGAACACGGAGCTTGTAGACAGAGCGTAATCCTTGTTCGGTCCTGCTTCATAGCACCATCTGTCAGGCTCTCAGCGAGTAAGGACCAGAGGAACTGGTTCGCCATCTCCAGGTGTGCCATCTCCAAGTGTGCTCAGCACCAGCCACTTCAGAGACAGGAGCAAAACAGCATCCCGTCAGCAGATGGGGCATAATTTGTGTTTTGTAAAAGATCTCATGACAAAATACTGTTCTTAAAGCTTGACTTCAGGGCTTTAAATCCTGTCTGAAATATGCTCTTATAACACTGGATGTTACTCTCTATAGAAATGTCCACTCCCTCCTCCAAATATCAGCAATTGCATCCTAGCAGTGTCCCTGTGTTGCAGCAATAGCCAGATAGATAAACAGGCAGCTCAGGAGTGTGCTGGCACTAGCTGCCTGGGTCGTGAGGTGATGGGTTTGGAGGGTGTATTGATTTTGCCTGGGATAGAGTTAACTTTCTTCATGGTAGCTCACACGGTGCTGTTTTGGATTTGTGACCAAAACAGTGTTGAGAAAACAGTGATGTTTTATTTCTTTCTGAAGAGTGCTTACACAGCATCAAGGTCTTTTCTGTTTCTCACCCTGCCCCACCAGCGAGTTGGCTGGGGGTGCACAAGGACTTGGGAAGGGACACAGCCAGGACCCCAACTGACCAAAGGGATATTCCATACTGTATGACATCGTGCTCAGCAATAAAACCTGGGGGAAGGAGGAACGGGGGGTGTTCGTTGAATATCTGTGGGCTTAAAGCACAACAGAGGGAGATGGATGGATGGATGGATGGATGGATGGATGGATGGATGGAGAGTGTGAGACAGCTGCAGGAATGCACAGTGATAGATAAGCAAGCTGGCTGTGAACCAAAGCTACCCTTTATCACAAAATCTGAATAGAAAATGACCCACCCAAAATTAAAACATCGGTGATGAAGCAAGGCTGACATGGAAGTGCACTGAGCCCTCAAATGCCCTTACCTCTTTTCAGCTGAAGTCCTTAAGCAGAAGATGCAGAGCCACAGGGAACCACACTCCTGCCCGAGTGTTTGCCATGCAGAGGAAGTTGTCTGGTTTTATAATGCCTGTGTGAAATCTCAGCAGCAATGACAGTCACCTGGGACCTGCTGCAGGGACCAAGGCCGTGAGATGCAAACCAACTCCACAGTCCAGGAAGGTGACTGTACTCCCTTTTGTAGCCTGAGCGGCAGCTCAAGGGTAAATGTTGCAAGAGCAAACACAAGGATCATAAATGTTTAGGAAATGCTGGTCAGACCAGCAATGAAAAAAATAGTTTTCACCAGATTTTTCTTCCCTTTTAAAATAGAACTGTGAATTTTTAAAATGTTAAACATTGAATAAAGTAAATTATTTGCCCCAAGTGTAGGTGTTAGCTCCAGGGTGTAACTGCTGCTCTGCACTTGCCAACTAGATCTGAAGGTTAAGATAGAGATACAACTCCCTGGAAACACTGCTTAGACTTCATCACTGAGTTTTGTGTAAAATAGAGTGCATCTTTAGATCTTTGCACCCCTAGAAAAATACACACATCCCTGCCAAGCCTTTTAGTGCAAAAGTGGTGCCTTACTCTTCTTTCTCCGTATGCTTGAGAAGATGTTAAGTTATTCCATGGCAAAACTTTGGGGAGAGAGGACTGGGAAAGGGATGGAGAGGTGGAGGTGCAGTGCCCACAAGCTCAGCATGTACCAGAATGGGTGGGGGTTGAGCCTACTTTTTGGCCATGCAAAAGCATTCTTAAATACACATCATTTTGCAAACAGCAGCAGTGGAATCCCAATAAACCCTTTTAAAGATACATACATTTTATACTCCCCATGTTATGGATAGGGCAACTAAACCAGAGGCAAAACAGAAAGAGCGAAGACCAAGGCTAGTGTTTGTGAAGTACTTTGCTGGAATATTGTCCCAAGGTGCCAATGGAAAATGATCCAGCGGTGATTCAAGTACAGATTGTGCCTGACAATGCCCGCATTTCAGCTGCCTTGCAGTTCAGCCTATGTATCTAAGCCCATTATCTGGGACAGACTCAAACATGCAGAAAGGGCCAAGCCAAATTGTCTTGCCTTTCTTTCCCACTAAAAGGGGTTCCTTCTCTCTAGTGTTGTCAAACACTGAAAATTTCATGTACATAAAATAAAAATTATTAATAAAGCAAACAGAAACTTCCCAAACAACTGTGCCAAAGCAAAGCACTCCCCTCCATGGAAGGAGGTTCTTCCCTGGAAGAAGGTGTAGGACAGAGAGAAGGCACAGCAGGAGCAAGAGCATTTCATTTGATTGTTTGAGACACAACGAGGCAGCATGATGCTGCTACATGGAGAAAGCAGTAGGAGTGCCGAGTAGGACAGGGTGAGCATATTTGCAAAAAATCTCCATCCAAGCAGGTGCTTTCCATCATTCACAGCGGCAGTGGTCTCTGCAGCTCTGAGTGCTGCTGCAGAAGTAACGGGAAAGCTTTGGAGCGTGTCTCAGTGATTTGCCCCACGGCTGTCCCTGCAGATGCAACCCAGAGGACCACCACAGCCACCTCCTCCCAAAAGGCTACTGCGGCCACAGGGGCATGTGGCTGAGCACCAAATCATGGCAGGCTTTGGGCAAGCTTAATCATCACTCTGCAACCCTGGGGTGAAGCTGGGTAGTCTCCAGAAGATGATTCTCCCATTTGTGATCTGTCAGGTAACGGGAGGGAATATGCCCTGTGGTGAATCGATGCTCTGTTTTCTGAGGACCAGCATGTCCTCCCTGTCATTCACACATCTCTGCTGTGTGGGCAAAGGTGGTGCTTCTCCAGCCTCTGTCAGTCACTGCGGTTTGACAGCGTGGATTTATCTAAATCACAGTAACTACCATGGTGTTTGTTACTGTGTAGTGAATATGTGGGTCTCTAGTGCAGGAACTCTTCATTTCTGTGGGGTGGAGCATGGGGACATGTCTGCACAGCAGCAGTCATTTAGCCTGGACAAAGAAAGATTGAGGGAGACATGATAAAAGGCTGGCAACAAAAACAACAAAAAAGAATAATTTAGTTTCTGAGTTGACTTTGTGCCAGATAGTGAGAACTCCTGCACTTCTGGCCAGATGAGTCTCCGTGATATGAAAGAGAAACTCATCATCATGTCAGAAGTGTTATCCCTGCCACTTCTGGTTTGGAATGGAAAATGAGCACGTCTGGTTCTCTCATTGAAGAGAATTTGGGCTGGAAGGGCCCTAAGAAGCTGTGGGAGGAGGTAAAGGGGAAGAAAAAGGGAAAGATGAGGCAGATCAGCTACAATAAGTCACTCTGGGGTTTCAAACCTTCATTTCTCTAAAGTTACAAAGGGGGGTGGATCAAAAATCTCTTAATATCCAAATGATATTTTCTGAGGTTTTTTACAGCAGTACTGCAGTTGCCATGACATCAGATTTTGCTAGTGACACAGGAAAAAAGTGGTGGTCCTGTACCCAGCCAGTGCTTGCAGAGTGGCTCATGGACAACAGCCAGCAGAGCTGGCCCTGTCCCTCCAGTGTCACCCGTGGGATTGCTTGTGGCCCTATAAATTAAGCCCTCTCCTATGGGCTAGGCAAGCTGAAGGGCATCCCCCCTGTTTCACAGGCAGATTTTTCTCTCCAAATATCTCAGTAACATAACATGCAGTGTAAAAAACTACCAGTAATGGTTGCTGCAGGAGCACAGAGTCATTAGGTTGCTTGCGTATTTCCATACTTTTTCTTGGAGAAAACAACATCTTTATTTACTTCTCAAAAGCAATAAAGCACCTTTTTCAAAATCAGAACAAGCACATTGCCATTCATCCTCATTTCAAGTAGTGTGGGAAAACACAACAAACATATCACATGGATGGCTGAATTTTGTTATAATTGTATTCCAATCCCACCAGCTGTAAAACCTGACTTCTGAAATGCTGTATTATGCTGATGCTCCTGACAGAGAATTCCCTCTAGAGGCATAAAATCGTGCCTTACACTATATATAACCCCAGCAGGGGCAGCACACAGTCAGTTAAAGATTATTTTCGGCTTGAGCTAAGAAGTGAAAAGAACTGGGGTTTTCTCTGCTCCTGTTATTTTGGTAAGTGTGGGGATCGGGACAGATAAAAATAATTACACCTGATAGTCCTCTGGTTAGCCTGCTCCTTAGATTGACATTAAATTTTGAATAAGAATTTCTTAAAAGTCTCTGGGGTTTGATTAATTAATTATATTTTTAAGCAGGAGTTTTTAAGTTTCCATTTCCAGGCAATATGCCACAGCAGTTAACAAGAGGGTTTCACTGTAGAGAACACACAAATGCTTCTCTCATAAGCACAAAATGCACCACCACATTTTTCACTGCACAGACTCCATTAATTATCCTAGCACAGATATTCAACTAATTCTTTTTCTTAACACCTGTGAAAACTGCAAACAATTCTTATTATGAGATAAATATGAAGTTTCATCTTCCATCCCACCGTTTGCAAACCTGGAGGCTCCATTTCCATGGTGGGTCTGCAGGAGGGCAGGCTCCAGGAGGAGCAGTGACACGTCCCAGTGGCTGAGGAAGAGAAGATATTGCAATCAGAGATCACAACGGTTTTCTGATTTATATAATTTAACACTATTTCCTCCTGTCATGAAATCTATTCAGTTATTCGTCTGTGCTGTTGTGGAAATTCCCTTCCTTTCTTTCCAAAGCAACAGAGTATGCTCATTCATCAAAGGTTTGCAGTGCTGTCTCAGGTCTGAGAGAAGCTGCTGTGAAAGAGGAGAACAACCCATCAACCTGCTAGTGCGAGCTTCCCATCATTTCAGGGCTGCATGATGCAATTCATAGGGATTCAGGAGCTTTCTGTCATTTCTAAACTAGACCTGAACCAAATATGGGCTGTGCAGACTGCAATTCTTAAGAAGTGAGAGGACAGCAGGAACACCTCATGGAGGCGAGCACTGGACCAGCCTCATGGTCACAGCCTTTCTGGTAATCACATCCCGGGTGTGAAGGACATCTTACCCCAGATTTCCACCTCAATTTGTTCTGTTCATGTCACTACAAGCATAGGAAATTGTGTTATTCTGTATGCTAGAAAAGCAGACCAAAGCCTCCACCAGCCCTGCATCATGTCCTCTCCATGCTGGCCCTCACTGGCCCTGGGCTGTGTCTCACCACCATGCCAGTGGTGCTGCAGTCCTTGCTCATGGCTATTAGCCATGTGTCTCAGCTCTTCCTTATCTGCTCCCTCACCTTCCTGGAGTCAGTGGTGCTTTTTGCCATGCCCCTTGACAGGCTGATGGCTCTCTGACCCCCATGGAGATGTATGACCATGCCAACAGGCATGGGTTCAGCCAAAATAGGGCTGACGCACCCACAAAGGAGGATAGTGCTGATCATGCCCCGGTCCTTAATCTCCTCTGGCTGCCTGGTGACGAGGGAGTGCCTTGTTCTATCCCCTTTGCCTCCACCCCAGGGTGATCTAGCTGCCCTCCAGAGGGATGTTGTTCAACAGCATTGATGCCCCGGACCTCATTTTCTTCACCATGGGTTCAGATCTCTTCATTTTGTTGTCCTCCATCGTGGTCCTCGTGACACCTCTCAGCATTGCTCCCAAGGACAAGGGCCTGAAGGTTGTGTGGTCTCAGTCTTCTTCATCCCAGAACTTGGCTAGCCCATCCTGCACAGATTTGCAAAAGAGACACCCCCATCTTCAACACCTACATCCTCCTCCCGCCCCTCTTCAATCCTGTCTTTTACAGCATCCAAACAAAGCAGATTTATAAAGGTACCTTCAACTTGTTTCTCTCTGGACCCTTTCAAAACGAGCCATAGGTGAGAAAAGTAAGCAAACATCTTGCAAACTCAGAGTGCAGAACCACGGCGTAATTTGGGTGGGAAGAGCACTCCAGGGGTCTCTAGCCCGATGCCCTGCTTGAAGCAGGGTCAGCACATGGGATGCACTGCTGTTGGCTGCACAGCGTTTCCGGGAGCTGCGCTATTCTCTGTACAAAAACCTGCGGATTTGGCACATAGGAGAAGCCTGCTGAACCCGAGTGAGATACGGGTCTGTTTTGAAAGGTTGTGACCCAAAACAACCGTGTCCTCCTGGGTAAGTCGAGAAACTTCTATCACGGCCAGGACTCTGCTGTGCCAGATGCTGTAAACAGCACTGGTTGTCAGCCCCCTTGTGCAAGGGGGATCCACTCTTGGTTTGAGGCAAGGTTTAACAGTAAGATAAACACAGTCCTGACCAGTTTTGTGTTTTTTCCTGTTTTGTATAGTAAAACAGCTAAAAAAAATTGAACTTGTCACCTTTGTCCAAATGAATGAATAACTAAGCCTGACCCACAGCCTTGCTCTATGCACCGTGAAGGCCCCTCAGATGGGAGAAGGAGGGCCAGGCACAGTGTCATAGTTTAACCCCAGCCAGCAACTAAGCACCATGCAGCCACTCACTCATCCCCCCCCACCCAGTGGGATGGGGGAGAGAATTGGAAAAAGAAAGGAAAACTTGTGGGTTGAGGTAAGAACAGTTTAATAGAACAGAAAGGAAGAAACTAATAATGATAATAATAACAATAATAAATTGACAATAATAATAAAAGGATTGGAATATACAAGTGATGCACAATTTAATTGCTCACCACCCACCGACTGATGCCCAGTTAGTCCCCGAGCAGTGATTCCCCCAGCCCCCCGCCCCCCCAGTTTATATACTAGGCATGATATCACATAGTATGGAATACCACGTTGGCCAGTTTGGGTCAGCTGCCCTGGCTGTGTTCCCTCCCAGCTTCCTTTGTCCCTCCAGCCTTCTTGCTGGCTGGGCATGAGAAGCTGAAAAATCCTTGACTTAGTATAAACACTACTTAGCAACAACTGAAAACATCAGTGTGTTATCAACATTCTTATACTGAATCCAAAACACAGCACTATACCAGCTACTAGGAAGATAATTAACTCTATCCCAGCCAAAACCAGGACACACAGCAAAACCCAGATACCAGTTAGCGTAGTGGGTTTTGTCTGCCAGGTGACGTTGGGAACTGAATACCCTCAGTCTTGAGAGAGGGGGGGTCTTTGGGACTGTGGGTGCCTGGGGATGAGGGTCTGCTATGTGCACCAGCATGATAAATCCCCCTTGGGGAAGCAGTATCTCCTGTTAGGCCAGCTGATATAACTAGAAGAAGTGGACATCTCCTGAACCTCCCAAGAGTCGGAGTTCAAAGGCTTTCTCCTCTATCAGCTGCTCTAAAAGGAGAGTGTGCATCCCCAGCCCCAGCGCTGGGCAAGGCAGATGCCAGCTCCCTGACTGCAGCAACGGCTCGGCTGGGAGCTCCGTGCTCTGCGCAGCGCTGCCTTCATCTGATTTCACAGTAATGTAGAGCTGGGAGAACAAATGTGGATTCTTTGCAATCCCTCATTATTCCTATGACCCTCTCTGAAACACCCCGGCGTGTCAGAGCCCTCTGCATGGGTTTTTCTCTTCACAGACCCCCACGCATGCACTGGCAGGGCACGCACATGAGAGAGCACTGTAGAGTTAAGGAAACCGCCCTTAGAAACCCTTAGAAACGAGAGATAACACCCCCACACGGACGGCATTGCATTCGACAGCACAAACCCACCTGCCCCCCCACTTTCCCCAGCACAGAGACAGGGAGACTCTGCAGACATGGTGCTGGGAGGTATTTATTCGGTGGTTACAGCCTGTCACTACGCAAAGGGCATCTCCCGGTGCTCAGGGCTGCTTGTGGCAGAGCAGGGACTCTTCCTCGCCAACCGGTCCCGGGATGCTCAGTGGTACTTGCGGGCCAGAGCGTGAGCCACGACACTGACCAGCTTTTGCCAGGCAAACTGGCAAGCAGGGGTGAAATCCCTGGCGAAGTGGGAAGCCAGGACAATGATGAGGATGTCTCCAAGGAGCTGGAGGAGAAAGAGGAAAACAGGGTTAGTGCTGCTTGAACTGTTGTGCCACAGCAGACCATGGAGCCGGGACCCTGCATCCCCGAGCTGGGGCTGAGCTGTTGGACCCAGACCCTCTCGAAGAAGAAGGCTCTGCCTCTTGCTGCACACAAGTCCACCAAACCCACCCTGTCCTGCCATAGTTTTAGCTCTAAACAGCTTCTTCCTTTATGCAAGCTCTCCGTCTCCCTGGTTTTCCTGCTGCAGACTTCGCTCTGGTCCCTCTCCTTCCCATCCTCCCCAGACACGACCCTGCAACCCACAGGCTGCATCTCCTTTCTCCTGACTTCTCCCTGAGGCTGAGTTTCCCTCCTGAAAGGACTCTCACACGCTGCACACTCCTCCTCTTCCTCCTCAGCCCCCATGCCTCATCAGAGTGGCCCTCGGGCTGCAGGTCTGGTTATCGGGACTGGCTGACTCCCCATTCCCTGGAACTGCTACAATAAATCCTCAGTCTTTCCATTAGAAAGCTCTGGGTTTTGGGAAAACAATATTTGCTTCATTCTTAAAAACAAACAAACAAACAAAACAAACAACAAACAAAAAAACAAAGAAAAAGAAAGAATGAACCTTAAAACTATTTTCCCCCATTTTTGGGATGCTAAAGCAATTTGGCCTGAGACCTACCCTGCAAAATGCTTGGTTTTTTTCTTTTTCTCTTTAGACGTAAATGAAGAAAACGAGCCATTTTTATTTAAAAGCCTTGGCGGAGGAGGAAGTGTCCTATCCAGACAGGCAGCCCATGCTGGACAAGGCAGAAACCTGCTGCTTATCTTGCTATAGGACCTATGATTTCCTTAAATGCTCTGCTTAGCTCTCCTCTGCCTCTGAATTCTCCAGCCCATGCTACACCTTCCCCCAGGTTTGTTTCTTTTGGCCCCAACCAGATTTCCTTCAGGTAACAATCTCCCAATACCGTGTCCTCCCCATTTCTGTGCTGGTACTAAAAATGGGACTTTTTAGTGTGAAAGTCACCCACGCTCTTGTAAACAGTCCTGCAGAAGCCATCATCTCTCTTGGGTACTACACAGGGACTCTGCCTCCAGCAGCCAAAGTACATACGCCTAGACAGCATTGTCGGAGGCAATACCCCCAGTTTCAAAGCAAAATCTGACTTTCCCCACATGACATAGGGAAAGGGCTGGGACTGCAAACATGGCTCACCCTGAAGTTCTCAGGGTCCACGTGCAGCTTCTCGCAGTGCAGCTCGGACAGCTTGGCGTAGGTCGCCTTAATGTTGTCCAGGTTCTTGATGGCTTCCCCGAAGGAGGTGAGCACTTTCCTGCCATGGGCACGGACCTTGGGGTTGCCAACGATGGCAGTGGGGCTGGAGAGGTTCCCGAAGGAAGCGAAGAACCTCTGGGTCCAGGGGTAGACGATCAGCAGCCTGAGGAGAGATGGAGGGGGGACACAAGCAGACACAGAGACGTTAATGCTCCCCAATGCAATTGCCACGGTTTCTCTGTCCAGGGTGCAGCTGAGCAGACGCCCGGGAGCTGGACCTACCTGGCCAGGGCCTCGGCACCGCATTCCTCCACATTGACCTTGCTCCAGACGCTGGTGATGAGCTGCTTCTCTTCGGCTGACCAGTGCACCATGGTGGCAGGCGGCTTTGCTCAGAGCTGCAGGAGGACACAGACCCCGTAGCTGAGCTGCGGACCCCGCGGAGGCTTTTATCCGCTGCCGGCAGCTCCTCCCCGTCCTGCACTGTGGGGTCATTGGCTGGGACCAGGGTGGGGGTCCCCACCAGCGCGGGAGCAGCGGGGGATGGCCAGGGTGTGGCACGCTGAGAAGGGGCCTCTGGTTATCCTGCACTCAAGAGCTTTATCCCTTCCCCTCTGTGCAGGCAGGTCAGTTCCCCATTTCACCTACTAGACATGGGCCCTTTTGCAGAGAAGGGGCTGCACAAGCCACTGGGCAATAGTCGGTCACGATTTAAGGTGTGTGCGTGGGTCTCCATGGGGTGTGAGCCTTGCACCTTGGCTCTCCCCCATGCTGGACTCTGCCTTGCCTTAGTCTCTATCAGTGAAATGATGAATGCCTCTGCCAAAACGCAGCCCATGGCAGAGCAACCCAGAGGCGTTTGCCACCAGCAAACTGTACGGATACCTTCACTGCACACTGGGGGTGATGCACCCTTGCCAGGAGCAATGGCCTTGCATGAGAAGGCTCTCCTGTTTTATTTTCTGCATAAAACCCCAAGAAACACAGTCCTTGCTGAAAGTGCAGGGGCTTTGATCCTGATCCCAAGGCACCTGGGCCAATCCGCTGTCTTCCTGATGTTTTCCATAGGATTTGGATTGGGCTAAGTAAGAGGTGCTGGGTCTTGTTGGACTAGTGGCCGAGTAAAAGGTGGGTTGTTTGGATGGCCAGGCTGCGGCAGAGCTAAAGAGCTGACCAAGCTCCTTTCCAGACATTGGGGCTTGCCTTCCTCCATGGACCACCTCCTGCTAAGTGTCTTCTCGGCCTTTTATTGAAAATCCAGGAATGGGAGGAAAATAAATTAAAAGAAAGAAAAATACTAAGGGAGATTTTCAGCCTGATAATATCTCTTTCCCTCTTTAGTTGTAGACTTTTTTTCAATGGAATAGGGATGAATAATCTTCATTAGAGTTGCCTACCTCTGCCTTTTCTCAAGAAAATCCAGTGCACGTGGGATGGTGTGCTGGAACATGATGATAAATCAAGTCGAGCGCTGCCTGGGTGCATGCATGGGTGAGGGAACATGCAGGCAAAATGCCACCGAGCTGCTGCCAGTGCCCACCCTCCTGCACCACCTTATAGGCCCCTCCAGGACCTGCGGTGCTGCCAACGCTGTGCTGCATCGGGCATCTCCCGGGGGGTTGTTGGCTCCCTCAGGAGTGTTTTGCCATCATGCAGGAGACAAAATGGGAGCAGGCAAAGCAGCATGGGGAGGGGACACCCTGCAGGATCTGTTTGCTGGGGAGACAGGGACCAGGGTGTCATCCCCCAGCTGGGGCTGGGGAAGGGGAGCGAAGCCCCGGGCAGTGCCAGCGGGCACCAAACCCATCCTGCTGTGCTGCTGGGTGCAGGGGATGGAAACCCTCGTCCCTGCTGCCGGGAAGGGGTACCCCAGCAGGAACCCCAACAGTGGAAAGAGCCCAGCCCTCCCCTGCTGTACTGTAGGGTCTAACCTGAGAGGGCTGCTCAGCTTATTTCTACCCCCAGACACCTTGCTCGCAGGAGGAGACCTATTTGTTCAAATAATTCAGTCATTTCTGCCTGAAGTCTATGAACAATTATGTTCATACAAAAGTATACAAATACCTATCATGAAACCTATGAAAAATCATATAAGAATCTGGTTTTTTGTGACCCTGGACACCAAACCAAGACACCGCACACTGTGCCTGCCCAGACTTGCTGCAGGGAGAACAACACCTTCGGACTTACTACAAATCATCTTCTCACCTTCTCAGTGTTTGCCTTGACACCAGAAACAAAATGCCTCTTCCTTCAAGTAATGCGTGTGAGAAGGGACATTTATGGGTCACAGAGGGCTTTTGATACGCTGCAGTGGTTCAGGGTCAGAGCGTGGGAATGCCCACAAATGTGGATGAAGCAGGCTAGGACACAGTGCAAACAGGGTGTCAGAGATACTGGGATATATAGCTATGCCCTCTTTTTTTCCCTTTAAAAAGTAAGCATGTCCTTTCAGCTAAACATTGCTTTTACTGCATCATGCTCAGTTCAGATGGGGCAGACGGTGCTTCCCATGCCAAGAACAAACTCTACCCCTAGAGAGTCCTGCTCTGCAGACAAACACCCAAAACACTGTGTGCACAGAGCATCGATTGATACTCGCATCCAGGAAATTATTAATAGTAACCACTATTAGCAGGATTGGGCCCCCCATAATTGCAGAATGGGCGGCACAGGGTGAAAAAGAAGTGCATAAACAAAGTCTGGACAGGTCTTGATAGCAAAATGTTTATCTAAAACCTACCCCCACCCAGCTGGCTGCTTGGCCAGTATGAGTCAGCAAATTTCTTGTAGGCTTTATGCCAGGAATGAGCCAGGGTAGATTAAAGTCTTCAGTTTATTTATCCTCCCTAAAAAATATGAATGCTCCAGGTTCCCCTTGCCTGCAAGAAAAACATGCAGGTTTCACAGTAAAATAGCAACTAGTTTCTCAGTGCAAACTTCCCAGTGTGTGACCACAGAGGTAGCAGGGCTGCATCTACCCAGTACTCTGGAAGTATGATTTCCAGAGGCAAATCCCACCCTCCCCCCCAAAAAAAACAGACAGAACAAAGGGACATGGTATTTTCTGGGACCCCCAGTCCGCCTGCGGGTGCCGCAGGTCCCTATCCCCCCAACCCCTCCAGCCTCTGAGGGACACACAGACTCAGTGGAGACTTCACAGGATAAGCTTTATTTGGCTGTCAGCTTTTTGGATGATCTTTTATTTAAAAGCTGTCAGCTCCAGAGCAGCATGTCAGCCGGTGCATGACACACAGCTAGAGGATGCTGCTGGGGCTTTTCTGCTGACGCTTTAGTGGTACTTGCGGGCCAGAGCATGGGCCACCGCACGGACCAGCTTTTGCCAGGCAGCCTGGCAGTCGGGAGAGAAATCCTTGCCGAAGTGGGCAGCCAGGACGATGATCAGGATGTCACCCAGGAGCTGCGGGGACAAGAGCACCCTCGGGTTAGCAACGCCCAGGAGCCTGCAGATCCCCACACGAGCACTCGCATTAGACCCAGGGAAACCTCTGGGCATTTTGTAGGCTTAAAAATCTCCCTGGAGTCCTTTTTAGGATGTACCTTAAACTTGTTCTCTGCTCTTACTCTAAAGATTCAGGTTCTGCTACTGTTATGGGAAGAGTAACCAAAAATTCTCCAGAAATTTTGTTGATTAAATTTTTCTTTCTCCCTTCTGGCTTCATTTGGGAGTTTCTCCTGAGCAGAAGACACAGCTGAGCATCTGCCACATGGCAGGGGGCAGGGAGCCGGCACTCGGCACTGCAAAGCACCCTGGCATGAACAATGAGCTCATGCTGACGTGGGGGGGGATATCTGCCAGCCCCGGTGACAAATGTCGGAGTTACTTCCCCACTGGGAATCTCTCAGCTGCAGAGACATGGGAGACAGTTTTCTCTCCCTCTAGGTCCCATTCCTCTTTTGCTTTTGGCATCTAGCCGCATCTCTTGCTCCTCACTCCTCTCTCCTTTCTCCTCCGTGCCAAGCTTTACTCTTGCTCCTTTGCTTTCCCCTTGGCTCAAACTTCTTCCTGCTCAACAACTGCTTTCACTTCACTCTCCCCCTCCCTTTCCACACTGAAACCACCTCCTCGCCGCCTTCCCACCTCCCGTGCGTCCTCACTTGCACTCTCCAGATGGCCTCTCCATAACCATCACCTCTCAGCCCCTTCGGTGTTTTCTCACCGAGATGCAAGTTGGTGCCTTCCCTCTTTGTCCCTCTCCTGCATCTCCCCCCACCCCAACCACCAGCCCCTCTTCCTCCTGCACCGGCATCTCTGGGGTAAATCCCTCACACGGCAGGGTTCAGGGTTAGGGGAGAAACTGCCCGCAGAAATGCAATACTGGGGATGGGTCCCCCAGTCAGAAGCACGGCTCACCCTGAAGTTCTCGGGGTCCACGTGCAGCTTGTCGCAGTGCAGCTCGGACAGCTGGGCGAAGGTGTTCTTGATGTTGTCCAGGTTCTTCACGGCTTCCCCAAAGGAGGTGAGCACTTTCTTGCCATGAGCGCGGACCTTGGGGTTGCCAAGGACGGCGGTGGCGCTGGAGAGGTTCCCGAAGGAAGCGAAGAACCTCTGGGTCCAGGGGTAGACGATCAGCAGCCTGAGGAGAGATGGAGGGGGGACACAAGCAGACACAGAGACGTTAATGCTCCCCAATGCAATTGCCATGGTTTCTCTGTCCAGGGTGCAGCTGAGCAGACGCCCGGGAGCTGGACCTACCTGGCCAGGGCCTCACCACCACATTCCTCCACATTGACCTTGCCCCAGAGGCCGGTGATGAGCTGCTTCTCTTCGGCTGTCCAGTGCACCATGGTGTCTGGTGGAGGGTAGCGTGTGGCTGCGTGAGGGTAGCGTGAGGAAGTCTCGGCTCTTGCTCCCAAGGGGGTCGCACGCTGGCGAGCGGCTCTCCCTGTCCCACTTTTATACGCTACCCCGGGCCCCTCCTCTTCCCCGTGCACCCCTCCATTGGCTGGGACCCCGGGGGGGCCCCCCACAGCCCTGGCACCCCAAGGGAGGGGACGCGGCATCAGGGTGGGGCCCCAGGGCAAGATGCCCAGATCCACCACCAGGACGGGCTGCTGGGCTGCCCTCCCCCTGTCTTTGATTTCCAGCTCTGCAGCTCCCTGCTGAAGGGTGGCATTTATCTCCACGCCAAGTGCGAGCACGGCACCGTGCAAGTCCCGCATAAGCACTCGGAGGAAGGTGCGTGCAAGGCTTGGTGCCCCTCGGACGGTGCAAACCGCGGCGGGCTGCATGGCTGTGAGGCAGAAGACTCGGAATTGGGGCTGTTGGGTCCTGCCTCCGAACGCACCATTTCTCTTCGTCCTCTTCTTGCAGGACCCGTCAGGCTTCGGGTTCTCCTTGTTCTTTCCTATCAGCTATTTAGCAGTGTGCTGACTTCAGGGTAACGCTAAGAAAACCACGGGCAGTCACTTGCAGTCAGAGCTCCTGTCTCAAAGAGCCTGCTAGCGAAGATGAAGCAAGGCTGAAAGGGAACCCTTACAACTCAGGGCACACCGATTGCCCGCAGGGTGTTAGCTTGCAGGGGCCCCAGGAGAGGTGGGGAAGACTGGGTATACTGGGGTCTGTGCCGATGCGCAGCGGGAGGCAGTGCCTGGCCGAGCGGTTTGGCAGCCGGAGGAGCAGTGGTCCTCCCGAGGGGTGGCAGGGGCACCTGGGTCTCCTGGGGCTGCACCTCTGCTCCTGCTCCCAGCAGAGCAGGCTGGAGGTGGTGGGGTGGGATGCAGGCGCTGGGGCTGGGGCTGGAGCTCGTGGGGCTGGACCGAGGCAGCGCACTGGAACGCCAGCTGGTCCAGCGGGGTCTGCATGACCATGGAGCAACGGGTTTGCATTGGCCATGGGCTGCAGGCTGCCACCATTTCCAATGGCTGCACCGGTTCTCTGCTGATGCTCACTTCAGGAGGTGGCTTGGCCAAAGGACCCTGGGGCCAGGCCTACGAGGTGATGCTGTTCCACGCTGAACAGTGCGGTGGAATTCACCTGGAGGAATTCACCACCCAGTGTCGTGGTTTAACCCCAGCCAGCAACTAAGCACCACGCAGCCGCTCACTCACTCCCCCCCACCCAGTGGGATGAGGGAGAAAATCAGGAAAAGAAGTAAAACTTGTCAGTTGAGATAAGAACAGTTTAATAGAACAGAAAAGAAGAAACTAATAATGATAATGATAACACTAATAAAATGACAACAGCAATAATAAAAGGGTTGAAATGTACAAATGATGTGCAGTGCAATTGCTCACCGCCCTCCGATCGACACCCAGCCAGTCCCCGAGCGGCAATCCCCTGCCCCCACTCCCCCCAATTTATATACTGGACATGACAACACCCGGTATGGAATACCCCGTTGGCCGGTTTGGGTCAGCTGCCCTGGCTCTGTCCTGTCCCAACTTCTTGTGCCCCTCCAGCTTTCTTGCTGGCTGGGCATGAGAAGCTGAAAAATCCTTGACTTTAGACTAAATACTACTTAGCAACAACTCAACATTCTTCGCATACTGAACTCAAAACACAGCACTGTACCAGCTACTAGGAAGACAATTAACTCTATCCCAGCTGAAACCAGGACACCCAGGAACCCCAAATGTGTCCCTCAGCTACTCTCGGTGCTGTGGGGATGCTGTGAGTCTGAAAGGAGGACAGGAGGCTGGTGAGGGCTGCTGTCCTCTGAGTGGCATGGAGACTGTTCAGGGAATTTCATTTTGCTTGTGGAAAGTTAGTTGTAGGGGCCAGTGAAAGCAGATGCTTTGTCCTTCCTGTACATGAAATTACCATTCTTAGCATATTTTTTGCCATAATAGGTAGTTGGGTCTATTACATTCTGCCTTTAATAATCTGAGAACTATAATGGTTTAGACAAAAACCAACAAAAAAAGCATTTTTCCTTCCATGAAGGAAGTTACAAATGATGGACCTAGTCTCACTGCCACTTCTCCCACTGCACATTTTTGTACAAAGTTTTGTTCCACTTAATCTGTGAAAGACTTAAAACATTAAACCAAATGATGCAGTGTACATCAGTAATGAAGTTACCTGATGCCTCAAAAAAGCACTGGAGTATTTCTGTTTGCATTTTGTAGTGTGTTCATTTGGTTTTTGTCTTGAATGTTCCCCTGGGTTCTCCAGCTTAGACGAGTCTCACTTGCATGAATTCACAGACAAGACTGTTGCTCATGCTACCCCGTGTGTGTGAGCATCCCCTTCCTGTTCCCCAGCACCCTGGGGTGGCCCCCACCCCATTCCCACAGAGAGGCAGACACCTCTTCATGGCTGAAGTAGTTGGTGTTTATTTGGCAATTAAAGACCAGCAGAACCAGAGGATGTTTCCCTGTGAGCTGGGAGCATCTCCAGGCACAAAAGTTTGCGAGACGCTCAGTGGTACTCGTGGGCCAGCGCGTGGGCCACCACACGGACCATCTTCTGCCAGGCGGCCTGGCAGGCGGGGGTGAAGTCCTTGCCGAAGTGGCTGGCCAGGACGATGATGAGGATGTCTCCCAGGAGCTGGCAATGGAGGGAGGAGAAGCCGTCAGCCCGGTGCTGCCCCCCACCTCCCTCCCCACCATCACACCACCCAGGTGTTCACACATGGACACCAGTTATTGGGGAATTCATTGCAAAGCAAGGAACAGATTTATCACAGCCCCGTGCAGAGGACCGGGCTCCTTGCACAGCCTGCATCTCTGGCACTCACCAGGATGCCTGGATGTGCTGGATTCTACCCCCCAAACACCTTCCTTTGCCTGCTGTGCAGTGTCCTCCCTCTGCTTCAAGTGGATTTATCCTTTCCTTTCATATCCCTACCCACCCTTGCTTTCTCTTGGCTCAGATTCCCTCCTTCTGCTGAAGTGGCTGTGTTTATTTTCTCTCCTGGCTTAACCACTCCATCATAGCCAGGCTTAGCTCTTCCCTCCAAACCCTGTCTCGATTTCTTCCCTTCTGGTCTCTGGCTGCTCCAAGCCAACGTTGCTTGCTACCAGCACATATTCAACTCTGTGCTTCATCCCCATTGATCCCACCTGCCTGGGTCTCTCCTCTCACAGATCCCAGCCCCACAACTCGTCTCTATTCTCCCCAAACATGCCTATTCACTCCCCCTTCCCCTCCACCACCACTGCCCTCCGCAGGCTCCCAGGCTCAGGCAGCCTCAGGGTTTCTCTCTAGGTCTCACTGACTGTCAGAGACCCCTAAAGCCCTCTCCAGAGAACAGAAACCTTTGGCCAGCTGAGGCCGGAGTCTGAGCACAGCTCACCCTGAAGTTCTCGGGGTCCACGTGCAGCTTGTCACAGTGGAGTTTGCTCAGCTGAGCAAAACTTTTCTTGATGTTGTCCAGGTTCTTCACGGCTTCCCCAAAGGAGGTGAGCACTTTCTTGCCATGGGCGCGGACCATGGGGTTGCCAAGGATGGCGGTGGGGCTGGAGAGGTTCCCGAAGGAAGCGAAGAACCTCTGGGTCCAGGGGTAGACGATCAGCAGCCTGAGGAGAGATGGAGGGGGGACACAAGCAGACACAGAGACATTAATGTTCCCCAATGCAATTGCCATGGTTTCTCTGTCCAGGGTGCAGCTGAGCAGACGCCCGGGAGCTGGACCTACCTGGCCAGGGCCTCAGCACCGCAGTCAGCCACATTGACCTTGCCCCAGAGGCCGGTGATGAGCTGCTTCTCTTCGGCTGTCCAGTGCACCATGGTGTCGAGCAAGAGGGTTTGCCTGGGGCTTCCCTGAACAATGACGAGGAAGTGGAGCCGAAGTCTGCCCCAGGGATTTTTATACACTAGTAACGGCTTGTCCTAATCTCAGTTCACGTAGCTATTGGTTGGGTTTGGGGAGGGAGCTGGGCTGCACAAGGAAAGATAGCAATTTTGGATCCTGTCCAAGGGGAAAAGAGGCCCTTTCCCCCCTCTGCCTTTGAGTGGACAAGCATCACCTCATACCCATGCGCTTGTATTTGCAGCTGCAAGCGCAGGTGGAGCTGCCTGCACAGCTTCTCCCCAGCTCTGGGTTTCCAGCATTGCAGAGGTTGCCGGAGGCTGGGGCCTGAACATGCGCTGCAGACCCAAGAAGACAGGCAGTGACGTTCAAAGAGTTTGCAGTCTCCAGCTTGACCATGTTTTCAGACTCTTAATGGTGCATTAGTGCCCTGTACTCCTGGGATTCATCCTGAACAGCTCTAGGCATTATTCACCCCAGCTGGAAGGACCAGAGGCTTACTGGGAAAAAAAGATTGAATGATCATTCCCAAATCTAGGGCCCATGCTTTAAATGCAAGAGCCTCCTTTCTTGTCTGTCCTAGCAAAGAGCTTCAGAGTTGTTGTCTGTCATCACTGTCCATCGTTGTTGTCCATGCTGTTCTGAGCCTAAGCTCTCCTGTTTCCCACCTCTAGTGCAATTCCCTGTCATCAGGGAAAGTGGATCCACCTCGAAGTCACAACTCAGAGTTATGGGTCTCAAGAGCACGGTGTTATTCCTAGCCTTAGTCCTGTGAGGAGTACAAGCCAGACATGTCACCCAAGTGGACAGTCCCACCTGATGCCAGTGGGAATCTAGGACCAGGCTGTACTGTGCAAAACCCATCCAATGTTAATTTTATCTGCTAGCCCTCCAAGAAGAGGACAACACAGCACTTTATTTTAGATTTCGAATGCCTTGTTACTGTATGGGGCTGATGACTGTCTCTTAGTCTAATAACTGGGTGGCTTTGGGGCACAGTTCTGAGCCTGACCAAATCAGAAGTGGGGTGTACACCAAATAAAAGGCAGAACCAAACAGGCAACCATGCTTATTTTTTCAGGCTGCTAGCAGAAATATGCAATAAAACCTTGTCTGCATGGCAAAAGTTTGATGGTTTTGCTGTATCAGGCACTACCACTGACAAATTCTTGAGTGCAGATACTGCTTATACTAGAAAAAAGAGTTCTTTTGATATACAGCATACCTCATACCCCAAAAGAAATAAGCTGTCCCAGCAAAGCAGCATTTCTACTGTTGGTAGAGCTGTCTTGATCAGATTGCTTGTTCACATAAAATAATTCAGCCCTAAGAAACAGCCTTGCAGGGATGATCTCTCACTGCATGCAGAATGAGGTCTGTCCTCTTGTCTTCTTCTTGGCAACCATGGCTGCAAATCTGAAGAGCACTATCTTGTCTCTTATCTGCGTGCTCCAAATAAAACTGTCAGTAAGTTCTTCCAGCCTTAGCTCTGGTCAATACCATTACTCCCTGCAGTTACTATATCTTTGAAAGTGGTGACTGTTTTCCACCCTCCTACTTGACAGGGCGTCTCGATCCACGGTGTTTCCTACTAACAGGGGAGGCTGTCAAAGAATAAAAGTATTCTTACTAGCATAATTTTGCAAACAGGGTCCTGATGCACTGTAGGATGCATTGATGCACTTAAAATCACGCAAGAAGCCTGCAATACAGTCAGGTACTGAGCTCTGCCTTCAGCTGTAATTGGTGACCTGACTTTAAACTAAATTCTCTAATTGCAACTCTAGTTCTGCTATGTACAACTTGGTTCATGCACATGCCCTCTCAGTTAATATGGACATAAGAAATGAGGAGGCTGTAACATCAGTAAATTGCTCTGCGGCCACAGCTTCCAGATTCCTTATTAGCAGAGTGGATTGGTGAACTGGTGCCATCACCTCAGCACCAAAGCAGCTTGGATGCACCATCCCACGAGGGCAGTTTCAAATGCCCATCCCAGGTGTGAGGTGAGATGCTAAACCAAGAGAAGAAGCAAAGGATGAACAACTCCTGAGGCTTGCTGAGCTTTACCTTATCTTTCCTTCCTTCTCCTTCAGCTCTGTCCCTCCCCAGCCTACACAGCTCCTCCTCGCTCACTGCTGTGGGCAGCTGCATCTCCTGACCAGAGAACATCGTCCTGTCCTGGCAAGTGATTCCTTCAAAGTGCTTTTCACATCATCTCCAGCAATTGCATTAGTGCCACAGGCCAGTTATCAGCCGACAGGAGGAAAAAACATGAGATTAAACTCCCTGTGAAAGACTTCCAGGCGCTTTTTAGTTTTAAGATTAGTCAGCCGCAAAGACATTTTAAGGAAACCTGCTATGTTGGGCAGGCCCAGAGGCTGTTTACAACAGTCAGGCAGCGGTCCGTAACACCATCAGAGGCACGAGCTCACAGTCAAGCAGACACAGCCCTGAAGGTGCCTGCAGGGACGGCAGGGTGAGCTCGGCCAGGACGCCACGAGCATTCGCTGTATGCAGCCCTGTACGCTGGGAGACAGCAGAGAAGCACTTGGCAAAGAGCAAAGGCACGACATCCCAGACAGTCCCAGCCCTGTGCTCTGCTTGGGGCTTCTCCAGGAAATCCATCCACCTCATCCATTTTTATAAGGAAGAGTTCATTTTAAGTACATTTTAAAATCACCTGCTCTATGGCTTGGGGGCAGAGGCCTGGCTGGCAATTTTTGGATGCTCAGAGCTCCCAGCGCAGGGGTTGTCTGTTGAGGGGGCTGTTTGGAGGCACAGGGTGGGAGGGGAAATGTTCATCACGATGGGCCAAATAGAGGCAATTTCTGTAGCTTTTTTCCAGTTTGCAGAGTCAAAAGGAGCTCTCCTTTCCCCTAGTGTACCTACAGCAATACATTGCAGCATGCTTATCCCCAAAAGGAAAACTAGGGGCCCTTTTGCTGTCTGCCTGGCATGGATTTCACTATGCTCAGGACTCTCCCCTCAAGCATCCTTCCAGCCAGCTCTTCCCTTTGGTGTGGGTGGAAGATCTCCTAAGTCGTTCTTCATCTCTTGTCCCCACACTGGGCCATGCACACTTCCATGGATTGCAACCTTCCTTTTTATAGATAAACCATCCCAATGATGACAAAAGGCAGCTACAGTGACAGCTTTTCTGAAACAAGCAGAATTTATTGGTCACTCTGATTGCAGCAGGCAGTGTCCCGTGCCAAGCTTTACCAGAGCCCTTATCAGCAGGAGTGGCAGCTGTACCCAGCCTCTGCTGCTCTGGATCCAGGCCAGCCTCTTCTGCCTCCTCCAAAACATGCAATTTTTTGTGTCTTAAGCCAGTAGGTCTCAAGGGTGTCTTTGTTCCTGCTTTATTTGCTGTGATCTTCCTTTCCCAGCTGAAGAGCCCTGTCCAGGCTCATCCCGCTCTGTGCCAGCATCTCGTGGTCTCCTAGCTGAGGACAGGAGCTCACTCATTCCCCCTGTAGTGGAAGCAGCAGACAGCAAAATGGGAATGTGCATCAGCCAGCCCTGCCTTGGTCAGGCTATGGAGGGCTGGAACCACTTCAAAGGGACTCTGGGCTCCAAAAGGCTGTTTGCACCATGCAGAAATCCTGGGGCTCACAGCGAGCACCTGGGTCTCACTGAAATGGCGTAACAGAGGGCAAGGCAGAAGTCAGGTCCTGAACGCGAGCCAACTGCTAAGGACCAAGCTGATGGCTCACTGTGCTCTGGGCACTTCACGACTCCCAGCCCTGCCCGAGCATCCCAGCCATCACTCTGCACCGCTGCTGCAGAAATGCTGCAATGGCCATTTTATCTCACGGTAAACCCCCCCCTCCCTGGTGATTTCAGCAAGCTCAGAGGTACTAGGTGGGCTGGGGCGTGCCCATTGCTGGTTTAGAGGCCAGTATCCCCAGATGTCCCACTAGAGCTCCGTAAGCAAGGGGCACCCCAGCATCTCTTTGTGCATGGAGGTCCAGGACCAGCCCCGCGGGGCAGGCAGGAAAGGGCAGCAGCGAGCAGGCTGATGCCTTTCGGAGGGAGCCAGGAAAAGTAGTCTCCCCTTTGGCCAGCCTGCCTGCCTTTCTGGAGCATGATGCTCCCAGCAGCCCGGAGCCCACCTTCCCCCTTTCATGCCCCTTGCTCCCTCCTTCCCACCCCACAGGCAGCCGCAGAGACACAGGAGCACACCAAGTAGTCCAGAAAATGTGGGGGTTTTATTGACTGTTACAGACACATCTGCCTCCAGAGGGTTTAATGGTACTTGTAGGCTAGAGCATGGGCCACCACGCCGACCAGCTTCTGCCAAGTGGCCTGGCAGGCAGGGGTGAAGTCCTTGGTGAAGTGTGCGGCCAGCACGATGATGAGGATGTCTCCCAGGAGCTGGAGAGGAGAAGGAAGGAAATCAGGTCAGCACGGTGCTGAGCACCCTTCCGCCCTACACAGGACCCAGGGGCTAGAGGGACCCCAGCTCTCTGGTGGGTCCTGGGGGCTGCAGCCCAGGGAGACTCTTTTAGTTGAATTCTCTGTGCAGGAAAATAGTCCTGTGCTGACCATATGCACCAGTATCCACCTACTCTGCCTCTTCTTCTTCTCACACCTGCTTTTTCCTGCCTCTAGACTTTATTTCCAGACACTTTCTGTCCTTTTTTATTTTTTTTTCTGTTGTGAAACTCAATGCCTACTTGAGCAGAGAGTTAGGGGGAGTGTGAGGTCTACCTGCTACATCACCAGGCTTATGGTTAAGTCAGGCTTAAACAGAGACAGAAACAGAGGCCATCAGCCACATCCAGCCCTCTCAATCCCTTCCAGCCTGAACTGCTCCCTCTCTTCACCCATAGTGACTTCTCACCTCCCTGCACCCTGATCTCTTTTGCTTCATTCCCCTCCTGCTCCTCTCCCTCATCTGCTGACCTTGTCCCCAGGCTCGGACCTGTCTTCTCTGTCTCTAATCCCAGTCTGTATCTCTTCCCATCAGTGCCCAGCCCCTGACCATCCCACACTTGCTTTTCCCTCTCCTCCCTTGTCTGCCAGCATTGGAAAAAGGGGAGACAAAGTGGTCCCCATCCTTGGGGCCAGGAGGTGCCAGGGAGAGCTGCCCATGGCACCGACACAGCAGAACTTCCCTCCATGCTCTCCACACTCAGCCCCACTCGGCTTCCCAGCATCTTCCTCCTGCTTTTCTCAAGGCATGCTGGCATGAGCCTCCAGGCTTTCAGGGCAACTCCCTATATTTGTCCCCAGACCCCTCACAGCCTGGAGCCTGGCATTTCCCTGGCATTATCAAATGCCCGACCTTTGCCTCTCCCCCAATTTCCATCCAAGCCAGCCACTTTCTGTTTAGTAACTAAAATATGTGTTATTTGTGCTTGTTTGAAACCCTCCAGGCACTCAGATACTCTGCAGGATGGAGGGAGAGGTGGTCAAGCCCCAAGCACAGCTCACCCTGAAGTTCTCGGGGTCCACGTGCAGCTTCTCGCAGTGCAGCTCGGACAGCTTGGCATAGGTCGCCTTGAGGTTTTCCAGGTTCTTGATGGCTTCCCCAAAGGAGGTGAGCACTTTCTTCCCATGGGCGCGGACCTTGGGGTTGCCAATGATGGCAGTGGGGCTGGAGAGGTTCCCAAAGTTATCAAAGAACCTCTGGGTCCAGGGGTAGACAATCAGCAGCCTGAGGAGAGATGGAGGGGGAACACAAGCAGATACAGAGACATTAATGTTCCCCAATGCAATTGCCATGGTTTCTCTGTCCAGGGTGCAGCTGAGCAGACGCCCGGGAGCTGGACCTACCTGGCCAGGGCCTCGGCACCGCATTCCTCCACATTGACCTTGCTCCAGACGCTGGTGATGAGCTGCTTCTCTTCGGCTGACCAGTGCACCATGGTGGCAGGCGGCTTTGCTCAGAGCTGCAGGAGGACACAGACCCCGTAGCTGAGCTGCGGACCCCGCGGAGGCTTTTATCCGCTGCCGGCAGCTCCTCCCCGTCCTGCACTGTGGGGTCATTGGCTGGGACCAGGGTGGGGGTCCCCACCAGCAGTGGGTCGGTCTGTCCATGGAGTGGTCAGTCCGCTGTGAGGTGTGGTCTTCGAGGAAAAAGCCCCGTGACTTGCTTAACAGGCAGGCTCAGGACACAATATCTCCTTCTCCTTCCCCCCGTGACTGCCTGCTCACCACAGGAGTGCCCATGCCCATGCCACCCAGTGCCCCGCAGCCTGCAGCAGGCACTGACCCATGTGAAAGGTGCTTTACAACAGTGGCTTCATGCCAGCAGCACCCAACCTTTTAGTCCTCTGCAGGATTTACAGGCTCTCTAAACTTGAGGGATATTTCTCTGAGGGGAGAGATGACCTGACTTAGGAGCTTAGGCACCTCACAGACCCTTCTGCACGGGAGCACACTCTTGGGGATGCTGAGTGCTGTTGCCCTTGTCCGCAACTCTGCAGCTCTGGACACACAGACCAGCAGAGAAGCCCCTGCCTGTTTTCCCAAGCAGGCACCTTTCATCAGGCAAAAGTGTGGAAAACATCAGCCTGTCAGTCCAGTTCCTCCACATCTGAACCGTGTGCTGGACACCCACAGATATTCACCCATGCTTGGTGTTAATGAAACAGAGATCACCTCCTCGTGCTCCAGGTTTCGAGGAATACCTGTGTGGGATGCCAGTGCCGGGACAGGCTGTGACTGGGGCCAGGCTCCTCTGCTCTTTTAACAAGGCAAGCACTTCACTGGCCTCTCCCTGATGAGAAATCTAATGCCTTGCACAAGGATAGCAGGACCCGCCATGTTACAACCAGACCAGCAACATCCATTTCTACCAGTTCAAGGTCTGACCAAAGGCTTTTTTTTGGCTCTGGGTGTCACTTTCCTGTTGAACTACACTGGTGTTTTCCTGTTTTTCAGCCTTCAGGTGAAGCTGTGCTCCTGTGCTCAGAAAGGCAAAGCCAGGATGCATGAGGTGTAAGGGCATCCTGACAAGACCAGGGACTTTGGGTCTGTCTGTAGGCAGTCTAGGAGGCTTCATCCAGACCTCCGAGCCGTTCCAGTTACAGATCGATACTGGTCCATTGATCTCATCGAAGCCACACTGAGCAGTGGCACAAGCCCGTCACTATGATCCAGTTGGGGTGGTTCACATCTGTACTCACGTTTCAGCTCCTTGCTGCAGGATCCTAGGAGGCATTATTCATTTCTTTAAATTTCTGAATCCTAGGCAAGGCCCACAGGCCCCTTTCAGCAGCAAGTGAGCCACCAGAGCAGTCTGATAACACAATGTGGAGCGGAGGCTGCTCAGTGCAGATAAAAGTATCGTGCAGGTGGCCAGTGCTTGCTTTAGTTCCTCACCTAAAGAGCAGATGCACGGTCACATGCCCTCTGTTCTTAAGGAGATCAGAAGACTTCAGAAGTTGTCAATTTTCAATAAGACAGGACTCAAAGAGTGAAATCAAATATGTGCAACCCTAAATTCACAGGCAGATATTCCCATCATGTGAATCAGCCAGCCCATACAACTGAGCACGGAGCTTGCCAAAACAGCTGTACACTCAGCTGGGGGATGACAATAAATGACCTAGCATGGCCTTTCATTTATTACTTCTGTCATCCTGTAGTCTGCGTTTCCTGGCAGACCCACATTGAAAATAAAACCCAAGCTACATCTGGGTCTATTATTAGCAATGCATTTGCCTCATCTGCAATAGGAGTCTCATTTTCAGCTCTGCAAAGCTGAACTTTACAAAAGAAAAGATAATCATGCTTTTCTTCTACATTTGAGCCAGCAGCCTGAAAAAGCTTGGGGAGGGGTGACAGAGAGCAGGAGGAGTGTGAAGCTGGGACAAGCAGGACAACATCAAACACAGAGGCTTAGAAGACAGTATTAACTACAGTATTACTATTAACAAGAATCTGTGGTTAATAAATGCTGTTTTTCTGGACTCTGCAGAAAAGCAGGCAGAGATGTGGCTTGCAGTGGGAAACCTCAGGTTCTGGTCCCATGCTTTGACCCATTCAGGGTCTGGTTTTGCTGGTGCAGTTGCAGAGGCAGGACCGCTTCCTCATGGGATGGTTAACGATGGTCACAAAGAGCCGAGGGGAAGGGGGAAGGCAGAGGAAAGAGAGGAAGAAGAGAGGCTGAAGTTATTCCAGCTCGTTTGGTGCTGCTTTTCTGTATTGATTCCTTTTAATGGCTTCTTTATATCCACAGTAATTCTTTAAACTCTTTAAATCCCATAGGATGGGCACTCATAGAGAAGGAATAATAGCAGGTGAACCAGCCAGCTAATTGGGTTAGGGTCATATCAGAGACTTGTACGCCTCTGGATGTGGAGTCTCCATAATAGCAATGAACTTTTACAGCCACTCTGGGCTGTAAATTCATATATGACCTTCAGCCTTCTCCTACCCCACTGGTCCTTTTGGCTCTGTCCAGTCTAGCACTGGTGCCTTGATTTAACTTGAAGGCCAGAGCTAACTTCCCACCACCACACTGCTAATGCAGATACCTTGTAAAGGGTTGCTCCAGAAATGGTGCTTGGGGCAAAAGGGGACTTCAGGCTACTGTCCAGGTGAACCCCAAATTTGGGACCAGAGCAAAGCCTTACCAAATGCTCACAGGCCATAAGGAAACTGGCAGAGCAGCTGCCCTGAACCCACTCAGGACGTGGTCAATGACAAATTCAGGGCAATGCAGAGCAGCAGCAGGCTGGTCTGAATCACCATAATTTATACAACTTTCCCTGGCTGGGACTGTTTGGTCACTAGCCTGAACAGGAAAGCAGAATTTCTGAAAATGCAATTTTTTTCCTTAGGAGGGCAAGGAAGAATAGGAAAGACCACGAACAGAAGAGGTACAGATGACTGTGGTGGAGGTTTGGAGCAGATTGGAGTTTTACAGCAAGCAGGCAGAGAGCTTGATGTTATTACAAGGAGAGTTTATCTAATTTAGCTGTGGCTCATCGCCCGAGGCACTCTGCTTTCAACACAAAGACATTTCAAAATGTTTCTGTGCCATAACAATAAACTAAGGGAAAGTATAACTGCAGGTTAAATGAATGCCTCTCTGCCCCTAACATGGTTGGCTAATTTCAGGACCCAGGTTTAACCCTTTGTACCCTTTAGGCCTGACTCCAAAAGGTGCGGAGCATCCCTTGGTCTGACTGCTCTGGCCTGAATTTCATGCCACATAATGACTGACTTAGCATGCAAGCAGGGGCCTCAGTGTTTTATTTGTGTTAGGGCCTTTTACTGTATTGCTTCAATTTTGTAGGAAATCTCCTGGGTCTGAAATTTGGGTCTCAGGTGACACTGTCTGGAGGTTGGGAGCTGGTTGCAACAGAAGTGCACAGAGGACCTCCAGGGAGCAGTAGGAGATGTGACCTGTCCCTGTTCATACATCCCTGTCCCTATATCCCTGTAAAGGGATTCACCAGGACATACCCAGCCCTAAAGCCAGTCTAGTGTCATAGGCTATGGGGGCTTCAGAGCTGAGCGAAGTGAAGGGATGAGGGGCACAAGGTCAGGCGTATGAGCCAGGATATTCAGGGAAAAGCTAAAAATTTAATTAAACAGCTTCTGAGTTATCCCTCAACAAAAGAACTCTGGCAAAAGCAATCCAGAAATAGGCAAAAGCAACTTTTTTATTCATGACGAGCTGTCTCCAAGACAGTCTCCTTTAAGACAGTGTTTTTCCTGTCTATAACCAAGCTGGTGGTTTGCTCTTACCCCTCACTCTCACTCTCACTGGGGTTTTCATCTGCTCAGCACAAGAGGGACACAGGCTCCTGGCAAGAGGGTCCAACCTGTGGCTTCCTACCAGAGCCTCTGCTCTGGGCTGCAAAATGAGCCCATGCGAGCTCTGGGCTGGAGGGGACACCCGCGTGGGACAGCTGGAGTGAGGGACATGGTGGGTGCAGCACTTCCCGGGGTGCAGAGGGGAAGAGCAATGGGGCGGGGGGTGAGGGACCCAGCTGGGGCTTTCCAGCTGTGACCAGGGGTGTGATGAGTCTCCATCGCAGCACCGTGCAACCTTCGCTGCTGGACCGTGCTGCACCATTGCAGCACCACTTCTCCCTGCTCTGCCTTGCTTTGCCATGCTCGGGCTGGCGTAGCATCCCCGGCCGCGGCATTGTAGCATGACACCCAGCTATCAGCCTGACAGAGGCTGGTTGGGACCCACCGCCCTGGCCATGCCCAGCTCCCCCTCTATCACCTGCGGGCAGCCCATTGCCGCCCACACCCTGCAAGCCCTGTGCCAGATAGCTCTTCACCACCCTCACTGCAACCCGAGATAAAAGTCAGCGCCCGGTTGTGCTCGAGATGTGACAGCCTGTTTTCTGCCTCTGGATTTAGCAGAAACAGGCTCCATTATTAGTGGGGCTGGGGTCCGTTTCTGCTGCATGCTGGTGTATGGACAGCTGTACAGGCATGCCTTCTCCACATATCAGCTGCCGACGTTTGCTAGTCACGCCACTGTGCAGCCCTGCTACCTATGGGGTAAACTCAGTTTTCTTATCATTTTTTCTCTTAGGGCAGGTGAGAGGTGTTACAGGACAGGATTTCAGGATCTCCTTCATCAATGCCTAGTGCCCAGAGGCACTCTGGTTCATGCCAGAGCAAAGTGTGTACCAACAGAGCTGATCAGGAGGATGGGAACCGACGCTCAGTCATTGAGCCCTCCCCTTCTGCTCCTCTAGCAATGTGGGCATCCCTAAATGTGTGTCCCCCGGGGCCCCTGGGCAATGCCAGAGGAGGAGGTGAGCAGAGGAGAGAGGAAGGGATGGAAAATCAGACCCACAGAAAAGGTCCCTTCTGGGCTCTCCTGCCCAGGCAGATGAAATAAGTGATTTTAATACCACGGGATAACACAGTGCCATGAATTATAGTGCCCTGGTTAGGAAACCTACACAGCAAAAAGCCCTCAGGCATTGACGCAGCCCTGCCTGTGACACCGCGTCCCTGTGGTCACACACTAAAATCCTGCAGTGCAACTGCTCTGCTATGTCTTGCTGATAATTCAGCTGAACTGTGGCTAATCCCAAAGTCCTGATCCTTGGTGGTTTGCATTATCCCTGTGGCTCTGTAGGCACGAAGAGTGTCTGGAGTTGGGGGCTGTCCCGGTGTCTCTGCACTCTGACAAGTCAGCTGCAAATGCAGCTCTGCTGATGCAGGGCTTAAACTCACAGCTGTCAGTTCAGGAGAGCAGAAAGTGGCCAGAAAGACCGATTGCGCAGGGCTGGACCCTGGATGCTTTACAGGCCCAGAAAGGGAAGAGCCGAAAAGCTGGATAGGTGCTGGCACAGATGGTCAGGATCAGCCCACTGAGCGCAGAGGGTCTGGGCTCACCTGCTGTGGGACAGGCTGGGATGGGAAATCCCTGTGGGAGGGAGCCCAGACATGCCAGGCAGGTTGGAGACCATCCTCAGGACCTTAGACAAGAGGCGTGAAACCTCTGCCTCTGAAAATCTTGGGGCTTTTGCAGTGTTCTCAAGGCACACGTGGCACCAAATCTCAAGAGCAGGCACCAGCCACCTCCTTGGCTCCCTTAATCACAGACAACCCCCCCTGAAAAAAGCCCCCACCAGTAGATGGGAGCCATAAGAGCTTTGTCCTAGATCTCACAGTCCCACGGCACTTGCTAATGAAAAATGTCCCTGTGAGCAAGCAAGGAGGGCTCCTATGGGACCAAGAAGTGCATTGCTGAGCTCAGACAAGGACTTTTCTCCTCCTGTTTGTGGCAGAGGACCAGCTGGATCAGGAACACATTTTCTGTATGGGTTACATTCCCCTGATGCCTTTCAAGAAGTTAATGCTGGCAATGGACAGAGCCAGACCTGTTCCTGTGTTGGGACTTGGTTTTAGGAAGGCAGAAAGGGAGACCTCACTCCAGCCTGGCACCCACTACTTACGTAGCAAAAGTGGCTCTGAAAATGGGACGGCACCTGGGGCAGCACCTGAGTGGCCGTTTGAGGGCTGCCTATACTGTGTACCCCTCGTGTGGGAGAGCAGCCGCCTGCCCTGAGTGATGCACCAAAACCCCGTGCTTGGGGCAGCCCTTGGCAGAGCCTCTCTCCAGCTGCCCTGCCAGAGGCCCTGGTGTTCAGCAGCTCATCCCAGCACCTCTGTGGTCCCAGGACCTGTGGGTGAATCAGGGACTGGCCTGAAGGTTGTTACTAATTTTGCTCAGCTCTCCACAGCACCAAGCCATCATCCCGGCATCGTGCACTAGGCAGATCCCCTTTCTCCTAAGGAGTCCCAAATAACAGCCTCTCTGTGGGGCTAAGCTGAGGATGGAGGTCAGGGAACGCCCCACAGACCCTGTTTCACACCAGCCCAGAGGGACACTTTATTTTGAGCGTCCTCTTCAGATATCCAGGCAGAAAGACAGCTCTGAAACCAGCATCGCCTGCCTGGCAGAGCCAGACAGGGCTGTCACTCCCGTGCCCAGGACTCAAGCCCGTTTTCTGCAGTGGGATGTTTTAGCTATTTCTGCTGTATTGCTGTGGCAGGCTCTCCCATCATAAATTGAGTGCAATGAGTTTGCACCGGCCCTGGGCACCCACAGCAGGGTGCTGAGTCATGGCAGCCTCTCCCAGCCCAGCTGCAGCACGGGGCTGCGGTGGGGCGATAGCTCAGACGGCACAAACAGGAGCCCGGCTGTGCAGAGATAAGGCAGCCCTTGGCTGAGGAGCAAGCGTTCTGCTTTATGCTGTGTCAGAGTTCTGACACGGCAGAAAATATTTCTGCTGAGGCAGAGTGGCAGCCAGCTGAAAAATACTTAGGTTTATTTATTTATTTATTTTTCTTAGCAGTACCAGGGGAGAGAGGGCAGCCCTGGATTACTTGGAGAAGCGCAGGCTGCTCACCCCTGCGGCAGCGTGGGTTTTGTGACTGCCCTCCATCTCTGGGGCAGAGCTCATGGCAGGCTTAGCTGACTCCTATTCCCAAGGGACGGTACGACATGTCCTAACAACCAGCCCCTCTTCTCCATCCTCCCCTCTTGCCTTGATGCAAGTCTGTGGCAGGGAGGAGTGAAATGTGCCGGCTGCTTTTGAAACCTCTCGTATTTCCACAGGAGAGGGAAACACACAGTCTTGCTCTCCCCGCTCCCCCACCAGAGAAAGGCTCTCAGGGGATCAGACTGCTCTCCTGCTTCCCCCAGCGCTGGCCAGCAGGCAGAGCTCCTTGTGGGGAAACTGAGGCACCGAGCAGGGCAGCTGCACCCAAAGTGTCACGAAATGCTGATGGCAGGGCAGCATCCCCCTCAGGAAAGGGGGTCGTTTGCTGTCCCACACCCTGCTCCTACACCAGGGGTACAGCAAGATACAGCAGGAGAGCTCTTGGTTTCTCAGCACTTAGAGTAGATGCATTAACCCCCACAGCACCAGGTCCACCCTGGCATGAACCATGATGGCAGCAGGGGATGCAGCCTGGAGACCCCTTCCAGAGATGCCCTCCTTTTCCTCCTGGCCTCCCTCTCCCCGGAGAGTCAGGCCAGGCATGGTTGGGTTAAAGGAGCTCCTGCTCTGTGGCAGGGTGATGGATAGATGATTCCTAAAGGTTGTTTCCAGCCCCACTTCAGTTCTGTGAAACTGGAAGGAAACCCTGGAACAGGTCCCTGGTCTCTGGAGCAGACCAGAGCTATGTGGCCTTGTGTCCTGTCCCCAAAAGTGGCTCTCCATTCCCTCTCCAGCCTCTGCCGGCGGTTTCTGATGCTGCTTTGTCACCATGAGAGGATTGATCCTGTGGGCTGGAGACCTGCAGCAGGTGACTTGAGGTGGTCAATGAACAGCCAAATCTTCAGATTCTAGGGAGCTGAAAGGAGCATGTGAAGATTTGTGTGAAAAAGTATTTTCCTAAAGTAGTTTTCCAATCATTACCACAAACTAATGCAAACATCTGTATTTTACTTTAGAAATGTCAATTTTTTATTTATTGGACTTCATGGCAGGGGGGATTGCTCGGTGTTTTCTATAAATCCTCTGCTGCTGCAAGCCCTGATGGTCAGGAACAGGCTGCTTCCTTGCAGCGGAGCTGGTGGGAAGCTCAGGATGGTCGTGAGCGAGGCAGGTGAGTGGGCTCTTTGCTCTGTCGTGGAAGATCGCACTGTGCTGCTGAGGAGGGCTCAGCCGGGTCCCGACTCCTCGCAGATGTGGACAGGGTCCATGATGCTTGCACCTGCAAACACCCCTGTCACCCTCCTGCGGGCCAGCTCATTTCAGCTACCCGAGGTGGGGTTGCTCCAAGAAGCTGTGCTCTGTCCCCTTTCCAGAGGGCTGGCACAGAGATGGGAGACCTCTCAGAGACCCCAAACTCTCATGTTTCCCTGCTTGCGAAGGGGAATACGCAGCCCTGCATCTGCTCAGAGAACCACTCTTTGTGCTAGAGAAGGGTGCAGCCTCTTTTCCACTCATAGCTTTGTGAGAACACTCATTCCCAGTGAAATCCTAGGGTGCAGCTGTGGAATTTGTCATTTTCTGGAGTACATCAAGCTGTAAGAGTTAAAATGAGTCATCACTTAGAAAAGCAACCAAAAGGATTCACCCTTCTTTTGTGCTTTTCCTGACAGGCTGTGACATGTGAGCGCTCAGTATGGATCTGATCTCAAATTTGGGAGGGCCTTGTACTCTGCCAGCCCAGTCCCAGCTCACGCTCTGCCTGCTTGAAGCAGACTGCTTGCTCCAGTGCGTGCTGCGGTGGGGAGCGTGCTGGTTTGCTGCATAAAAGGTGGATGAGACGGGGGACTCCCCCAGTTCTTCATGCATGCAACTGATGCATCTAGCACAGTGTGTGTAAAGCATAGCCAGAGCTCTGGAGGAAGAGATGGGGCATACCAGAAATTTAGGGCAATTAAAAACGACCTCTGACAGTTCCTGTGCTCTCAGGGTGGAGACTGAACTGGGAATTGTGGCTGCTTTAACTGATCCTGTCAGCTGTTTGTGTCTGAAGATAACTTTCTCCCGTAACTCCTCCTCCTTCCCCTCCATGCAATGTGGGGGGTGACCTTTGATAAGCTTCTCGTGAGGACTAGAGAAAACTCCCACACATTAAAGTCTGCAGCTTTGTGCGAGCCCAGGTCAATCCGTGGAACTTAGTCTGTCTTTGTAGTTATCCAAGGGTGCTGCATTGGGCCATAAACCTGTGTACTGAGACAGGGAAGGGCAAAAAGAGAGATGCTGTGGCTTAGAAGCCTCATGAATTTGAGGAAAGAATGGCAATATTTCTGCAATTTTCTGAACAGATAGATTAGATATTTTTAAAGGTAATGGTTTTACAGTTATTTAAGTAATTTCAAAAACTCTTCTAGACTTACAGGTGGATATTCCAGATAAGGTGACATAAACCTCCATAACAGATCTCACTTAGCTGTCAAAACCACTCATTTCCAGAGCAGTTTCTTAAAAACCCTCTTATGCACTCTTTCAGTCCCACTGCCTCCCTCTCTCTTGCTTTCCATGGGATGTCCTTATAGGAGAGGGGGGGGAAAAACCTCTCTGGAAGATGTTAGAAAGCTGATGCAGACCACACTGAGCTGACCTGGGGCAGTGGAGACCTCGCTGATACATGCTAAGGGTGCACTCACTGGCTTTGCTCCCTACAGCCCCTGAACAAGCACCCAGGGGAGCCTGGGAACCCCTGTGGTAGATGGTCCTTCAAAGCCAGACATGAGGACCAGAGTTAGGCACACAGAGAAGCCTGCAATTACCTTGGGGAGAGGACTCTAGAGATTACAGTCCTGGAGTCCTGTCCACATCTTTCTTGGCAGCATGAGGCAGCATGAGTTTACAGAAAGAAAACTTTCTGTAAAAGCAGTTCCATCTTTCCTCCCTGTATTTCTAGCGGAAGGATGTTCAGAGACATTCTGCTTTTATATGATGTCCTTGTAATTTCCAGTTTACATTTATCCATGTACAATTTACACACGTTGCTTTGTGAGTAATCACTATCCTTCAGCTTAAGTAGATCTTTTTCCCTCCATGTGTTTGTAGATGGCCTGTGTTTTGTTGGTCTAAAAAGGCCAGGCTCTACTGGTCTCCATTCCTAAGAAAGTTGTGCTGTCCGTGATCCACCGGTTTGGCAAACACGTGTCCCCCCAGGCCTACGCTTTCACAGCCAACATCCATTTCATTGCCCCACTCATCCTGAATCCTATCGTTTACAGCATGAAAACCAAAACGATGAGGAGATGGATACTGAGGATGTTCTGCCAAAGAGGGGTCTGCAAGTCCAGGGCTGCCATTTGCCTGTAAAGCCAATATGACGGTCACTGCTGACTGTCTTATGCAAGGTTCAAACCCCAAGAAGACCAGCCAGGAGAGGGTAACATGCCAAACACTTCTGCTGATGTAAGGATATAAGGAAGGTAAAAGGTATATGGAAGGTAAAGAATACGTAGATACCTGCGATGTAAGAACCATGGTTTATAAGAATATCTGGTTAAGGGCTCTTCAGCAGGTAAACAGAGGCCAAAGACAGGAAAAATAACAAATCATACCTAGATACACAAACCCAAGACCCCAGGAGATAACAGAGACAATAACACAGACCACAGCCTTCAGTCAGTGATCAAGGGGTGGCTGGAGGAGTCAGGAGGAAAGAGGTTCAAGCAGAACTGCTGAGAAGAGGGAAAGAAAATGATCATGGGTCCTCTGGGAAAGAGCAAACTTAGTGCTGGATATTTGATGGGGCTTGTGTAAAATTTTAGGTGGGATGATTTAAGGGGCTTGTGGAAATGTGCAAAATATATTATGGACCAAAGGCAAAGGAAAGGAGGGATCTAGGTGTATCAGGAAGGAACCAGCACGGGAAAATGTAGGGAGACTGGTAAAGGGGCTGATCAAGTGTAAACAAGTTGCTGGCCAATACACTCTCCAGGCGATGCACCTGATCACCATAGCCTGTCCTGTCTGCTCATTAAACTCACTTCTGGCTCTTTCCTGAGTGACCTTACTGTCTGTGTACAGGGGTATTACAAACAAACATTAAGCTGGACTAACTGATGAATGGGAGGAGACCAGAACCTAGAAACACCCAAGGCTGGCACTGGAGAGTGAGCAAACAGGGCCCAGGGTCTGGGCATGGATCTGGACAGCCTTCTGGTCTGCTCCAGGGTTCAAGGGACCCACGGATGCAAGAGTGTCTGTGAACCAAGTGGGCGAGGGTCGTGTTTTGTCAAGGAGGAATGGGGTTGGGGGGTGCTGGTCATGTCTACATGAGCACTGCTGGTGTCAGTGTGGGTGCCAGGGCAGGCACTGCTCTCTGTGACCACCCTTTTGCCCACCTGGGACTCTGTGTGGCCCCAGGGAGACCAGGCTGGTCACTGGACATTCAGACTTGGTCCATTGTATGTGAGATGGAGGTATGTGAGGTGGAGGACAAGGGCGATCAGGAGCAAGGGGGGCCAGGTCTGGCAAGATTCAGCCCCTACAGACACAGCTGGACTGGCGTCCCAAATGGGGGGCTGATAATAGAAGCAGCCCCCCAGGTCTGCAAGGGGAACCCTTTCTATAAAGCAATGACTTTTGGACTCTCTGACATGAACTAGAAGTGTTGTCTTCTCTTTAAAACACAAGTGTTTTCCTCCCTAGGTTTTTCTTTGTTTCCTCTGGAGCATTTTGCCTGGGTTAGGCTACAACACCAGATTTCTTGAAATAACTGTCATTCCTGAATTAGCATGCACTAATTAGTATGCTGGAGTTTCCATAAGGCACTGCAGCACAACGCCTCCTCAGACTGGCTCATTTAGACTTAGAAGATTGATTTCTTCCCACCTGAGCTTGTGGGGTAGAGCTGTTTCAAAAGGAGCTGTTCTCTTCCAGCTGACCCAGAGGTGCAGGCACTGTGTAAACTATCTGTGGATGGACATTTTAAAACAGTTCAAACATTTAAGAATTGGTTTTGTGTTTCCTGCCAGTGTTTGTTATAAACTGTGCACCCAGCACTGTAACAAGTAACATCATCATGTCCTTGGGAGCACTGTTATTGGGAACTATAAGTATTTTTAAAAGTGGTCCAGTGGATTCCCCTGGCCTTTCCAGGCTCAGACCCCTTGGCACACACCTATACAACCCATGAAGACACATATATGCCTCCTCTCATGTATAATGAAATTACAAGCCCCAGCTAAAGACCCTGGAGACCAGTAATTCTGCTTCTTCCAGTACTGAAGTTTTGGGTTGTTCTGGTGAGAGCTTCAGCCAGACAATCTTTGCCCAAGAGCCGCCTGGCAGAGCTGAATTTTTTTGCCAAAAAATTTCTCTGGTGGCAGTATCTTGTCCCCTCACCTATGACAGTCTGAGCAGAATGACTATTTCTTCTGGCTCCCCTCTCCAAGTGGACAAAAGGTAGTAAAGGAAGAAGAAGGAAATAGGGAAAAGAACAAGGAATGATAGCAGACCACAAAGCCAGGCCAGGGGCTGCTTACTTAAACATCTGCTCTGCAAGAACTGGGCCTTGATGGCATGTGGCAAGCAGGTGTCAGGAGGACCACAGAGCTTCCTGGGGTGGTTTGCAGGGAAACTGCTGGACACGGCTTTTCTGTGCAATGGGAGAGCACCAACTGACGGGGCCAGGCTCCCCTTTGCCAAAAAGTGGCATGTGTTTTTATGTGGCATGGAAGGAGTTCTCCACTCCTCTTTCCTTCCACGGAAGGGAGCAGCTTTCACACAGCACATGTCAGGAGAGGACAGGAGATAAAGCCAGGACCACCACGCGTTGCAGCATAGCCCTATCCATAGCTAAGCGGGGCCGCATCCATTGGGTCCATCTCACGGGTGAGACCCGCTGCCCTCAGCCTCGGGGCTGTCCTCAGACCCTCCCCCTCGGCCAAGAGCTCTGCAGCATGTTGTGGACGGCAAAGGCTTCTACAAGCTCAAAAAGCAGCGAGATGAATTCACAGGGCAGCAAGCCTTGGAGACCAAACCAGCCTCTCTGGCTGAGGAGCCCCGCGGCTTTTCTGCGTCGAGGAGCACCACGGCGCGTTTGCCTTGTGCTTCAGCTCTTCCCCGGGGACCTGCTGGTGGTCAGGCTCTCGGGGTGGTCAGAGCTCCGCCGGGCTCCCGCCAGCCCTCCGAGCCCAGCCCCGCGGCCCCGGAGGGATTCCATCCAGCGCGGCGCGGGAGGGAGCCCGGCGGCATCGGCCGGGGCCGGGCACCGTCCCGCCGGCCGGGAGCGTCGCCAGCAGCACCGGGGAGCTGCCAGCTCGGGATCCCGCGGACTTCCATCCCCGCTTTCCGCGGGGGGGTCTGCCGCGGCTGGGGCTGGGTACCCCGGGGAGGCGGCGGGCGGGCGGAGCGCGGCTCGTTGCTTCCCTCTGCTGGCTGCTGCGGGAGGTGGGACGGGGGAGGCGGGATGCGGGAGGCGGGATGCGGGATGCGGGAAGCGGGATGCGGGATGCGGGAGGTGGGATGCGGGAAGCGGGATGCGGGATGCGGGAGGTGGGATGCGGGATGCGGGATGCGGGAGGTGGGAGGCGGGAAGCGGGATGCGGGATGCGGGATGCGGGAGGTGGGATGCGGGAGGCGGGAGGCGGGATGCGGGAGGCGGGAGGTGGGATGCGGGATGCAGGAGGTGGGATGCAGGAGGCGGGAGGTGGGATGCGGGATGCGGGAGGTGGGATGCGGGATGCAGGAGGTGGGATGCGGGATGCAGGATGCGGGATGCGGGAGGTGGGAGGTGGGATGCGGGGTGCGGGATGCAGGAGGTGGGATGCGGGAGGCGGGATGCGGGATGCGGGAGGTGGGATGCGGGATGCAGGAGGTGGGATGCGGGATGGGGGATGCGGGATGCGGGAGGTGGGATGCAGGATGCGGGATGCGGGATGCAGAAGGTGGGATGTGGGATGCGGGATGCGGGAGGTGGGATGCGGCATACGGGATGCTCCCAGCCCCCGCCGCCCCCGGGCCCCGCTGGCCTCAGCCCACGGTGAGGAGCTCCTCATGTTAAACAAGGACGGGGAGGGGGCATATCTCTGGTTTGGGGACCACAGATGAGAAAGCAAATCCCTGGGGTCACACAGGTTGCCCCATGCCAGATGCACCCCATAGGTTCGTTATCCCATGTCAGGACCTTCACTGAAAGGTTGTTTCTCCTTTTGTTCTTCCTTTTCTCATTTTCCTCCTTTTTCTGAAGCAGGGAGACAGTCCAGAAGTAAAGTCTCTATGACAGGGTCCTCACCTGAGTGGCTTACTGAAGGCCTTTTGCAGAGGATCCCCGATTAAGCCTCTGTCAGAGAAAGGATGCATGCGCACAGAGACCTGCACACCACACGCACCCCGAATACAGCTGCTGCATTCAAAAAGTGGCTGTGCTTTGATTTTGAGACTTTCAGGTTGAAAACCCAAAAGCTGAGGAACTTAAACCCCATGCCTGCTTTCCAGACCTGAGCTGAAGCCTGCCGCCAGCGTGGGACAGGAGAGAAGAATCCCTGAAAGCTGCTGGGCAAAGACAAAACCTGCTGTCCTGGGGACTGCTCTAGGTCCAGGTGCTTGCGTGCAGGGTGAGAGAGAGAAATGAGGTGAGACCAGCCCCCCCAGCCTGAGACCCCGTGACATCTATGTGCCACTGACTCACCCACAAGGAGGGATACCCAAGTTAGGTGTGGGCCATAGATAATTCCAACTTTACCAGTATAAAATTCATTTTCAGGCATTAGAAAGCAAGTATTTGTCTGCCTGTGCCACAGATATGTCAAGTGGGCGACTGAGGCTTGGGGACCTTATTTAATTAAAACCATGAATACTTACACTAGAGTCAATCTGAGCCAGGGGTTATATGTGCTACAATATCTGCGCTGGCGCTGGACAACCATAAGGCATGCACATGCCAACAGCTGGTGACAATGACTTTTTGCAAATAACCCAGTTTTGGGGAGCTTGAAAATCTAATCTTGAAACATTGATTCCCAAGATGTCAGGTCACAATTTTCCTGAGAAAGAAAAGGAAAAAAGAAAAAAAGGAAGAAGAAAGGGAAAAGAAAGTATCTGGCTGAAAAAGAAAATATCTGGCTAAAGTCAATCTGTCTGGGTTCATTTCAGCAACTAAATCTAGATTTATTGCTTAATTTAAGGTACCCAACTTTTATTTTCTTCACAGTTTTATTAGTTTCCATTCCCTCATGACCTTTCTCTCTGCTCACCCACTTGTTGACCATTCCTACTCTTTGTTAATATTGTATTTTCTTTTTATGCCCCCAAAGAGAGTCCTAACAGAGTACAAGCCAATGCTGAGTGCTCAGGCCAGGAATGGCAATGAAAGCCTGCTGCAGAGAGCAGACACATTTACTGTATTAATCACCTTGGTGCTTGAAGCAGCAGAGCCTGAACACCCACAGAAGCAGGCAGAGCAAGGATAGAGGCAGTGATGGCAGCAGATCTTGTGTCATCTCAGTAGGGTTGGCTGGAGGAGGTTAGCATCACTCATCTGTGTGTCTTCAGCCATCCCACCTCATCCCAACCCCACTGTGAAGGGGATGATGATACAGCACTCCAAAGGCTTTGTGCGCTTCGTCCCACGCCATGATCTGCAGAGGCAATGGAAGGTAATCTCTCACCAGGCAGCTCACATTAAAGGAGTTCCACTCAAACCCCCATTAATTTTGTATGCTTTCCATGACACTTGTCCAAGCAGCACAGACCAGAACTCTGCCACTCCCAGCTGCATGTGAGCCCCATGGGGACTCAGGGGGAGCGTATAAATATCACCACCTCCCTGCTGGTGTTCCCTCAGGTTCAGAGGCAGATATCCTCATTCCTCGCTGTCATGGGAGCTGGTGAGTTATTCGCAGCAGCTGTCATTCGGCAGGTTTCTGTGGCTGAGGTGCCTGATTTGATCTAGAAGGTAAAATTCTGCAGTTGGGAGAAACACCCCTGGACCACTCCAGTCTGCAGCTTTAGGCTCTGAGATGAAAAACACCATTTTCCAGGCAGGGTTTGTCATGTAAATGCTGCTACTTTGGCTCCAGGGTCCTTCTCTGACCTGAAGGGTGTGCTACCTGCAGCATCTACCTGCAGGAGAGTTTCCCAGGCTCCACCTGAATTAACATTTCATGCAGGAGATCACAGCCTGGCTCTAAAAACCTGATATCTACCTCATGACCTCATGCTGCCTTTCATGTATAATTCCCAATAAGGGGACTGAGATGTGCATTCAAAGAAGCAGAAGACTATCAGCAAAGTTTTCCGCTGTCATCACCAGACAGGTTATTGCCAGTCAAAGCAGCTGGAGACCGAGCCCTGACCACCCGTTGTCTGCAAAGGGTTCATGGCTCTTCTTCACATTTCGACTAGTTTGACTGATGCTGCCCTCACGGGTGGCTTTGCTATTTCCCTGGAAATACTGCAAATCACCTTCTGGGTCAGGCTGAGCAACTTGCAGAGGAAGGGGAAGCACAGACAAGAGTCCCAAGGTAGCACCAAGGAGGAAGGCTGCAGCAGTCCCTGGCATGCACAGAGACGATGCTGCATGCACAAACTCTGCGCATGTTGGGTCACTGGAGCATTTGGGTTGGTTTGGTGTGCATCTGGTGGCAGAAGTGGCCAGCTGAGACCAGAATAGGAAGACGTGACACAGTGTGGGGCAGATTATGCTAGGGTAGCACTGCTGGGTTCTATTTCACCCAGCTGCAGTGCAAATGGCCCCCCCACCCCATTATGCAGCGGGGCAATCCTTGGGCTCTGGCATGAGCAAACACTGAGGGTCCTGAGCTCCTCTGTGCAAACTCTGCCAGGATTGCACAGCTTTCCTACCAACAGCTGTGCTCTGCCTTAGACCTTTGCTTCTGACTTTGCTTTAAAATTCAGTCGCTGTTCTGCCTCTCCGGCACATGGTTGTTCCCTGAGATCACCTACTCTGCAGGGTGCTGATCTTCCATGCTGCTTTGTTTTGCACAGGTTCATGGATCATCCTTCCATATTGATGTGATGCAGACAACAGTAAACAGCCCTGTTGACCTGGATGCTGTGCAAGCCTTCCCTGCCTTGCAGGGATCCTAGTCTGCCGTCATGGAAAATGTGGTGTGAATTAGTGAGGAGAGAGGTGAGGTAGGTACTGAAAGAAATAGCATGTCATATAAAATCAGTGTCAGTCAGTCCTGACTTGTCTCCTGCCTCATATGCTTTTGGGTGCTACAGAACAAAAGCACAATAAATAACAGCAATTGGAGCTGGAGGGGCTGGATTCCTGGGTGCTTTGCCAAGTTTTGCACCAACTTGTGAACTTTGGTAAATCACTTTGCTGGATTTCAATATCTGAGGCTACAAAATACACTTTTAAATTTAATTTATTACTTGATTTGTAGTCAGTATCTCAAGCATGCTTCCCCGGCATGTGGGGGAGTGTTTTTTTAAAACACTTTGGGATCTAGAGAAATAAAGTGCTCTAGGGAAACTCAGGTAGGTTTTTCTGTATTATGAACTGTGCTCCCTACCTCTTCCCCTATTTTCACTTACAGGGAAAGGAGCCCAAACTAATTCAGTTATCAACCTACCATGGTGGCTATCAATCAAACCAGCTTACAGCCTGCCTCATTCCTTCTGCTGGGCATGGCAGGCCTGGAGGACCTGCACATCTGGCTCTCCATCCCCTTCTGCTTGGTGTACATCTCAGCGCTCCTTGAGAAGTTCATCCTCTTGTTTGTCATTGTGACAGAGCGAAGCCTCCACAAGCCGACGTACCTCTTCCTGGCCATGTTAGTGGTGGCAGATCTCGTATTATCCTCCTCCACAGTGCCCAAAGCCCTGAGCATATTCTGGTCCCTTTCCAAGAAGATGTCTTTCCATGCCTGCCTTACCCAGATGTTCTTCACACACCTGAGCTTCATTGCAGAGTCGATCATTCTGGTGGCCATGGCGTTTGACCAGTACATGGCCATCTGCAACCCCCTGTGATATGCCACAGTGTTCACGCACTCGGTGATAGCCAAGATAGGGCTGGCTGCAATAGCCAAGAGCTTTTGTGTGATGTTCCCAACAATATTCCTCCTTCAGAGGCTGCCATGCTGTGGACACAGCATCATGCCACACACCTACTGTGAGCACATGGGCATCGCCCGGCTGGCATGTGCCAACATCTCTGTTAACATCTGGTACGGCTTTGCCACCACCCTTCTGTCCCCAGGCCTGGATATTGTGCTCATTGGGGTATCGTACGTCCTCATTCTCCGGGCTGTCTTCAGGCTCTCATCCAAGGATGCCCAGCTCAAGGCAGTTGGCACCTGCAGCTCTCATGCCTGCGTTATATTAATGTTCTACACATCAGCATTTTTCTCATTTTTCACTCATTGCTTTGGCCACAACGTCCCTCACCGTGTTCACATCCTGTTGGCCAGTCTCTATGTGCTCCTGCCACCTATGCTAAACCCCATCATCTATGCTATGAAAAACAAACTAATTCGAGAAAAGGTGTCCCAGGTACTCTTCAGGACTGGGCAAGTGCGGTGACAGGGATGCTTTTACTTTGAAAGGAAAGCACAGAGAAATGCTCTGGACCAAAGAAGCAGGGCATATGCATGTGAAATAACACAGTTTCCTACCTTTTTTAGACTCAGCCCAACATCACTGCTGATCAGATTTCCTGCTAGATGTTTCCTCAGACTAAATTGCAACACTAATGAAAAAGGAGAAGTTAGTGGGGAACCACAGACCAGAATTTGGGCTGATGCAATCTGGTGTTATACCATTACCGTCAGAGCTTTATCGATAGGTTTGGTTGGACCTACATGGTGATGAGATGCATGTTTTCTGCTTGGACTCTGCCACGGCCAGCTCCCCATTCAGTGCATGTTTCTGTATCTTGTATCTCCATGTTTTCAGAAAATATCAAACATTTTCCTAGGTATAAGCTGAGAAAAACATATTGTATTGTATTAAATGCAGGAATTACTGATCAAGTTTCTCTGACCTCTTCAGTGCAAGCTAGATAAACATAATCAATCATTTAAATTTCCTACTGCCAAGAGTCAGCACTGCTGCCTCTGCATCACTGAATTTTTGCTAATTTGTAATGGTTGGAGATCTGCCCCCAAATGAGATCTTTTTCAGGAAAACAAAACCAAACCCAGAAGTTTTTATAAATGGGGTGAATCATTACAAAATGGTTTGTGGCTCAAAGTTCTGCATCTTCCCAAAAGCCACATTCAAGACCACACAGGTGAGCAGGTCACTCCCCGTGCAATGGCAGCATTGATGTCTGTCCTCCCCTGCTCTGCATCCCACGTAGCTCGTGATGCTGAGCAGTGGCTTGAGCTGCCCCTCCAGACCCTTCCCTCCTGCCTGCCACTGGCAGGATCTCCCTTCTCCAGTGACCTGGTTGTTCTCATTAAACCTGGAAGCTCTTGATATCCCCATGATTGTTGTGTCTCTGTCAGACTTGGTAGAAAATAACCAGAAAATTAAGAGTTTATGTGGGAGCTGACAGACAGACACAGATGCATACACCTTGCTTTCTTTGATTTACACAGGAAGGTGAATCAGCTGTAAAAAAATATGAAAACTGGAAGAAAGGGGAGGTTGATAGGGATTGGTATGAATACTAATGTAGGAAGTGTGGGAAATTCATATAGGGTTGTTTGGGTTTTTTTCACACAGAAAAATCCATAACCAGGAGAAAGAAGGACTTTAAGAGAGATGTTTTCTAAGCAATAACTGAAAAAAGATAATTAAGAAATTACTCAGTCACCATATGGACAGTGAAACTGTCAGTCAGGGTGGAAATGCTCAGGAAATGTTTGCCTTGAGGAAAAAGCCAGGTGCTAAAGTTTTACCATGTGCAAATGATGAAATATCCTCCCTCCAGGAGTCCCAAAGAAGACATTAAAACAATAAATACAGGAACTTTCTCAGATCTGTGGCTGCAGATGATTGCTGTTTAAGAATTTTAAAAGATCTTGGTGATTTTGCTGCCATGCAATGTGTACACATTTCTACTTGCAGGATGACCCACACAGTCAGTCCACAGCTCCATCGCTGCAGGGACCAGCCAGAGCCAGCCAGGGGCTTTGCCGCTGAGACGTGGTCCTTACCTGTCCCAAACCCCAGGACCCCAATGCTGCCAGGTGACAAGGATCACTCACACATGACTGAGTGCAGGCTCGTGTCAGAAAGAACACTTGCTTTCCTGCTCAGCAGGTCCCCCTGGTCCCTGTTGGTTTCTGATTTGATTGCAATATTGCTAAGCAGAGACATTGTCCAACAAGCAAAAAAAAAAGGAAAAAAAACCCAACAGTATAAGTTCCTCCTATTTGTGGGGCAGGAGCTGAAGCAGAGAATTACAGAGAAGTGCATCATGTCTGCAGGTAACGGAGAGCTTCTGGGAAAGAGGGTAGCTCTGGGAATTTTCTGGCGGAGCTGCAGCCTGGGGCTGGGTAGGTGGAAAGGAGAAGATGGACCAGTGGGTCGCAGGGCCAGGAGAAGCAGCTGGAGCAGAGTGTTGGGAGGGGAAGGTGGGAAGCCCACACTTGGGACTACCAAACATTCCTGGGCAGCCCAGATTTCCCAGAGACATTTTTGAAGCTCTGCTGGGATGGGGAAGGGCTGGGGCCAGATCCCACTTTGGTCTGGAAGTCCCTTCCACTTGTGGACCAGAAAATCCTTCATTTCACCATCCCCAACAGAAGCAGATACAAGAAACTCCCCATCGGTATGGTAATGAGAAATCTCATGGTCCTAGGACAAGCAACATTGATCACGCAAGGCAGGGCCATGTGATGAGTAGGGCTAGATCACAGCAAGGACTCAGGGTGATAAAACAACTCTCTGAAATTCATCAGTCCACAAGGATCAGCGAGAGACCTCTGTGTGTTAATCCACCTCTGCCTTCAGCATCCAATGTGAAACAAATGAAAGTGCCTCTGAGCAACCAGAGCCCAAGGAATTCCTCTTTCCCTCGAAGGCATGCAATTAGTAGACCACTAATGCTCCTCAAGGATGGGTCTTGACCATGTATGTCTTGTCCTTACTACTATCTCTGTCCCACAAAGCTGTGCATCAGCTCATCCTTTCAGGGTCTTCAAGGAAAAAACAGTGTGAAGTATGGTTCAGCCTTCCCATGGCACATTCCAGGAGATGGCAGATGCAGAACCTTTGCTCAGAAAGGTGTCTGGAGGCAAAACTTGTTGAGCTCACACCATAGCATAATGGGTATTAAATACTGGTGAAATGGGACATTTGAGTGCCAGGCAGAAAAAAACAACTCCTCTCTGCTCCAAATCCTGTTTGTTTGTTTACATGGAAATAGAAATACATGATAAATCATGGCTTAATCATACAGGCATTACTAAGGAAAAACCCCAGTTCTCTCTGTTCGTGGGCTGACAGCCCATCCTGCGCACAGGCAGCAGGGTTTGGTATGCCCTGGGAACACTGGGCTCACGGTGCAGACATGTACTTGTACTTTTGTGCATGAAACCCCAGGGAGACCTATGGCAAACCCATCCTCATTGTGGGTCTCACAGCTTACCCAGTCTGTCTGAGATGATTCATCCAGCAGGAATCCCACCTCGAGGACCTCCCTTGTCAGCTCCTCTGCAGACCCACAGACCTGGTTCTTAAAACTGCCTATCTCGTGATAGCCTGCATTTGCTTTTGCTGGTTAATCTTTAACTCTCCTTTATACCCACTGAGAATAACTGGTCTTACTGATAACCCCTTTCTGATCCTTGTGATGGTTGTGTTCCCTAATTAACTGATACAAATTGCTGATATTCCTAGCATAATATTGGTGGATATATCCAGTACTCTGCTGCAACATTTTAAACTTTATTGAAGTATTTATTCTTTCCTTTTTTTTTACCAAAGAAAGCTGACAGAACATCATTTTCCATTAGACATTATTGTAAGAGGAAAATCAATAGAGAAAATTATGTTTGGTTAAAATATTTACGCAATTACATCACTCGGAGTTATATGCATTTCTTCTCCTTAATAACATCTTATGTGTGCAATGCAAGAAGCCGCATCTGACCATAAAAATGGCACATCTTTTAACTGGGATTTTATTGCTCAAGTCTTAGCAGTTATTCAAGTTGGCACCAGGTGATGAGTTTGCCCTTAAACTTTTAACCTAATTCTCGTTGCCCTTCTGAGCTGTGTGACTCCTCTGCCACCTGCAAGGCTTCACCCACCCATGCAATCATGGTCAGACCGCTCAGCTCTGATGCAGCTCACAGCATGACTGTGGAGTCACATCTGGCTTCTTGAAGCTTTCTGGTGGTTCGGGTTACAGATCTGTTTGGTTTTCACACTGTACACGATCAGGCTCATCATGGTGGGACCAGCAAGCAGATGTTGGCGATGAGGATGTGAGCAGTGGGAGAAGCACTTTTTTCCAGACTTGTGAATCATGGACAGACTGATCACTGTGATGTCAAAGATTAGGACAGCACAGACGTGGGAGGTGCAAGTGTTCAAGGCCCTGGACTGCCCCTTCTTGGATGCAATACTCAAGACAGTCTTAAGGATCATGATGTACAACAGAACAAGTAACAGTGAGTCTAAAGCCATTGAGGAAAGAGCAAACACTTGAGCCATAAATGCCGCTGTCTCATAAATGTCACATAAATGTGACTGAGCCACCCTGATGATATCCTGGTGTAGATAAGAAAGCGTGCAAGAGACCATTTGCTCAGCAATATTGCAGCACCTTCAGAAGAAAGGAGGCCAGGAACACCAGAAATACCACCTGGATGGTCAACCCCACACCAGTCTTGGTGCCACGGAGACTGTCAGGAGCGATGTATGCCTCAGGGGCTGCAGATCACGGCAGAGGTCAAAAGCCAGAGCCATCAGCACAGCATATTCGATGGTGGAGGTGTGGATGAAATACACCTAGTTGAGGTATGCATCAAAGCGGACGGCTTGGTAATAAAACCCACACAGCCCAGGCTCCAGCATCTCCAGCCTGTCACTGTCTGCTGTACTGGAAGACCCAAACTGGACCTAGTGCCCAGATCCGGTCTCAGCAGTGCTGAACTGTTGGGGAACCGCTGCCCCGCACAGCCTGCGTGCCCCAGCACCCCCAAAGACCCACCACTGGCCACCTCTGCTGCAAGGTCTCCTGGTGATGTTGGGGTAACTTGTACGCACCGGGACCCCAGGCCCTTTTCCACAGATCTCCTTTCTAGCCAGACAGTCCCCATCTAGAATAAAAGCATCCATTAAAACGAAATTTAAAACAAAATCTGTGGGACAAATCTATTCAGACCCAAGGCCCCCTGTGGCAACAGCATACTACGTCCTCAAGCACTGCTTTTATTTGTGCTAATTTTCATTAATAATAACAACTGACTGTTATGACTCAGCTGTATATTTGAACTCTGTGGGATTTACTTTCTAGAAACCTCACATTTCATAATCCCTGAACCATTCTGACTTCAGTAAGATTATCAATTCACAACCACTTGTATTTACAATCCTACTATCTCAGCCGTCCCAAATAGCTTTGATGCCCACTTACAGCCTCCTCTTCAGGAGCTGTGATCAGTGTAAGTCACAACTAGCAACCCTCTCATAGAAATACCTCCCCCACTTCAGTTGGAAGTCCCTCTGTTACATATAGTAAAGTGATTTTTTTTTTTCTTTTCTGGAATTTCCCATGGAAGAACAAAAAAAAAAGTCTCCTGCCAGGCTTGATTGTCAATCAATCTTGAAAGCCTTTTTGTCAGAAGTGTGATATCCATACTTCCCAGAGACAGACAGAGATAACCATTCATAAAACACCTCGCATTTCTAGCAGCACTCACAAAATTAATACAGCCAGCTGCTGTATTTTTCACCAAATCATACAGTTTACACCTGAAGGGGAGTTGAAATCTAAATACTCAGAGTTGAGTTTATCTTACAATTCATGAGAAAGTAAAAACGGAAAGGATCAAGAGGCCAAATTGGTCAGTGATCAGATCACATCTCTCGTAGAGCAATATCACACACGTCCCACAGGCAACATGGCTCTGGATGCAGCCCCGCACAATGTCCCTTCTCTCAGTACCACATCACCCATGACTGCTCTTCAGTTTATAAACACCACTATAAACTCTCCAGTCTTTTCTGCTATCTACTTGTGTTTTTCCTATCCTGAATGTGAATTTTATTCTATTTGTGGTTTGGTGGGTTTTTTTGACCATTCCTTCAGTTTTTCAAAACTACCCTGGGCACTAATATTTCTTTTTTCTGTGCTTCTGGAGAGGCTGTGGATTTAATAAGTATTTCTTTGCTCTCCTACCCAGGCTAATATAAGGTCCAGGATGCTCATTTAGATTCTCATTTCATCTTTCTTTGCAGCAGCACAAGAAATGGGATTTGAAACTTCCCCATAATGGTTCAAGCTCAGCAATATTCTCTGGCTCGTTTATGAAAATACTATGTCATATGCATGCTAATTCATCTCAAAAATTAAGAGATACTCTTTTCCCCTATGTACAAACTTTGTTACCCTTCCACACAAGAGAAACGATCCGATTGATGCAGTTTGTATTTCATAAATCCATAAAAGTTTCTGATTGTCTCATTATTTGCCAAAAAACATTATTTGATCATTCATTTATGTATAAATTTTCTAAGGATTGTGACTAAATTTTAACCTAGAGTCTAGATGCAAGGGTATGAACATGTGAGGGAGTCCCTAGCCAGTGAATTGCTGGCAGCTGGGAGGTTTTTCCAGCAGCATCATGAAGTTTGGTGGTACAAGGACCTGCGCCCTGTCCCCAGGGCGAGCGGTGCAGCCCAGACTCCTCCAGGCTGTTAAACTGTGCACGACTCCAAAGATAGTGACCATGACCAGCCCCCGGCCAAAGATGCCCCGAGATGGTCCCCACAGCGCCGCACATCCGACACCCGGGCTCCAGCCCCTGCCCGTGCACAGGGCAGTTTGCTTGTACAGACTTCGCTTGTGCTGGCCCCCTTCCTGTACTTTCCTACTGGCTGCTATTAGAGTGTTCAGACCTCCTTTTTTTCCAATTTTAAAGACTTTTTTCCTCCACCTTTTTCCAGGTTTGTGCTCTTTCCTCCCTCCATCCCCCTGGTATCTGAACAGCAGTGAGGAGATAAAATTGCTTTCTTTAGTAATATTTGAGGCTGAGATGAGGCCAGTCATCAACCTCAATATATTACTGTGAAATAGAAATGGGACCGTTGCCTTTAGCAGAGTTTCTCCAGATTCATGCTAGCTTCACTGAAGAATATCAGGGTCTAAATTCAAATAAGGGAGGACAGGCTATGTATATCACTTCAGGTCCCACCATGCACAAATGACAGAGTGAACCCCAAACTTTTAGAGTAATTGGAAAAAGTTTCAAGAGCAAGATATTAGTTTTCTGTTGATGACTAAGAGCAAAGTGAAGAATCTGAAAGATAAGACCCATCAATAGAGTGATTTTTAAGCAAACATCTGGATAGATGGATGCCTAGACAGATGTTTTCTTACACAGGAAAATGGAGCATCTGCTGCGGCCAGTGCAGCAGAATCAAAGCATTCTGCTTGTCATGATCTTTGTGTAGCACTAAAAATCCCTTAAATGCATTTTATATGAGAGGTGTATGGACTCCTGAGGGAGGATTTATCATGGAGCCTGGCAATCCCCATAGTAATTTACTCAGCTGGGAGTCTCAGCTGATATTTATCTCTTTAAACTGCAGATCACCTTTAACATTGCACAAGCAGTGAAACACTCCTGTGTGTTTATTCAGTCTAGAACATTCTTTGCCTGTTTCAACTTCTGTGCTTAATTTATTTTCAGTATCTCATTGATTGTAAAAGACAGAAATGGAAGAATTCACTACAACAGACTGCCGGTGGTTCACAAGTATGCTCCTGCTGAAGGGGGGGGCTGTGGCAAGGCAAGCCAGGCACTGGCCCTGTTTAAACAGAAGAGCAAACATTGTTATACACTTCTACATCTTCCCAATACAAACCTCCCACGGTAACAGCATCAATAACTAGTAAATCCAAGGAGTGCAGACTTCACATCTTCCGAGCCTTTTATATACATATATGGAAATGTAGTACTCAGATCACCACCTAAAATTCTATTCTTTATGGTATTTACAGATACAGCCCTTCTGCTGGACCTTGGATCACCACCACAGAGGCCAGGTTCCACTTTTAAAGCCACAGATATAAACTATTTGGCCTCTATATTTGCAGCTTACAGCAAGCAGACTGCTCCTGCCTGCACATCAGGAGGTTGCTTTGCTGCACGCACGAGCTCTCTTCCCCATGCCCCCTCCATCCCCTGGGGTGGATATCCACCAGCCTCCCTCCTCCTGCCTTTTGGGGGAACCAGTGACTGGCCAAATACTGGGGTCTCCAAACATTTGCTTCCCAAGTTAAGATCAAAGCAATCTTTAAATCCAAATACAGGTTGAGTAGAACTACCCTTGCCCCCTTCCTGCCCCATGGTGGGCTGTCAGCACTCCGCGGGCTGAACACCTTGCTCCAGAGGGGCCCCCGAGCTGGTCCCACAACTGTCCCATGCTCCCAAGGTGCAGCAGGCAGCTGGACCCCATCACGGCATACAGCATTAACAGCCCAAGTGACCCACAGTGACCGAGATGGGACAGAGTACATCTTAAGTTGTCTAAAAGGGAGAGGGACAGACAGGGCTGCAGGCTGTGCCTGGGAAGGACGCATAGATTGCAGATCCAGATGCCAGGCTTTGGCCACTTGCTGCAACATCTGTATGGGGATTTGCACAGCTGTCCCATGGGCCAGGCTAAGTGTCTAGTGTGGGAGACTGGATCAGCCACGAGGGTACTGGTCACCCAGTCCCTCTGCTGGAGGAGCCCCCCCCCAGTTCGGTGGCACTGGAAGGAGGGAGAGGATCAGAGCTGCTGGACTCGTCACGCTCCTCAACCTCCTGCTCTGCCAGTCTGACACTCACCACTGCCACGCCATGCTGACGGCTCACATGGGGCTCAGCACCAGCCTGACCACAGCCATCCCCTGCGTCTGCCTGTCTTTCTGCAGCCAGCACTGAGCAGAGCAAAGGTGGAGAACTCAGTGCTGCACAAGTCCCCAGGGAGGTGGATGGGTCTTGCACCACAGGAGACTTCCCCAGGCCCTGCTCACTCCTGCCGTCCTTTGCTGATGCTCTGGGGCAGTGAGACAGGTAGACATGCTCCTTTTTGTGCATGTCAGGGTGTGGAAAGAAGATGAGGCAGAGCCTGTCCAGGGAGGGAAGGAGGAATGTTTCTGCCATTGCATTTCAGCAGGTAATCACCTTGTGTTCAAAGCAAACAGAAAACATCCAGCTCTAGCGGTTGGCAGGCACTGCAGTGTTTCAGCACGCGGCCCCGCAGCCACACCAGTGCCTGCAAACTCAGCGCGTTCAGGGTGGAGAAGGATCCCAGTCACGCATGAGTTACAGACACCAAAGGGTCTGCACAGTCACATCCCACTGCACTCCCAGATCTCTTGGACACAGCACGGAGCCAGGCTCTTGGGGTGGCTGGTTGCTGATTTAGGCAGCTGCTGCACTGAAGATTTCTCCTACAGCTCCTGCCTTGGGGATGGTTAATAAAGACACAGCATCCCTCCTGCACTGACAATGCACATCTGTCCCCAAGGATAGGATCCCAGTGCTGGTCTCTGTCAACAGCCCTTCATACCACCAAGGATGAGCAGAAAAAGCTTTACTGGGTTGGAGCTGGGACCACTGGGGAGGACAGTGTGGCACCCTGGGAGGGCTCCTCAGCCAGCTCCTGGGACATGGCCAGGGACCGCAGGGCAGCTGTGTCCTCCAGAGCCCCCCACCCGTGTGCACCAGGGTCTGGAGGATGGAGAGCCCAGAGCTCCCCAGCAGCGGTGGGGGCACACATCTGCCCTGCAGCCCCAAAGGCAGCTGTCCCAAACAAACATGGGAAAACAAAGGAAACCTCACCTCATCTCAGGGCTGGATTTCATGGCAGCCAGCAGAACACCATAAAAATGAAAACTCCCGATTCCACTGGATGCTAAAAACAGGCATTAAACAGAAACGTGAGATATGTGCCATAAATCTCAGAGCCATTCTTCTTAAGCTATATTTAGCTGTGAAGATTGCTACCTTTCAGACTGGAAGAACAGCTTGCAAGTTTGAAAGATTTTTATAGTTTTTCTGACTGTAAGTTCATCTAATAAGAGACAGCACATCTCACCACAAACTATATTTGTCTGACATATTTGCAGCTACATACTTACAGTAGCTAAGTATTTATAATTATATTTTTGTAGCTACAACAAACACTACCTCTGCTAGCTCTTCCCTCAGTTTCTGCAGTCTTGACTGGTACAGCTGCCAGCCGTCCTGCCCATAGTCTCCTCATGGCCCCAGATTATTTCTCAGGGACTTATGTCCAGCAGTTTTCTTTGCACTTACTGGAGCAGGATGCTTTGGCTGGCATCAAGGATAAAGCCTGTTGACTGATGCTCAGGAAAGAGTCAGATGTGTTTCACATTCATTTCAGTTAAGGACTGTTAGTGAGGGAAGGGATGTGCATCTTTTATTTCTCAAATTCCTCCTAGCTTGGGATGTGTGGCCTTCTTGCACAACAGGATTGGAGACCTGAGCAAAAGGAGGAGGTGAGGTTTCAAATCTTGTTTGCAATTCTGCCCTGAGATGCAGGGATTTCATTTTGCTTTAAAATGCTGTGCTGAAAAATACTATTAATCAGTATACAGGCTTTTCTCGGTGCATGTGTTTTCTAAACAGCTAAAAGTGTCTAACAATGAGTTAGAACTATTTAAAAAAATAAGTATTGGTAGAAAAAGACAGTATGGCTGAAGAATAAGACCTCAGATTGAAATGAGGACATACGTGATGATGAAAGCATTTCCAGTGAGCAGTGATGCTTTGTCCCTCGTGATTTTATCAAGTGAATAATTTTTCAATAAAGTGTAATGAAAAAATCCATGTATTATTCAAAATGTTGTACTGCCATCTCAGTGTGGCTTTAATAAGTGAACAAAGTATAGCAATCAGGTATTTCTACTTCTCAAATGTGAGCTAGGGGTCACAGCCCCATACAACAGAGACGCACTGACCTCTTCCTCCGTGCTCTTGGCCCCCCCAAGGACGATGGTTTCTGTCTCTGGTCCATACCAAAAAACACAGGCTGGGAAAATAGGGACCTTCAGAGTCCAGGCAGGGTACCAAAGTCAGACAGGAGGTTCCTTGTCCTGGTGAGGATCCTGCTATTTCAAGGAAAGAAGAAACACAAATCTGTATCTGTGGGCATGAGGAAACTCCTCGTTGAGTTCGCAGCAGCAGGGGAAAGGAGCAATGATGCATGATCATTGTTGTGTCAGGGGTTGCACAAGAAACTCAAGGCACCCTTAAATCTGAAATTCTCTCCAAAATGACCTGCAAGATGCAGGGGTGATACAGAAAGTGCTTTATGCAGCCCTGAACCACCATCACCCTGAGACAGGCAGAATGGAGAATCAGAGCAAGGTGCTCTCAGAAGCATTGTCTGACACACAGGTTTCCCTTGTGCTTCGAGTCTTTGTGCATTGAACAGAGCAGGTCTGCTAAATTTTTTATTTTTTTTTTTTTTTTACACTTAAGGGCTAGTGCCCCTTTGCATGCAAGATGGCATTTTAACATTGCCTGTTGGCAAATCCAAAATGGCTTTAGGATTTACCTTTCAAGGTAAAACATGGTGTGGTTTTTAACCGTGACTATAACTCACCACTGGAACAAGTGACAACAGATGGTGGTGAATGCTCTCCCTGAAGGAGTTTCATCCAGAGCCTTCCTAAAAGATCTCTGTGCCACAAAATAGTTTGTGTGGAACACAGAGTCTTTGGGGGAATTGTTAGAGCTGAGGTAACAGATGACATCAGACCCATCCTTTCAGCTGTCTTTAAAAGCTGTGTCCTGCAAGTCAGAAAGAAAAAGCATATCTAATACAGAGGAAAAGGAACAGAAAGAGGCAAAATTGCTGAAAAACGCCTGCCCTGGGAACCCTCCCAGCCCTGACTCTTCTGAAGCTCAGAGTGGATGTGTTATTGATAGGAAAAGTTTCTTGACTCCATTGTCTGAATTTTAGAGATAGTTATAGTGTTTTGCAGCTGGCTGCACACAAGCTACATAGTGTCTGCCGCAGCTATGAAATACATATGATGATAAATATAGTTGTCTCTTCTACTCAGTAATTCAGTATTTCTAGAAGCCCTTTGCTATGGTTAACACTGGGGGGCAGCTCAGACCCACACAGCCGCTCGCTCATTCACCCCATGGTGGGATGGAGAGAGAATCGGAAAGGTAAAAGTGCAAAAACTCATGAGTTGACATAAAGACAATTTAATAGGCAAATTAAACCCACCTTCCTTCTTCCCCACTCTTTTATTGCTGAGGACATCCTATGGTCTGGGATATCTCTTCAGTCAGTTGGGGTCAGCTGTCCCAGCTGTGCCCCCTCCCAGCTCCTTGTGCACCCCAAGGCTATTCGCTGGTGGGGCAGCATGAGGAGCAGAAAAGGCACTGAAGTTGAATGTCAGAAAGAGAATGGCTACAGCCAAGCCATACCAGTTATTGAATGCAAGCAGATGTGCAGACATTGATCAGACAACAGGCGATGGCAGCCCTCCTAAGAGGCATCTGCACAGAGCAGCCAGCCCAATCCTGCCTATCCTGGCACTGGTGAGGACCGAGGAGTATCTCAGCAGGTAGCAGATGGCCACACAGTCATGAAAGGCCATGACCAGAAGCACAGAGGACTCCATGAAGGAGAAGGAATTAAAGTAAAGCTGAGCAAAACAGGCTCTGAAACTTGAGAGAGACAAACCCAAATCAGTGATGGACAGGAAACAGCATACAAGCTCATGGGGGCTCAGATCAGTCCCGATGACAGAGGATTGTGCAGTTCCCTACAAGTGATGCAATGTAGATGTGAGTAAAAGGGATAGAGAGCCAGACATGGGAAACCTCCAGCCTCCAGATGCCTGTTGGGCTGAACAGCATGAGAGGAATGAGAGAAATCGGTTCTGCTGCAATATGACATGATGAGCTAAAGCACAAAAAAGCAAGGTAATCCTGTAACCAGTGAACCAAATAAAAAAGCATGAACTAGATGTGATCCAGTATCATAAATCTGCCAAATCTAAGCAAACAGATATACGTTAGGCACTCTGGCTCTTTGAGAGTGCTGCAGTACAAGCTCTTATTTAAATGAGAGCTTGATGATACAGAAACATACCATTAAAGATGTAAACATTGCACTTCGCTGTGGCAAGAATAAAGACCACATACCTACGAGCCCAGTAACTTCTTCATTTGCCTGTTACTGTGATAGAATATCAACACGGAATGTTACTGTTGTTGTAAACATCATTAATCTAAGGAAAGGGGAGGAAAGTTTGCAGTTGTTCCCCAGATAAATAATGACTAATCAAATGTACTGGGTGAAGCAAAGCCATTTGTGCCAATTTTATGTGCATCCATGGCATTTCAGGGCTTCTGCTTTACGGAATTGAGAGACCTTGTGTCACTGATACATGTTCTTACTCCAGGAATAAATAGGAGCCTCTCCTTACATGATGAATTTGGCAGTGCTGCCAAGTTGTCTAGACTCTGCCCTGGCTGCTTCCAGTCCTGCTGCTGGAAGAGATGCAGTTTCACACCAGCTGTGGCTTCGCTCTCCTCTCCTCCCACACAACACAGGCTCCAATGCCTTGGTTTCAAGGAGCCCTGAGAACTCAGCTGAGGAACCACATCTCCAGGTGCTGATATATCACCCACCCCTCCCTTGCCTAAACACAGCCAGGGAATATACTCCAAGTCTTTACACAGATTGCCCATACTTTACAACAGACTCTTGGAGAAACAGCTGACAGGAGAGCTGTATTGCTTTTATAAATACGTAGTGCATCCACACCGGGACAGCACAGAAATGCTCCATGTTCGTTTTATCCGTGGAGAATTTCCTAAGCACCCAGAAGGTGCACAGGACTTCTAATCTGAATACCTTTCAAAGAGCAGTAAAGCATAATGAGACATCACAATGTAAATCTGAATAATTCATACTAGACATGAGGTTCTGATTTTATGCTGGGCAGGTAAAACTGACTTGAGAGGATTTGCCATTGTAGTTGGGAAGCAGGTTTCTGAAAACACAGCATGCTTTGAGGTAGCAGGGGAGACACAAGAAGTTTTAGCTGCTGAAGGCAGAAAAGTTTGGTAGCTCAAATAAAACCAGGAGCACATTTTTAGTCATGATTTTGCATCATCCACTGCCTGTTACCAATGTACTAACACAAGGCTTCAGCCCAGGGTCTCTTACCCGAGTTGAAGTCCAAGTGCTGTCTCTTGGTGCACATGAAATGGTGTGGAGCACAACAGGAGACTGCAAAGCAGGGCCAGGGTTTGCAAGTTGAACCTTTTGTTTCCGTCCCTGCTCAGCAGCTCCATGGTTAGCACTCAGAAGGATTTAAAAGAAAAAACACAAACTGACAAGACACAGGAACAACCCCTGCCATTCCTCAGTGCACATCCAGATAACATCATCATGCTAACATAAATGTACTGCAGAAGAGTCAAAATAGAGACCCCATAGCCCAGTACCACAGCAGGGCCACTGCTGGCCACAGGCTTTGTACTGAGTTTGCAAGGTCTCAGGAACGAGGCATGCCAGGTTTGCTCTCTTTGAACTTGTCCTGACCTGTCTGGAATTATGTTTTACCAGATTTAGCACTAATGACAATTTTTATTCTGGCTATGGCTTTTGCTTACCATTGTATAATACAACCACAGTTTCAGTTTTATGCAGACAGTAGCAAAAAGTAGCTATTCTGTGCTGAAGGACACACATTTATAACTTCAACATAATGGTATAGTGCTGAGAAATACATATCTGGCAGGATGGCAGGGGCCTTGAGAAGTGGGAACACAGGATGTGGCAGAGGAGTGCAGGCATGAGGTGATAAGAGTGGGGCACAGGCTGATACTGGGGACCTCATGGCTATAAACAATTCAGGGATGGTCAGTTAAAGAAATGCAAGCTCAGAGCTGGACAAAAATGGTTTTGAGGTGACAAAGAGAACAAATAAGTATCTACTGCATAAAATGCACCATATTTAGGAAATCTGCACGTATCATGGACTTGGAGACCAATGAAGAGAAAGAAAGGTGTAAAAACATGTTATCAAACATAAAAAAAAGACACAAAATGGACCTAGAGTGAGGAAGAAGCCATAAACATCAATATCATATTCCCTGTAAAGGACTCCAGATTTTGATAACTTGATGCAACATCCACCACCACCACCACCACCACACTGAAGTCACCAACTGTAGGACCTAGAGGAACAGTGACAGGGTGAGCACAACCCCAGGGAAAAGGCAGAAATTGGGAAGTGTATGTATAACAATCTTAATTTTTTTTTATAATTATTATTACTACTACCACACTACTCCTTCCATAGAGAAATAATAATTTTTCTTTTTTCTGTAATAACTGGATCTGGACTAACAATGATTCATTTATTAGCCTGTTTTCAATGACACTAACAATGAATTCTTGGCTTTATACATAAAGTATATTTGCTTCTTGCCTATAAGTGAGATTCTGATCATAACACACAAGACCCTTTGCAGCAGTGGGAAGCCACATGGGACACCATCAAGCATCTCCAATGAGATCTTCTCCAGTGGCACTAAGCAACAATGTGTAGGCAAGTGCATTGAGCTCCTGGGTAATGCAGACCCTGGGGTGCCAAGAGGCACTCAGCAGACCCTAAAGCAGTTACCCAGCAGCTGCTCACCCAAATATGACCCCAGGGAAGAAGCATCCAAAGCAACTCCATCCCACACCCTGGAGATAGGCTGCACAAGGCAAGTCAGCTGGACGGAGCAAATGCAGATGCACCCAGCCACCCACCCATCCATCCCATTAAGTATGAGGATATGGGCAGCACTACAGTGAGACGGAGAGAGTTTCCCCATTTTCTGCACTGTCATGTGTACAGGTAACCCCTGCAAGGACAAGGTCTACCATTCACATGGGACACCTTAAATGGCTTTCTGCAGAGATCGAGGGATCTGCACAGCCACGAACACCGTATCTGCGTGGGAAAAGGTTGCAGAAAACGTAATGAAGGGCTGAATCCATAGGCACATAGATAAGTATGGCATATGGGGAAAGGGTCAGTATGGCTCTTCTAACACACAGACAAGACTCCCTAACATATTGCATGTCCTCCAAGGGCTGGAAAGGATTCTGGCTGGGGTGGATCCAGGTGATAAGAGTCTACCTGGATTCCCAAGGGCTCAGAGCAAGGTCCCCACCAAAGGTCATCAAATAAGCAGCCATGAAATGAGAGTAAAGTTCCACACACCACTCAATAATTGAATCATAAACTAAAGGTGCATGGCTATCCTTTACAGTGAACCCCTACAGGAATCTGTACTGGGATTTCTGCTTTTCAACAAATTTTGTCTGGGAAAGGGAGGGGAAAACAGCAAGGCAACCAAGTTTCTGATCATATTAAATTACTCCAGGAACAGGAGGACCAGCTGCAAAAATCTGCAGAAGACCCTGAGAAGAATGAGTCATTGAACAATAAAACAACAGATTAAAAAAAAGCAGTTGAGATAAACATACAGTGATGCACTTGGGGAAAAATTGAACACTTCAGATAGAAAATGACAGGCTGGCGGCTAACGATTGTCTCTCAGGAACAAGCTGTCACAGTTATGATAGTGTTACAACAACACAGTTCAGTGATCAGCAGTTCCAAAACCAAACTAGATATTAGAAATTCCTAGGCCAAGACCAGAAAACAAGCCCAGGACAGCGTTGTGCATCCAAAATACTGCCACAGTCCTGATGCCTCAGGGAGCAAAACACTTGTCATGGGAAATGAGTGAGCAGACCATGGCTTTCAGTTAGAAAGAGGCAATGGAGGGGAGATATAGGGGTGGCAAAGGCTCACAGATGAGTAGGGGAAGATCTGCTCACTGTCACTTCCAGTACAAGAGCTAGAAGCATAAGAAATTAAAACAGCACACAACTGGTTCAGAACAAACACACAGAGGTCATTATTCATGCAGCATATCATTAGACTGTGGAAATCGCTAAAGCAGAGTCTCCTAGAGCCTCATGTGTTCATGCATTAAATTTAGGAAAATGAGCTCCTTAGGCAAGTGGGTTCATCACCAAAACATCAGTGCTGTGATTGAAGGAAAGAGCAGAAGAGCCCCAAAGCCTGTGCTGTTCCAGGAGGAAGAACTCTGCCCCTTTGCTGAGGGATTTCCAGGAGGTCTTGCGAGCAAATCCTAGCTTTTAGCTTCAATTATTGTTCTCAGGTTTTTGCACCAAGGTGCCCTGTTTCCCCTTGTCACACCCCAATTTCTCAGGACGATGACTCAGGTTTGCTGATTCCCAGGTCAGGATTAAGGTAAAACGACACCAGGGATCCTTTAACTCACAAAACTCAACTTTTATTTGCTCACAACAACCGGCATGCTCACCACAAAAACTGGCACGAAACTACGCCAGTAAACTGTGTAACATGTGCTCACCATACATCACCAAACGTATGCTACAGGCCTTGCTTATCCTGGGGCCAGTTCAGGGAAGACAATAAGGCCAGCCCTCCCGCCGGGTCAGGGGGTTCAGAGCAGCCCCCCTCGCTTTCTGGACTCCCCCTCAGAGAGGAGCCCAGGGGCGGCTGGGTCCGCTCCCAGGCCCAGACTTGGTCAACGGTTTACGCCTAAAGGGACGAGGTGTAGGGATTACGAAAGAGTGAAGAGCGGAAAAAAAGATTTCACCGGTCCCGGGTCCAGCGTTAGTCGAGTCAGCCGAGGGATCCGGGTCCAGTGGGCTTGCACACCTGGGGCTCCAGTTCGTGCCCTTGTATCATCCTTGCCCCTCCTTCGGGCGGGCACTCGAACTCATTAGGCTAATTAGGTGTCCTGAGCAGTTTGGGCTGGGGGGTCGTTTGGGGAGTAACTTCCCCTGCCCTGCAGACGTGACCAGCGTGTTCTTCGGCCGTGCGCGGTGAGCTGCCCCGCTCAGCGCATCAGTCCGGCACAGCGGAGCGGGAGCTGCGCTCCCCCTGCGCGGCCTCCCCCGCCTGTTGCTGGTGGGCGCTGGTGGGCGCTGGTGGGCGCTGGTGGGCGCTGGTGGGCGCTGGTGGGCTGCCTTCCACCCACCTGGGCTGCAGAACTTGCCCCACCACAATGTTTGAGACATTAACTCCTTCAGTCCCTCGCACCCCTCACCAGCTAGCATTTATTTCTTGTGTTGGGAGTTACTATTCTTACTTCTGAGGCAATAGTACTTATTCCTGCATGCCGGTTTTCTTCGTGACGAGCCTTAGCCCCTTTGTATTTCTTCTTGGTGCATGGCAGAATCCTGGATCTGCCCCTCCTTGGGTTTTTTGTCTCATGCAATGGTGCACATCAAAACAGCCTGGTGGAAGGCGAGCAGAGGAAAAAGGGCTTGTTAATGGCCAGGGCTGGTAAGAGACCTGCCTTTTGAAAAAAAACCACTAGATTGTTTCCCAGGAAAGAGGGTGGTGCTTGTGAAAGAGGCTGGACAAGCTGGTTGTCACCAAAACAGCTGCTTCTAAGGTAGTAAATGCTGGCATTTACACCTCGTTACACAAAGTTACACCTCGTTAAACATACTAGGAGGGTACTGTCAAGTGCCAGCACCTGTGTTAGAAGGCGGTCCTATTAAAGCTGACCCCAGGAGGTTCCTGTGCTGAGTGTTTTTAGGGTGTTGCAAAGGGCTTAGAGGCTGTCTAGGCTGGTAAGGTTGATCTGGTTTTTCTTTTTAGGGTTTTTTGTTGGTTATGTATAGTTATGATACAAGTTAGTTACTTCCTAGTCCTTAGATTTATGTGTTTGCTTCCTTAGGTCTGTAATTACTGTCTTTTCTGTTGTTGTATGCTATTTTAATGCTGTAAATAGTTTGTCTTGCTCCTCTGTTTTGCAAAGTGCTTCTTAAAAGGCTATTGTTTTAGACCCTTATACTGTATCGATAAGGAATGTGAGGGAGTACTGTGGTGTGTTTATTGTTTGGGTTTGGGGGTTTTCTTGTTTGTTTGAGGACTTTTTTTTTTTCTAGTGAATTACTATAAAAGTTCTATCAGCCCCCAGGTGGGCAGAAGAGACTAAAGCATGATTATGTGAGGTGTCTTTTATCGATCATGTCAGGTCACCTCGGGTGTGGGTCTTCAAAGGCCCAGATGCAGATAAACCAAAGAAAATGCCTTCCTCTCTTAACATGCTCCTGAAAGCAAGGTGGGCCTCCTGCAGTTCATAGTCTGCCCAAGATGTTAGTGGTAGTGCATTTAACTATCTTCTCTGAACCACTGGCTGAAGAGATCCCTTAACTAGCAATGTCTACCTGCAGAAGGTTTGGGAGCTGAAAGCTCTGCACTGAAACAGTAGGGTGGCTTAATGCAAAAGGACCTTAATTTGAATAGGTCTCACACAGCATCCCCTTTCCAATCAGGGAAGTTTGAGGTTAACTGTTGAACAGCCTAGGTACTAAATAGGCTGTTTATCTCTGCGGCGTTGTCCAGAGCACATCGTGTAGCTGACCTTGCAGCTGTGCTTGTTGGGGCTGCACTTGCGTCCTTGGTGCTGTGAGTTGCTGATAATCTGCTTGCGTGTCCTCAGGAGTGCCTGGCCCCCACAGCACCTTGTTTACTGATACTTGTGGCAAAACCCTTCCTGTGCTGTTCCCTTTCTGTACAGTAGCGTCACCTCCCAGGTCCCTGATCCGACTGGGCTGGCTGTGGGGATGGCAGTGGGGCAGGTACTGCTTGTGCTGTTGGCTGCCTGTGCAGTGATGCCTGTGAAGGACCCGTTGCTGAACATCTGTATGAATGCCAAACACCACAAAACCAAGCCTGGCCCAGAGGACATGCTGCATGACCAGGTATGACTGCTGATGGGTTAGGTGGGATTGTCAGGGTCCCCTGAAACTCCCTCCCCAGGTAATACAAGCTGGTTTGTGCTTTGGGCTTAGCATCCACTTGCCTGAGGAAGAAAGCCTGTGCTGAGTATGAGGTCTGTCTATTTGATGTTTTCCTCTACCTAGCAAATGGCTAGGGAAGATGTGGTGGTGTGAGGATTTCTGTCAGCTGTGTCACCCCACTTTCACCAGGAGGCTTCCTCTTTCCAAAATTTAGTTAACCAGATCAGAACAAGGTAAAGGATGTCAAGAAAAAACACTGTTTTCTGCTCCCTCTCCCAGTGTTAGAGCCTCTTCTTGCTAATTGACCCCAGGTCCTTGGTGGGGATGGGGCTGAGAGCAAGCCAGGGTGCAAAAGAAGGGAGTTTGTTCCTATTCCTCAGGTTGGCACTATTTCCTGGTGAGCATCTGACAGAGTCCTCCTGCTCTTCTTCCAACTCCCATCTTGCTGCAACCCTGAACTCTTCAGTCCAAAGTACCTGAGGGTTTGCTGGAGGAGAGGTTCTTGCTGCTGAAGGGTTATTCCTGTAGGCTATGCAGGGAGAGGGCACCTGCAGCATCCTCTGACTCCTTCGAGCTGCTACCCATCATCCCTGACCAGCCTGTCTCTTGCTCTGTTGCAGTGTGCTCCCTGGAAGGACAATGCCTGCTGCACAGCCAACACCAGTTTAGAAGCCCACAAGGACCAATCCAACCTGTACAACTTCAACTGGAACCATTGTGGGTTGATGCCACCCAAGTGCAAGCACCACTTCATTCAGGACACATGCTTGTATGAGTGCTCACCCAACCTGGGGCCCTGGATTGACCAGGTAGGATCAGATCTGCTGTGATTAAGACAACAGGACTTGTCCTGGCCACATGATATGTTATATGCTGGTCCCCCATATGGTATACCCCTGGCATGTATGGAAGTGTGCTTTCCAGGGATGCTGCAAACTTTCCTTCTAGGTGGAAAGATTCAGAGGACTTTAGTAGCCTCTGTTTAGGTAGTCAGACAGGCTGATGGAAGAACTACTTGTTGTCCAGGCATGTCTTTGCTGGGGCTGAAACTCTTCCAAGATTAGCTTGAGCTAACTGGGCTGGAGCCTGCTGAAAGGGGCTGGGGGGGACTCTGGGTTCTGGCAGATCCTGCCACTTAGCTTTCAAGGGCCACCACCAGTGTGCATGGTCCTGTTCCCTTGCAGGCTGACAGCAGCTGGCGTCGGGAGAGGATTCTTCATGTGCCACTCTGCAAAGAGGACTGCGATGAGTGGTGGGAGGATTGCAAGGACTATGTCACATGCAAAGAGAACTGGCACAAGGGCTGGAACTGGGCAACAGGTTGGTGGGCTGTGTGGAGCAAGCCTTTCCTCACCCCTGCAGGCAAGCCCCTGACAGTGTCACTGCTGCCTGCCTGGTGGCTGGAGCCAAGACCCCTAATTGTTCTTGCCTGTCTGTGGGGTTGCTGATTAGAAGGTGGCCAAGCCACCATCCATCTGCTAAGATGCAGTGGTGGGCTGTGGGCAGGTTGCCAGAGCTGCTCCTCCCAGGTGAAAGGACATGAGTGAAGCGTGCTAGCTCATGTTTTCTTTTGTGATGCTGTCTGTCTTCAGGAACGAACCGCTGTCCTTGGGGCTCTATGTGCAGACCCTTCAGCCACGTCTTCCCCCGACCAAAAGACCTGTGTGAGAAAATCTGGTCCAACTCCTACAAATACACCACAGAGCACCGGGGCAGTGGACGCTGCATCCAGATGTGGTTTGACCCTGCCCAGGGAAACCCCAACGTGGCTGTAGCGAAGTACTATGCTTGGAAAAAGAGATCCTCCTCTGCTCAGATGGAGAACGCGACTCCTGAGACCAACAAAGCTGTGGGTGTTCTGCTGTGGCCTGCCCTGGTCCTGCTGCCTCTGGCCCTTGTGGTGGTCCCTGAGGGAGCTGGGGGCTGTGGATCCCAATGGATGGGGGTCCCTGTGATTGCTCCCTGAAGGGACATGGCTTGGACTGGTCCAGCTGCCCTACAAGAGGAGCTGGCGTAGGTAACTTGGGTCTGTCTGTTTAAGCTGGTCAAGCACCCCAGAAAGTGTTCTGTATGAGTTATGTTGTTGGACCTTGATACCTGCCTCTACTTTCACCTGCTGACAAAGGCAGTTATTTCCTTGCCATCCTAGAAAGGCCAATACCATGTGTCTTTGCTCTGATGTAGGAGCTCCTTCACATCTGGCTGTATGCTGGGTTGGCAGTACTTCTTCAAGGTCCTTGGCTAAGCTCTAGTCTTTCAGACTGCTCTGACTCCATGGAGGGTGGGGATGACAATAAAATACTCCTTTGAATCAGCCTTGCTGTACTGAATTTAATTGCTGTCGAGGAGGTAGAGGTGCTCTGGGGGGTGAACAAGACTGCTGGACCCAGTGGTGGTGAGTGTGGGGATCTGTACCTGTGGGACTCTGCCTGGGGGGTAGGAAAGGTGTAGCCTTCTGGGTCCAGAGGGCTCCTTAGCTGCTGTGCTGTGCTCCATCCTGCTGGATGAGGTGCAGAGTTGCCTGCGTGTCTGCACTGGAACTCCTGCAGCAGACCACAGCTAGCCTTGAGAAGCACCTGTAATGTCTCCTTCCTTGTCACAGCCTTTTCTGTGCTTCTTCCTCTTCCGTCTGAGCCAGCCCTCTCAAAGCTGGGTGCAGGAGCAATCTGACCTTCTGTGCATGGATTGCTGGACCTCAATGCAAATTGCTGCTGCAGCCTGGTGCAAGTGGCACCTGCTTTTCCACCTCCAGGCCTGTCCCTGGAGGGAGATCTGACCTCATTGTTTCCAACCACTCATAGTTTTATCCTTTGGAAGTTGCTTTGGCATTAGCTGCAAGTGATACTGCAGCCAGCATCTCATCTTTATAAGAAACTTCTAGTTGTAGAGACTTGCTCCCCGGACACTTAACTGGTCCTGTTAGTACTCTTCCCATGCTTGGCAATGGTAGGATAACTTTGCCTATTGCAAGCTACTGCATGAGATCTGGGCAAACTGGTCTGCACCTGCAAATAGTTCATCTTTCTGTCCTTTGATTCATTGCTGGAAGAGGATCATGTTGCTAAGACTGCAAACACCAGCATAATTGTTCTTGCTTCCCAGGCTAGGCTACACCCTCAAATTCTTTCTGTCAGGTAGAGAGAGGTTATCTTCATTTAAAACACCCTGTAGTGATGTACTGCAGAGCATCCATGTTAGTGTGACATTATGGAACAGCAGTGGCTTGCAATCAGTCAGTGTTAATCCTGACTGGCATTGCTGAGGTGGAAGGTGGTTGCAGCTTGCTGCTTATCCCCTTTATTTCTGCTTATCTTCTGTCACCTGGGGGGAACTGCACAACCTGTTTGTCACCAGGACTGACTTAAGCTCCCTGAGCCCCTGTATCAATTTCTACCTGTGCTGTTGTCACCTATTTGGGTTTGTCTCTAATATGTAATGAGTGTTTTGTGGTTTGATGCCAGGCAGGTTAGTCTTAATGCTTGGTTTGCTCAATCTTTAATTCATTCCTTCTCCTTCATGGAGTCCTCTGTGCTTCCAGCCATGACCTCTGATCACTATGTGGACATTTACCTGCTGAGATGCTCTTCCATGCTCACCAGTGCTAGGATAGGCAGAATCAGGCTGGTGTCCTGGGGTGGTCCAGATGCCTCATTAAGCATTCCTCCACTTCTGGAATTAAGGTTGCCATTACTGTCTGCATCAGGACCTGATTGAGCTGGTGTGTGTAGACATCATATTCAATAACTGGTATGGTTTTGCTGTAGGTGTTCTCTTTCTGACTTTTGACCTCATCCTTATTTTCATGCTATATATTGCTAAGGCCATTCTGAGCATTCTCATCCCAGAGGGAGTATCTCAAGGCTTTGAACAACTGCCTGTCCTGGATCCTGGTTGTCTTGTCCATGTTTCAGCAGTATGGCCAGCATGCTTCCCCTCTCATTCACATCATGGACAATGTTTACCTGCTGCCCCCCCTGCCCTGTGCTGAACCCCATCATCTATAGCATAAACACTAAACATTGACAGGATCCGCCTCTCAGAGGCAGCTCTGCCTGAGACAGCAACATCTGACTGAGGGAGGTGTTGAGGGATGGGATGACTGCAGGCTAGAGGCAGCTCATCTGTGTCATTGCTTTAGCATTTCCTTGCCTTGGGGATATTTTGGATGGGAACTTCAGTTATCATGTGGTATCTTTTGGGCTATAGTGATTTGTTGTGTCTGATGAGCAGAGTCAATAACTCAATGTTATTACTTGAGCTGGGATCATTCATTGTGTACTATAGAAAGGTTTTGTTTTATGAATCTATTCTAGAAAAAGGCAGCCTTGCAGAGAAGAGGCTGATTAGATCAGCTGTCCATCTCTTATCACTGTCTAAGCTCATCTGCTCAGCCTTGAGCTGAGCTAAAAGGTCAAATGTTTCACCTGTGCTATTCTCTGTATTTGATTGTTTCTTGTAATAGACTTTATGACCCTGCAATCATTTGTGCACTAATCCTAGCATGCTAAATATCACTGTTCACTCATTTCGATGATACTGTTTTCAAAGAAAATATCTTGAAGTCCAGAAATGGAAAGAACTGAAGAGAATTTTATGAATAGCAAAACCACCCTCTGTTCCTAGCATCAGGCAAGAAATAGGAGCTCTTCCTACCACACCTTCATGCTGGATCCTGCTGCTCTGTCTTTTGGCATTCTCCTCACCATAGACAGGCTGCGTGAGCAAACTCCTGAAGGAGCTTCCCCCCACTTTGGATGCTTTTACTGATTCCTGTTATCGGCAGTAGTGTTTCCATCATCAGAAAGGTGGAGAATGTACATCTGCAGGGGCTTCAGGTACCTGCCTGCTCTGTATGACCATAGTCAAGGCTGTGGGGTGTTGACAAGTCAAGCTTTCTGTGTGTCCCCTCATTTTCCTGGAGGGGCATCTGATCTTGGAGACAGATTTCCAGTCCTGACCAAAATGTCTCCACTTACAGGGAAGTCACCCTGCTATTCAGACAGGGACCCTGTAAGTGTGTTCCTGAAACCACTGAAAATTAGCTCTGCAATTCGAGGGTCAATCTGTTAAACTTCATGCTCCAGTCATGACCCTTTGTTGCTGTTGCTGCTGCTGCATCTTGAGGCTGGGAATCTCCTCTTTTCCACACAGCTGTTCAGGACCATGATTTCTTACACGGGGTAAGGTAAACTGCCTGCACTATCCAGTGCCTTGATCCAGGCCATGAGGAGCCCAGACTCCCCTCAGTCCAAGAGCACAGCAGCAGATCCCACTTTCCTGTCTGCTCTTGCTGTGTCACAGGATGCTTCCAAGCTGGCTGCAGGTTTGATTCTGCTCATTTATATGGAGTTTTGGATGCATCTATGTAACTGATTGCTGCAGCCTGAGAGGTCCCCCCTGTGGTTACCTACAAGCCAAGATCACCTGGAAGGAGGGTTCTGCATTGGATGCGATTCCTGGGTCTCAGGAGGTAACTGCAAGAGCTGGAAAACAGAGGAGGGACATCAGCCAGCGGGGGATGTTTGACTCCTTTTGCTCTCCAGCCAACAGAGAAGGTAACCAGTAGAATTGACAAGATACTGTTGTAGCTCTAGCTATGATGGTCTGCTACAAGTTTATAACATCTCATTTTGTCCTCCTAATATAGGATAGAATAGGATATTTCAGTTGGAAGGGACCTACAATGATCATCTAGTCCAACTTCTATTCAGAAAAGAAAGCCATACTCTGGGGCACACAAAGCTTTCTGCATGTCTCATAGAGAAGCTGGATTCTTGAGCTGGGGAGTAGGGGCAGAACAAGGCTTGGAGGAGCCCAGTGCACAGCAAGACAGCACAGAGCTGCAAATGAGGAACCCCAGCACAGCATAGGCTTTCAGTCCTCAGCATCAAATCCCAGGTTAGCACTTGCACCCCAAGTGGCTGGCAGTGCCCATTCCACTGCAAGGTTAGCTTGCAGATTGGGAATCCCACCAGCTTTACACACGGACATTTGTCTGTAGGGCTCCTGGTCAGAGACACTGCTGGAGGGGCTGGTCTCTGACCAAAGGAGCCCTCTTTCTCACAGCCTACATGCAAGGCACAGGGGGAAAATAACTCTCCTGTGAGCCCTTTGCCAGAGGACCTTATCAGCACCCTGGGCAGTTGGCACAGAGACGCCTGTTGCTCTGCCTGGCTCTGCAGCAAGTGCTGGCCAGAGCAGGGGAGATGAAGGGTGGGTCAGCTGTGCTGGTAGGAAGCTCTGCGGGTGCTGCTGGTGCTCCCCAGGGACTCCAAGGGCTGCTCCGTGCCACCAGACCAATGTGTAAAAGGGAACTTTTCTCACCCAGCTGCAGACTATAGACCTACTGCCAAGATTGTAGTCTTTGCTCAAATGCTTAGAGCAAGAAAACTGCAAGAGCTCTTTGGTGCCGATCACTGAACTAAGGTTTCTGTAAAATAGTGAAATGGCACAGGTACGTTTTTCAAATCTCCCATATTTAGTGTGTGCAGAACTATTTCTATAAGCAGCATGCACTCTCTGAAAACTACATTACAATGCTGCATCTCATGTGATGTAGAGAAGGAGAACCCCAAAATATGCTGCTTTATAGATGTCTTTTGTGTATGACCTTACCTTAAGATAACTGAACATCCACCTGCTGGGCTTTCCACGACCTGAAGTTTGTGGCATCTGGTCCATGTCCCTATTTGACATCTGTGTTCTTTCAGCTTTGGCTTCACATCTGTGATATTTACAAGTGTTTGCTATGTCCTCTTAGACTCACTACTTTGTTTTCTTAGATGTTTCTTTTTCACAGCAGGCCATCTCTGGTACATCATTTCTCTCAAAGTCCATCTCCACACCAGTCACACTTATCCTTATGGGCATCTGAGGGCTGGAAACTGTCAGCATCTGGCTCTCTCCCCTTCACCTTCATTTGTGTTGTGTCACTTCTGGGGAACATCACAATCTTGTTTGTTACCAGGACTGATCTGAGCCTCCATGAGCCCATGTGCCAGTTCCCCTCCATGCTGGCCACCACCACCAGTTTGGGTTTGTCTCTGTCTACAATGCCAACTGTGATGTGTGTATTCTGGTTTGATGCCAGGCAGGTTAGTCTTGATATTTGTTTTGCTCAATATTTTTTAATTCATTCATCCTCATTCTTGGAATCCTTGGTGCTTCTGGCCATGGCTTTTGATCTTTATGTGGCTGTCAGCTACCTGCGGAAATACTCCTCCATCCTCAGAGTGCCAGGACAGGCAAGATCGGGCTGGCTGCCCTGTGCAGATGTGCCTTACCAACTGTCTGCCCATTTGTGGTATTGAAAGGATTGCCCTTCTGCCAGTCCCATGTACCTTCCCACGCTGACTGCATCAGGACCTGACCCGAACAAGCTGGTGTGTGCAGACATCATGTTCAATAACAGGTATGGCTTTGCTTTAGCCAGTCTTTCTGACATTAGTCCTAATCCTCATCTTTGTGTCATATGTACTGATTGCTAGGGCCATTCTGAGCATCACATCCCAGAGGGAACATCTCAAGCTTTGAAAAACTGCCTGTCCAGTATCCTTGCAGTCCTGATCCTGTACCTCCCCATGGCTGGCTTGTCCATGGTTCACTGGTATGGCCAACGTCCATGCTTGCCTCCCATTCATGTCTTCATGGCCAACGTCCACCTGATGGTCCTTCCCATGCTGAACCCCATCATCTACAGGATAAAAACTAAATAGATCTGCAGGGGCATTCTCATGGTCCTCTTGCCCAGGTATCCCTGTATGAGGTAGGGACAGGTCTCAGCTGTGGGATGAGACCTGGTATGATGTACCTGTGTGCCATGGGCCAAATCAACATCTTAAATGCGCACACATCTTCCCACTGCACATCCTCTGGGTGAAAATGCTTTGTATGTTAATGGTACCCCATGATTCATTAGGGGCTCTGCTGACTGAGTCCATGCGTCAAGGATAGCTGACAGCATCTGCTCAAGTGACCATAAAGGCCAGGCAGAGATCGGGGGGCAGTGACAAGGTGGGAAAAACCAGCTAGGCTCATTCGTCTACATCTGCTCCTGCTCCTAAGACCATCAGAGATGAATGGTTCAGCCATTGTCCCTGTTAGGAAACTAGAGCAATTCATCAGAAGAAACTCTCGAGGACACTATGCAAATTCCTGCATTATTGTCTGAATGGCTATATGATTTTTGTGGGGTGCCTGCAGAAGAATTTGAGGATTGAACAAGAGAATTATGGAACTGTACAGTATTTATCACAGGATGTTTAGCGGAAGGGCTGACAGCAGGAATTATTGGGAATTATTAAGGAATTATCAAAGGAATATGTGTGTCTGCGGGTGTGTGCAATCCACCAGTGAACTTCTGGACGAAGCAGGCAGGGTGAGGGGTCTGGGGTTTGGGGTCTGAGGTCTGGATCAGAGGGACCAGGGGTCTGGGAGATGGGTACAGGAGAGACCGAGGGTTGGGAGCAGCTTCCAGAGAGACCCCCTGTAGTGGGGTCCCTGAACTGTTTTCTGTAGAAACAGGTCTGAGCAATTCCTGCTGCCAGTGTGGGTCCACCCCAGTACACCACGTCGGGGCACCCTGAACATAGGCACCAAACAGGGTCTGAAAATCCCAGCCTGGAAAATCCCTGAGCCAGTGGTCAGGCTTGAGTTGGATATTTTTTTGATAGAGAGCTCAGATGAAAAGGAAAAAGAAAACCCCCATTCAAGGCAGTAAGACCATGTCTCAGGAGGGCAGGCGGGCAGCAAGTGGGTGTCAGGACAAGGTGGATGGGGGGGGTCAGGAAAATGGGGACTGCTTTTGCACACTGACTCCTTTGTAAATGTCAAGATATTCAGGGAAATGCCAGTGCAGCGGAGATGTCAAAGAAGGGTTTGCCAAGGGCGAGGGAGAATTTGGTAGCAAGATGAAGAGAAACTGTTTGGTCTCAGCCCTGTCCCAAAATACCTTTCTCTCCCCTATGATTTGACTTTTGTCCGGGGCTTATGGCTTTGCCCAAACAACAGCTCTATTGGCATGCACAGGAATATTAAATTTCCCATGGTGTCCATGGTAATTATTTCAAGGAAAGCAGCAGTGCTACTGAACAGAACTACAACTTTTAAATGATCTTTATTCTGTAGGGTGGGGTTATTTGCTTTTGTTGTTTGTTTGTTGTAGCTGAAAGCACTAGACGTCAGCAAAGTGGACTTGGTAAAACTGAGACATAGCAATATCTCATGAGGAAAATGTCTAGGATAATATTTTTCAGGAAGCTATGCAGTTCATTAAAGATGCAATAAAAAGAGCATTTTTTTTTCAAACCCCACCAATAGAATGAATAAGCAAGAAGGACACTAAAAATCATCCTGCATAAGTCACCACCTTTGCAGTGATCCCTAGCCTGAGAAAAAAACCCATGAGCATTTGAGCTTGGTCAAACCTGTAATGATTTACAGAAATAAACAGTAAGATCATATAAAGCAAGAACAGAAAGGAAGGGGAAGGCAAAAAGCAATTTGCATTTAGTTAGACACATAGATTAATGTAAGAATTGCTTTGTTATTCAAATGCTAGGAAAGCATATTGAATGATGAATGATATGAACATGCATGACTTTTTTTTTTTAATCATAAATCATTTTTCCCTGAAACAGTCTAACATCAGTAGCAAAGTAAGAGAGCAGGGGAAACGGGGAATAAAAGTTAAGAAGTTAAGAAAACAGATGGCTTTAAATTACAAGGGCAGTGTAAGGGCAGGATGACATTCCCCTTAGAGTACTTAGAGAGGGGGCAGGAGCAGTCCAAAGGTTGTTGGCAGATATCTTTGAGAATGAACAGAAGATAAATGAGAATGAAAACCAGACTGGAAGAAGGTAACCCTAGGGCCTGACCTCAGAAAGGTGGAAAGGGGTGAAGAAGCCCTCTGGGAATTAGAAACCAGTCAGATTAACATATATTTCCTGAAAAATACTGAAACAGACAAACCAAGTATTTATGGAGCATGCAAGGCATATTGGGGAAATAAGCAACAGTGACCATGAATTTCCTAGGAACAAATTGTGACAAAGCAATCTAATTTTTCCTTTAGATGGGGTAACATGCCTTGCTGACAGGGAAGAAACAGAAAATTAAATCTGCCTTGACTGTAATTATGCTTTTGACACATTTCACATAACATATTCAGAAACAAGAAAGGGGAGAATGATCTAAATGAAACTACCACAAAGTGAAGGCAAAACTCATTGGAAAAAAGAATTTTTCAAAGAAAAGTTATCAATTATTCATTGTCAAAGATGAAGCAAACAGGGCAGTGATATGGGGGTTTGAACTCCTTACTATTATTTCAGTAATAATAAATACTTCAGTCTTGGTAGAGACCCGCCATTACTCTTGACCTTCCTGTATTTTGGTCAGCAAACTGCATAGGCAGACTGGATTTCTCTGTTTCAGCTGTTAAACATAAAGGTGTATGTGTTTGTTTTATTCTTGAACATCCTGGATTTAAGCCAGACTTTGCACCCCTTGAGTCTCTCATCCAGGTTCAGTCTGAGGACATGACTGACTTGGAGCAGAAACGTTATTACAGTAATACTGTGTGTTATTACCAGATGCAAACAGAGTTTCCTATCAGAAACCCCCATGCAGACAAGGTTTCCCCTTCTGACCCCTCTCTGTGTGAAGCCACAAGGACCCCTAAAAGCACAAATGATAAAGCAGAGAGTGGTAGTAGCTACGTGTGATCAGAGGCTGTTGTTTACATCAGCACATTTTATAGAAAGAAGGCTCTTCTGCAAGCTTCATCTTCCAACTACATCCTTTGGGCTAATAAAAGAAATTATCTCTCTTCTGAAACAAAAGGCAGGGTCAGCCAGCTAACATCTGATAAAACCACATTTTTCAGAAAAATGCGTCATTAATGGTTGTTGTTTGCTGGAGGTAAAAATGGCCCAGCATTAAAGGGATTAGCTTTTAAAAAAATTATACATGACCATTTTCTAATACTGAATGCATTGTTCCCAATAGCAAAATGGTGTCCTTCTGACAAATGAAGATGAAATAATTACTGATGTGGAAGCTATCCTTTTGTAATGGGTGAGTCACCTTAATCTAACGACTGTCAGTGTCAGGGGCACTGTAGAAGTCAGCAATAAATGTCATTGGGGCCCCACAAGGGTTTATTTCCTAGAATTTGGGGTAATTATGAGATAAGTTGGATAATAAAATCCCACATCATGCTGACCACTTGGACACAAATCATTCTTCAGCTGGATATGTCATCGCACCTGGAAGGACAGGCAAAAATAGCAGTTAAGCATTCAATTTGAAAGTAGGTTTTCTATACCCAAGGAAGTGCTGCAGAAAACATCCCACTATCTTAGATGTGATCTTACTGTCCAATACCTCTTCTGTTTTCTCATCATATTGGTTTGCTTCAGCACTGCCTATTTCTTGACAGATACAACACGTAGCAGGGAAATTTGTCCCTTGGTTCTGTCAAATAGCACTAGCAGCCCCTAGTCTAGCTGTCAGACCAAATTACACCAAGCACTCAGGTTATTGAATATGACCCAAATCTTAGTATCCCATATGCAAAACAACTGGCATTCATTGCTCCAGGAGGAGCAATATGCTCTGCGACTACCCAGTTTAGACTGGGTCACAGAACAACCTTAAAGGGTATGAATTCCAGCCCAGCAAAAGTGAAGGTTTTGATTTCCAAAATGGGAACGTGGTTAAAAAGAAAAGCCTGGAAACAATGTAAATGTGCCCTGTTATTGAGATTCTTCCCTTGTGCCAGGTGCCATCTGGGATTTTCCTGGAGTTTTCCCTAATCCTGGATGCAGAGTCCAACTCTGCTGTGCTCTGCTTCCAGCTTCTGCTTTTTAGAGTGGCTCATCTCCTGGGTTACACTGGGGGGGCTTACTTATCCAGTCGCAGCTGAATGCACCTTGGGCAGATTGTAAAAGTCACCGATTTGAACTAACCGGCTGAAAACAGGACCAAACACGTTCATGGTGCATAGATCCACCGATGTCTATTAACTGTGCTTGGGATGAAAAGGCCAGCTTCTGAGGCTTCTGCATCATAGTGTGGCAGGTCCTGTACTCACATTTTCCTGTCAATAAATTATGCTGGAAATAACAATCAGAGCACAAAATGGAAAAAAAGGTTTTGGGAAAAACTCACTTGTTTGGGGCCAAATGCCATAAGCCTCTAAAAGATGTCCATCTAGTTGCATATAGTCACCTTCCTTATCCAGTGGAGAGTCAGACACTGCCAGGAGCTCACCTGGTTCATGTTATGCATCTTAGGATGGGACAAACAATCCCTCAGCAATGGTTATTTCTCCCCCATAAGTATAAAGGAAGCAGTGACCCCAGTGTCAGAAGAGTAATGTGGTTGATGCTGTGTTTTTCACAGAGAGATGTCATCTATGCTAAAAGAATGCATATAAGATGCTAATATCCTTCCTGCCCTGGTGAGATGATAGCAGGTCAAGGTGAAGAAGTTCCTAAACATAATAGCTACCCAAAAGAGCAACTCTGGACCGAGACACCAGGTCCCAAACTGCTCCATCTCTGCCCAAGAGATGGCTGCAGCAGGCACAGACCTGACCTGGCATCTCGCCTGCTCGATGTGCTTCAAATGCTCAAAAGGGTGCCCAGGAGAGGCCCCGTGCTGACGACTGGCAGCCTCAAAGCCACCCTGTCTACCTCTGCTCTTTCGACACGAAGATGTGTCTGTCACCTCTGTCTGCATGCCCATGCCTGCACACGCACTCAGGTCCAGCCGAGACTCTCCGTGCAGCCTGGAAAACACCTTGGCTGAGCCGAAATCCCCGGCGCCTGGGGAGTTGAGCTGCTGTCTGGACACTAATGCCTGTGCACCAGATCTCCAGCTGCAGCTTAGGCACCCAGGGCACTTCTTGGACACCATAGGTGGGTTTCTATAATCTGCAGGTGTATCTACTGCCAGTGACGGGGATCCCGAGGAGGCTCAGCACCTCCTCCAGCATCCAGCCAGCCCTCAGCCTCCTGCTGCATATCCAATGCTCGGGGCAGGCTGGGGAAACGAAGGGAAGGTCTGCATGGTGGCTTGCAGGACATGATGTGAGCAGACATGAGCTCCGTGCTCCACGCTGTGCCACGGATGCCATGCAAGTGTGCGTGCAGGACATCAGTGACACAGGACACGTGCCCTGCGAGAAGGGGGGGCTGCAGGTGTGTTTACAGCACTGGCGCGGCTGTCACTGCGGCTTAGCACAGGCATGGCTGAACAGCTTTCCAGCTACCGTTTGGCATGTTCACAGCACAGAGTTCACTGCCGGCAGAGAGTGTCTCCCGAGAAACTGGGAGCACTCAGGCGATCAGCTCCAGTGAGCTACGTTTCATCAAGGCTAGACTTGCCATGGTACCCAAGCTGTCTCATTTCTTCCATCTGTGCAGCACAGAAGTTGCTCTCAGGCAGAAAAACACGCGAACCAAGGGTGAAAGGGCTCAGGGGAATGGGAATCTGATTTTTCTGGTCTAGTTTCAGCCACAAGGTTCACTCATTCCTCTGCACAAGGGACAAGATGTTTTTCTTGGAATGCATCATGCGAGACCCAAATGCTTCTCTCTTTCACATCACTGCGACTCCCAAACCCCAGCAGCCACATTAATTTCACTCTGTATTTATACCCATGCTGCAGAGATCAGCACAACAGCTCACTACCTTCTCTGCAGAGTTCAACAGGGACCCCACTGGGGAGGGATTTCGCTGGGTGAGTTTGTTTCCACCCATTTCCAGCATAATGAGCGACTCAAGGAGTAGAGACCAAAAAGCAGCTTTCTTTGGAGTCCAGGTAAGCAGGTGCACATTCTGCAGTGGTGATATTTAAACCCTGGAATAAGTTAGTGGAAACATTAGGAACACACTGAAGTCTCCAGTTTTTTAGAATTTGACTGAATAACTTCTTGGAAGACGGCTTGGAGAAAAACAAGCTGCTAGGTTCAATACAGTGTATGTTAATGGTTGGAGAGAGCATATGGGGTAATGACCAGTCTAGAAAGATTTCTAGCATATACCAAATGTAGTTTCTGCCTGTTTCCTTCTATGACTTTAAGCCAAGGTCCACTGAAAAACAATATGGAAAGTGTCTTTGGATGGGAGCCCAGGGCTTACATGTGGCTTTTAACAACGAAGGGAATGCTCAAGGAAATATTTCAGGAATAGTATGTCAAGGGTATGTTACCAGTAAGTTAAGGAGTAGCATTGTAAGTATTCTCAGTGCTTTCTCCCAGATCTGATTGTTTTTCATCCCAGAAACGGTCAGGTTTAGTGCAGGTGGAAGCTGCACACACAGGTTGTCCAGGAAATTGTGAGCAGGCTGAGGAACATTCTGCCCAAACCAATGGATGGAAAAGGAGAAGGCGACTGGTCTGCAAAAGACTGCTGTGACCTATGTCATTGGATAAGCAATGTTTTGGGGATGTTGTTGGAGCTGAGGATGCAACTGGCAGCACGGAGGAGATGATGTACATGAACCAGTGTATGCTCTCAACATGCTCAGACAGAAAACAGTGAGCTCGCGGGACTCTTGCTCTGACCCGTAGCTCACTTTCCATGGTCCTTTGCAGCCTTCAGCCCAAAGACTTTATTGCCCACAGCAGGGCGTCACTGCCACCAGCGGGTGCCAGTCACCTGCTGAACGGGTCTCGGGTGCCACCGAGCTGCCACCGCTGCCATCAGACCGCTGCTGCCTACCACCTCTGGGCTGCACTGCTGAAACACGGGGCAGGCCAGATCCTGCAGTCTGCTCCAGTGTTTGACCTCTATGCAGCAGCAATCAGCCCCTTTTGTACCCCATCTCTCCATTTCCCCCCACCCCGTCCTCCCCAAAACCCCTCTCCCACCTTTGACCCTTGCCCTGAGGGTTCCTTTATCAGTTTTGCAGAGTCCCACAGGACCCTCAGATATCCCAAATCCTCAGATCCATCATTTCCCCCTTCTTATCAGCTACCAAGGGCAGGCTGACCCTCCCCAAACTGAGCTTGGAGTTTCTTAAGTGCCTGTCAATTAATGGCTAAAGAGTTTTAGCCTTTGCTGTTGTCTCCGTTATCTATCATCAGGTTTGTTCCTCTGTGTGTTTTCTGTCTTTCCCTGTTACTTTTCCCTTTGAGCTGCAAAGGTCATGATCTGACAACCTCAATGAAGTAGATGCTCTCACCTTCCACATACCCTCATGGGGACTAGAAGGATTTTGGGAAGAGGCAACATAAACAACTAAAAGCCTAAAATAATTTCCATGCAAGGAAGAGCTGGGTGAACCAGGACTCTCCAGTCTGGAAGAGGGATGACTGAAGGTGTTGGGAAGGGCTCTGTAAAATCTTGAGTGACTTGGAAAGGACATTCAGGTGTAATTGTGTCATGGTTTAACCCCAGCCAGCAACTAAGCACCACGCAGCTACTCACTCACTCCCCTCCATCCAGTGGGATGGGGGAGAAAAATCAGGAAAAGAAGTAAAACTCATCAGTTGAGATAAGAACGGTTTAATAGAACAGAAAAGAAGAAACTAATAATGATAACACTAATAAAATGACAACAGTAGTAATAAAAGGATTGGAATGTACAAATGATGCGCAGGGCAATTGCTCACCACCCGCCGACCGACACCCAGCCAGTCCCCGAGCGGCGAATCCCCGCCCCCACTTCCCAGTTCCTATACTAGATGGGACGACCCATGGTATGGAATACACCGTTGGCCAGTTTGGGTCAGGTGCCCTGGCTGTGTCCTGTGCCAACTTCTTGTGCCCCTCCAGCTTTCTAACTGGCTGGGCATGAGAAGCTGAAAAATCCTTGACTTTATTCTAAACACTACTTAGCAACAACTGAAAACATCAGTGTTATCAACATTCTTGCATACTGAACTCAAAACATAGCACTGTACCAGCTGCTAGGAAGACAGTTAACTCTATCCCAGCTGAAACCAGGACAAATTGCTCACTGTCTCTTCTAATACAAGAACTAAGATGCATTAAATAAAATAGCAGGTGGCAAATTCAAAACCAATTACAGGAGGTGTTTTTCACTCAAAAGGATTAAGCTTTGGAACATTTTGTCAGAGTACTGCAGACGCCAAAAGTCTGCAGGGGCTCAACCGAGCGGTAAGACAAATCCACAGGAAAAAAATCCATTAAAGAATATTCAACATGAAACACTGCTCTTGGGTTCAAGAAGTACCGGAGCCTCAGATCGATAGAGGTTAGCAGAGAAATGATCCCCCTGTGCTTGCCATGGGCTTATTCCTTTCCTGAACACTGCCCAGGTCACAGCATTGGCCAGCCGGACCTTCGAGCTCTCCCCAACAAGCACAGAGCTTCCTCAGGGACTGTTCACCTCCCCGAAGAGCAGCAGACCATTCTGCAACCACACCACCTCCCATCCCAAACTGAGGACAGTCAGAGAAGCTACCTGGAGCCTGGAGGGGGGGCAGCCCCATGGAGCATCACTCTGTGTGGCAAGGAGACAGGACATTGGGCAGGGAGAGTCCATGGAATTTGAAAGGTGGGAGTCCTTCACTGTCATCTCATCCTGGTCAACCATGGTGAAGCAACTTCTTAGCTGCTGCATCATCCCACCTTACAGGGAGGAGTTTTGCACCAAGAGCTGCTGCTCCAAGGTGATCACAGTGCCAGAAGGCACTCAGACCCTGTAAAGCATCATTTAAAATGCTATTTATTAGAGTTAACAGTATAAAGAAAGAGAGGACAGTATAGATAATCTGACGTCCTTGCAGATGCTGGGAACCCCAAGTTGTCCTGGCATGCAGCTGACTTGCAGGTGATCAGAACAGTTAAATACACCAGTCTCACCTGGCCACAATACATGAATGAACTTTAAATGCCTTGAAAATCCAAGAACAGATTGGACTAGTCATAGCTCTGCCCACCCCAGGCTTCAGCTCCTGACCCTCAGCAGGTCAGGAACCTGCTGCTTGGCATCACGCAGCAGACTGCAGCAATCCTTTCATGCACACACAGGCAAAGCCAGGGCTCAAGAGAATTATTTAGCCCCCAACGCTGCCTTGTGTTTCCCGAGTACAACACAGAGAAGGAGGTTTCTCTGGTGTGTGTCTGTACAGCTCCTTGCACACGAGGGTTTTGATCCCCAACACTTTTTTGACCCTGATTCCCTATTATTTCTGTCTGTTCCCCCAAGCCCCTTCACTCAAGGTCCCCGGGGGGTTTCCAAGACCTCATAAGCAGCTGTTTGTGGACTCGGTCGGTCTGGCTCGGGCTTTCTCACCACAGTCAATACTGAGCCTCAGCTGCAGCAGAATTTGATAAGTTTCCAAAATGCAAAGGGCAGGAACATTGCTATGAGGTTTCGTACCTCAGACGACACTTGCAGAGCCTGATCTTGATGCTTTAGAGGTTTCACTATATGGTACTCAAGGGAAAAGCAAGGAAATAGTGTTTAATCCCTTCTCTCTGTTCTAATTAAGACATTAATTAATGTGGGTTTTTTTCCTAGCTACAGGAAAGTTAGAAAATATTACATCTAGAAAGGATCACTGTGAGGATTTGTTCTGACATCCTGCATCACACTTCCGGAAGAATTTTATAACCAATTTACTCATCAAGCCCATCATATGGGCTTCAGGCAAAGCATACATCTCAGAAGAATTTCTGTTCTTAGCTTTACAGTTCCAAAAGATGAAGAATTTGTCATCTGTCCTTTTTTATTTTCAGATTTGCAAACTAGCAGTGTCTCATTTCATCCAATTTCTGTGTAACTTCAATTTCCAGTCACTGGGTCATGTTGTGCTTGTGGGTTGTACTGAAGAGTCATCACTGTCAGCCACACACTGACTGGTGGACAATTTTTAGATCAATTCAGCTTTTCTTTTGCCCATCACAGTCTGAACTAAATAAATCCTTCAGTGAGAGACTTGTTTCCCCAGAGAATAAGAAAAAAGTCTCTCCTTTGATACAACTCTGCAAGGCTTGATCTTATATAATGTTCATTGTCAGTGCCCTTCCTGAAGTTTCTGGACCCATTTCCCTGGAAAGTTCTGTTATTTGTAGCAGTGACTCTGTTGTCATGCAGGCATTTAAGGGTTTCTCTTTGGGACAGATTAAGCAGCAGGCATCGCAACTCCAGGTCCCTGTCTCACACACAAGTACCAGCTGCCTTGTCCATGCTGTTCTGCATGTCATTCGTGGGGGAATCTGCATTGCCACAAGATTTATTCCTGCAGATCTCTTTCTCTGAAACCTCTTTCTCTCTGCTGATAACCCAGGTGAAATTTGCATTAAATTTATATTTAATCTTTTTCAAGACATTATTCAATTCTTACCTATTGGATGAACAATTACAAGTTTTTTGGATAAGAAGTCATATTTAGTGTGAAAAAAATTAAAACATTCTCAGTACAGTAATCCACCTTCCCAAGACAAAATCTGGATCATAGGGGTTAGGAAAGTCTAACTCACTGCTGAATGGACACATGTGATTTAATCATGATTTATGACTTTAAACCAGTAGTATTTTAAAAAAACATTGTTGTTGGGAACTTCTAACGTATTGAGGTAACTGATAAATTTCAAAACTCCTTAATGTTTTTGTCTAAATTTCTCTCACATTCATGGCAAGCAGTACCTAGGTAACCTCATCAGTAATACCATGTAAGGTCAAGATGACAAAGGTAATGTTATCTGAAATATCAAATTTGGACAGTGATGTAGCAGAACTGGGGCCAATGTAGACAAAAGTAATGAGAGGCAACTTGTTTACCTGGGAGAAGATTGGAGTGGAGAAAGGAAATGTCAAAGGCAGTGAAAAGGAGGGTCAAGAAATGCTAAAAGAGATAATAAGGCATGCAAGTCATGTGTTTGGTGCCGTCCAGAGTAGCAGCTAGGCCACACCGCATGTGACCCCTATACCTGGAGCAGAACCAAAACCCAAAAACCATGCCACGGGAGTCAAAGCTGTTCCTGTGCTCAGGAGGACTGGGGGAGGCAGGATGCTTTCCCTGGCCGATGGAGAATACCTGGGTGAATGGATCAGGTATCCTGGTATCACCTTGTCAACATCTACCCAACACTTCCAAACAGAGTGGTTGCTGTATGGTTGCTTTACTGGTACGCCATAAGTACTCTCAAATCATGAAGCTATGATGGCCATGTTATAAAGCCATGTAGATGTGCACTCACTCTCCCCATGTAATGAGCACACCTTCCATCACTCCTGCCTCCACATGTCTGATACACACTTTAGCAGGATGAAATACTGTGCAGCAGACTTTAGATGGTTAATTCTCCAAAGAATGCCCTGTCTGGTAAAACCTATAAGGCATATGTGTTCCTGCTTTTAAGTTATTTTAATGACGTAGCTAATACCTTTGTATACTTTAAGCAAGAAAACCAGATTAAGTGTCTCTGAGATGCCATCCCAACGATGGCAGATATATGAGAAGGGTTATACTGAAGCAGTTACCAACCTTGATTTTCAAGGATAGAAAGTTAAAATGGAAAACAAGTTTTTATAGTTGAAACCTGTAATGTCCTTAAGAGTAAACATGCTTCCAGTCTGAAGAATGAGCACTGGGTGTATCCAGCGTCCTGCACCTGAAGTATGTAACTGCACAAATTTATCTTAGAATTGTAACCTAATAAAAGAGTTTCTTCTGGAAAGCTGTGCATACTCATTAATACAGCTGGGAGTTGTGGCAGTGTTGCCATAAGTCCCCTGAAGCAGACAGACTCCCTGATGTCTGTGGCATTATGCAGGGGCACATCAACGAGTGTCTGGATGAGGGCTTGACTCCATACGTGTTTTGTTGGAGAACTGTCTCCCTTTATTCAGTCTCCCTCAGTACGTTAAATGTGCCAGCGCAGAATGAATTTACACAGTTCAGCTAACTGGCTCAGAGCCTTAATGTCTACTTATATCAGGTTTCTCCAGCCCTTGTCCCATGGAGTTTTTAAAATTTCCAAGGACTGAGGTCCCACCCCCCATGAGGAAGAATTTTTCCTTTATTGTCAGTTGTACCCATCCTCTTGTCTTGTCATCTCTGATGAGTTTGACTCCATTTTATCTGTAATCTCTTTCAGGTGTTGGAAGACTTTAATTAGAAACCTCTTTTGCTGCCTTTTCTTCTGGTTAACAAACCCCAGTTGCTTCAGCCTCTCCTTATGTGTTGTGAGCTCCAGCCACCTGACCATCTTAGTGGTCTCACCTGGACTTGCTCCAGTTTATCATTACTTTTGCCTGTATGGAAGGATCCATAGCTGGACAAAGTACTCCAGATGCAATCACACACTTGCTGATTAAAGGGAAAAATCTCTTGCCTTGACCTGGTGGTTGCATTCTCACAAATGCAGTTCAGTCTACAGCTGATCTTCATTGCTGCAAGGGCACACCGAGGACTCATATCCAACCTGCCAGCCAGGCAGTCCCAGACAGGACCAATGCAGGGGCTGTTCAATCCCACATGCAGGAATTTGCAACTTTTTTATGAATCTCATGGGATGCAGTTGAGAATTTCCAGGTGCATTTTTTCACTGTTTTGACAGGGCTCAACCCCGTGAAGCGCTAGGTGCCCAGACCTCACTCAGTGGCTCATGAACGCCCCATCAGAGTTAGGTGAGTGTCAAAGCACCTTAAACAACCCACTTCTCCAGCCCACACCTCTTTCCACACTTCACATGTCCAGGTAATGAAGTTCCTCTGAAGTGGAGCAAAGTCAAATCCTGCGAGGCCCACTGTGCCCTGGGGAGGGGAGATGCTGAAACTGGCTCTGACTCCAGCTGCTCCTCTGTAGGGAGCACATTATTTCAGGCGTCTCTTGGGCACACAGACATGCATATATGCCTTAGTCACGATGACTCACACTTGATACAGAATCAAAAATGAGCAAATCTTAATTCTGGAAGAAATGATTCATTAGCATAAGATCATTATTTATTGCTATCATGATGTCGCCTAAAAGGAATGCGACAGGGTCTATTTCAATGTGTGTTTGCTCTCTACTTGCACCTGAACTGGGGAAGTTTAATAAGGTCTATTGCCCAGCAGCCAGCAGAATGAAAAGCTTGGCACCTCAAGTCCATTAAACACCTCTGAAAATCTCTGTCTAAAATGTGAAAGACACAACATTGTTAATTGGTAAGCTTCAGGCACAAAGGGGAAATGTCTCAAAGAATACTGCAAGCCGTTCTCTAGTTCTTGCATCCGTTTCAATTAAACTGGCTTTGAAATTAATAGAAGACATCTGTCTGCTTCCCTCGTACAGGCAAAATGCAGTCCTCTTGAGTGGTCACGATTTAAGCTTTCTCAGACTAAGACATCCTTGAGCTGAAGGTGGTAGCTCAAACCTCCAGGAAAAAAAAAAAAAGCAGAATAGTTAAAGGTTTGTGAGCTGCACCCACCCTACCCATCCATGTGCTGGGGAACTCCTTTGGGAACAAGCCCAGAGACCTGAGCTTACAGCCTGAAGAAGTGGCTGGAGACTGATCTGTCCCATTTGAATCCATTTCCTAGGAGAGCTTGCCCTTTTCACTCTGCGCTTTTCTGACTGTGATTCTGTGGTTTTACACATCTTCCCCCTTTTCTAATGACAGCTTGACCTGTGTATGTGTTTTGTTTCCACAGAGCAGCTTTTGCAACCACTGCTTATCGTGACAGCCCTCAGCATCACCATCTTCCAGCCTACCCAGCTGCACCTCTGATGGATGGAGCAGCGTGTAAGAATGACAGCAGAGACATGCCTCAGTTTAAACAGCATCTTCTTTTCTAAGTACCTAGGCTGATGAACAGATTAACTCTTATCTTCAAAGTGCAGAAATTCCTGGTGATTTAGGGTGGATTAATGTTATGGTACTCAAACAGAAACACTGCTCAGTGATCCAAAGCTGAAGACAGACCCGAGTGCTTTTTTGAAAACCAGCATATATGAAAACTTTTCAAGCTGAGTACCAGAACAATGAGGTACCAAACATTTCTAGTAACTTTTGAACATTTAGGCCATTATATGACCACAGAGAGCATTAAAACCCAGCAATAATAACAAAATCTGGGACTTCAGGAGATGAATTCTGCACCTTCTGTGCTTTGCCTGACACAGGGGCTGCTAAGTTCAAACATACAGCTGCTGTATGCTCACGTATCTTCAGTTTCTCCACACATAATATCACTGGAAATAAAGTCAGAATACACCAAGATAACAGGTAGAGACAACCTCCAGTTACTGCAGTGTCTGGAGACTGCGATGTCTATAGGGTGAGCCTAGAGTCCAGGCTTACAGAATGGCAGGTACCCAAGGGAAAAGACCCAGAAAGAGTTAACACCTGCTCTGGGACTAGATTCATGGGAAGGGGGGGATTTTACACATGGAAACACCAGGCTCTCCCAGAGTTCCCATTAGACTCCAGTCCCCAAGGTGTTGTTGCAAGGATGTTATGAATGTGAGAGTCACCAACCTGAGCGATGGTGTCTGAGAGGCCAGGTCAGCTGGTTACTCAGGTTTATTTCTTGCGTAATGACTGCAACAGCCAAATCACCCGTGGTAGGTGAGACAGGGAGCTTGATTTATTGGCACTTCTAATTCTGGCTTCTAACAGGAGTTAGGAGCACTCCAGCTGTGAGATGGTCTTTCTTTGTTTTTAAAGCTTATAATCAGGACACAACAAAATGGGTTTACCTTTCATCAGGAAACTTTTTCCTAGTCCAAACTGCAGGTGGGTGCCTTGCTTTCATTTCTCTGGGAGGGTTTGTTTAAAACTAACTATCCTCCCCTCTTTTCAGCTTTTTAGTGTCTGCCAGGTGAACCATCCTGGGAAAATGCAGTGCAGCCTTGCAAAGCCAGCAAACCTCTCCAGTCCTTTTAGACTGAAAAAACAGAGGTCAGTCTGCAGAAGAGGCATGGTCTACCCAGTACAACGCTTCCTCATCCAAGGAATTAGAAGTCAGGTTATGCTCCAGGGTCTTTTCCCCTCCCTGCTCTTGAGACCTACACTGCTGGACTGTTTTCACGGTCAGGTGAAGGACGGACGGAGCTGGGGCTCGCTCCGTGGGTGGAGAGCAGGCATGTGTGGTGCAGCGGGAGGGTGGGAGCAGAGGCCCCAGCTCCTCTTTGAAGGGTATCCTCAGAATGATCTCCAGGCAACAGACCTAAACCGTCTGGGATTTAGGAGTGCAACTTTGGAGGGGTTCAGGTAATTCAGCCCAGACCCTTTCTGTCACAGAGAACCACAGGCCATAAGAATGAGATTGCATCCCACCTTGCGATTTTTGCCCCTACTACTCCACTGGGACGCTGTCCCTAACCAAGAGAGGAGAGAGAGTTTGTGATTCTCACTTACAACAGTCCCATCAGTCAATAGTTTTGTACTGCTCCTGCCTGGGTGGGTAAGTGGTGAGCAGACAGGGTCTATGCATCTTCATGCAGAGTTCGTCTTACAGAGACGTAAACCCCGTCGCGCTGTCCTGAACTCCTCTGGCCCCCCATGGAAGGGGCAGGAGGCACGTGGCTGAGCAGTGCAGGTCATCAGCCACCGGCTGGTGTAAATCTGCCTCAGGACCCCGACCCCCAACTCCTTGCACGGTGTTAAGCAGCAGAATTGGAGGACCCCGTCAAATGCCCGTGGGTGTCATCAGCCCTTGAGACACAGATGACCCGCGCAGCCCCACGTGCTGCGCCCAGCCGGAGCTGCCTGCGAGGAGGGGCTGCGCGAGCCAGGGGCTGCGGGCACGCGTCCTGCCGGGGGGGCGGCGGCGGCGGCTGGGGGGGAGCGGGACTCTCGCCCCTCTCCCCGTCCCACCGGGAGGAGATCGCATCCTTAAGAGCAGCCACTCTCGAGACTTGGATGACTTCACTGGGCTGCAGTTTGCAGTCATCCCTCTAATTGGGCTTCCAGTAAACCCTTGTGTCTAACCAGCCTGCAAACTTCTCTTGGTCTTTAGACTCAGCCATTAGACAATAGCATTATCTGCATTTCTTTCTATATTGCAGGGATCATTCGGGTTTAATGTGTATTTCATCACTACTTTATACTCTTGAATACTGGGAGATTTGAAATACTACAGCTGCCTTGCACATCAAATCAATGTAAACACAATGAGAATATGACAAGAGAAGATGAATGTTGGTAGTAAGTTATTAAACAATATTTCCTGTATGATTTCTAGAGCCAGAATGTATTTGTTTATGTATTTTTATTACATTACCTGAGAGGCTGCATTTAAAAATTCAGAGTGGCATACTACCCAGGAAATTGATATCTGTTGCACACCATTTTCTCCTCCTCAGTGGAAGACATTTCTTATTTTGTTGCCCAAGATGTTGAATGTGTGATGCCAGCTTTTATGTCTTTCCTTTACACAGTGTGTAAAGTGCATTAAACATACAACACATAAAATGTGTTAAAAAAGAGAAAAGAAGGAAAAATGAAAAATATTGTTACATTGCCTATTAGGTAGCAGATCTGAAGGAAAAATTGGCTTTTCACTTCACAGAGCAGAATTTTGTAATTTGACAAAATATAAACTAAAATAGTTTAACACAAAGCTTGTTTGGACTTCATTTTCTGAAAAAAAGAACTCTGGAAACATTTAAAGTAGCCCAAAATACTTGATTTCACTTGCACTTATAAGAAATTGCAGCATCATAAATAATGTCAGTAGGAGAACTTCTTAAGGTGGTCTGTAGTAGGTGATTTCAGCCTTCTTCCCTTAACCATTTAATATACTTTGAAGGATACTTGGATCAACTTCCTACCATTCCTAGAGACTGCAGAGAAGTAAACTGCTGCACAGTGCGCACAACCGTGCTCGTTATCAGCACCATTTGTGAATTGCTCCGGTCTTATGTCCATGATCTATGGTATCTAATCTAGTCTTCACGACGAGCAAGGCAGTTGTTGCTTTTGCATTTGGCATGCACAGTGTCCCACCTTCCTGAAATAGCAGGAAACTCTGTCCCTGCCCACCTCACAGTCATTTACATCCTGGCATCAGCTTATACTACCATATGGTCCACAGAAAGAAAAACAGCCTTTTACATTTGTGAGGAAATGTTCAAAATCTGCAGGACACCTTTGTGAGAAGAAAGTCGAAATCCTGATGCTGCTCAGCCAGACCTGCTGGATGTCACCTGTCCTTCCAAAAGCACAAGACCAGAGGTAGCTGTTGTAAATTATAAATGGTCTTTACAAATAAACAGTTTGCTTTACTTCTGCATTAAGACTGCTTCTCTTTCCTAGGGATCCAGCATCTGGCACCTTGGGATGGTAATGTCCTAAATCACTCAGACCTTTTGTGCAACTGAAGTGCTCCAGGAGCCACAAGTACCAAGGAAGGCTCCTCCAAGCAGCAAACAGCACAGCCTGGACCACTTACCTGCAGTGCCAAGCCCACTGGATACCACGTGCACTAACAAAAGCATCATTTCCTTGATATTTGAGTCATCAATCCTTGTTCCTGAGCTGGCTCAATCCAATTGCAAACCGCTTTCTGCAGTAGGTATTCATATTTGCAACAATGACTGATTTACACAAGAGAGTTGCACTGATTTTCAAAAGCATTCCTTGGGATTACTGTGCCTCCCCATTGCTGCCACAGCAGAGCCTCGTGTCTAAATAATGAGCTGCCGGGTTTTGCAGTGTTGTGTGCCACTGTTCCACCTGCAGTCAAACACCGATCACCAAGGACATTACGCTTTCCCTGCCAGCACTTGGTAATTAAACAATATATGACTGTCTTGTTTGCAATTAATTTCTCCAGCTTTCTTTGTGTCAAGGGCTGGGAAACCTAAGGATTAAATGTCCCTATGCCTGGTATAAAGTCCTGAAAACCGCAAGATTTTTTCCAATAAACTGCATGAAGGAAATCCCTCTTCCATATGGCACATCAAAAGACAGTTTGACCTTTTCTGTGTCCTTTAGCAGATAGTAAACTGGACCAACTCAGGGTTATATTTGTTATTGTGCCGTTGAGGTTGTGGGCACAGAGGTAAAGATGCAGACCCAGAAGCATAGATGTGAATCAAATTACTTGCTTGCTTGCATACAAAGCAGCAGGCAACTCATTGAAAAGCAGACATTTCCAACTATGGCAAATTAAGCCCTACTGAGGCAGACTAAGACTGCTGACAGAAATTGCACTGTGCATTCAGCCTTTCTAAAATCAGGAAAGCTTCTTTTGCAATGGGTTAATTCATCCACGTTCGAGGCAATCTCTCCCCTCTACAGGTAAGTCTGTGCACATGGATAAAAGGGCCAAGTTTTCAGGCAGAGGCTTTCCTCTCCAAACCTGAAGACAGGCAGTTCAGTTAGTATGTCTCTTACTAGCACAGCTTTTTTGATGGTTTTCTAATCATGTTTCAATCTCAGTCTTGCAGCCCTTTGCACAGCACCTGAAGTTCTGAACTTTGTGTCTTGCATTTGCTCTCTGCTCCCTCCATGCCCAACAGTCGCTGGTAACTCTGCATTTACAGTCACATTATCTTTTTGTTCCTCCATTGCTAAACCCCATCATTTACACCAATGAAACAAGGGAAATTCATAAGGAAATCATCAGGATAATATCTCAAAACAACATCTGGGCTTGCCCCGACCAGCCTCAATCAGCTGCCCCCCCCACCCCCTTGAGGGGGGGGCTGCGAACCCCACGAGCTGTACCTGGACAGCTGCTTGATGGTGAAAGCTGCTCTCTTGTGGGTGCTCTGGAGATGTCAGCAGCAGTTCAGAGACCCCTATGATCCCATCCCGTCCCTGTAGGTTTTTCTCAGTTTCTGATTTCAGTGGATGTCTCTGCCCATATTCCCTGTGCCAGCAACCCAGTCCTCCCTTTCCCACCAAGAGGCTTTGTGCATTCCTTCACTCCAAGGGCTCAGTGATGGTCTGAAGTCTTCCTTATAACCTGGACCTGGCCACCTAATGTTGGTGTAACACAGGATCTTGCCCTTTCGTCTCTCTGGGCTCCCACTACATTTAGGATCTTGTCCGCTGTAAAGCACGGTGGTCCTTCCCCCTTCTTTGAGTATTGGCACTAACAAAATCTTCAGCATTTGCAACACTCACATCTCCTTCCCTAAGTGTCAGCACATGCTGCCTGCTGGCTTGCACTACCCTGTATGGCCTTTTGACAAGAGCACTTTCATCTTTGTGGTGCAGGTCTGGTTATCCCCAGTCCCATCATCATCAGCCAAGAGGAGTTCGCACCCAGCATGGCAATGACTAAAGGCTGATTCCTGCAAGAGGATTTGCATGAGAGAGGGGAGCTTTCTCAGGAGAAGGCTTGCCAAAGGGTCAGAGCTGCTAGCGCTGCCCAGTGCAATGCGTCCTCCAAGTGCAGAACAAGTGCCACATGCTGCTTCTTGCAGGCACATCCACTGCCCTTGGACAGCAGCCCCAGGCTTTCTGTGCTCTTCCCATGGCTCTCAGCATTTCCTTAAGGGTTTCAAGTTTACCCGATGGTGACAGGGCCATTTCTGTCTGCAGTGTGCAGATGACGTGCAGTGCAGAGTTGTTGTTCTGTCCCTCCTGGAGCAAATGTCCACAGTAAGTTTTGTGGTGACCTGGGGTGGGCAAGTGGGATGTGGTGGGAGCCAGGTGCAGTGAGCAAGGTGGTCCTTCCTGAGCTGTGCCCCAGAGAAGAAACTTTTTGACTTCCCAGCACACTAGTGAATAGTTCAAAGCTGTGCCAGGGGAAGTTTAGACTGGACATTAGCATTTCTTTACCAAGAGGGTGGTCAAACACTAGAACAGGCTTCTTAGAGAGGTAGTCCATGTCCCAAGCCTGTCAGTGTTTAAGAGGCATTTGGTCAATGCCCTTAACAACATGCTTTAAATTTTGGTCAGCCCTGAAGTGGTCAGGCAGTTGGACTAGATGATCATTGCAGGTCTCTTCCAACTGAAACTCTCTGTTCTATTCTATTCTAGTAAAACCCAGGAGATAGCAGAGTGGTCTGCTAGGACTATGATGCTGAGAGCCCTCCAGCTGAGCAAAGTACCAGCAAAGTCTTTAGAATCATAGAATCATAGAATAGTTTGGGTTGGAAGGGACCTTTCAAGGTCATCTAGTCCAACCCCCGCTGCAAGAAGCAGGTACAACTTCAACTAGATCAGGTTGCTCAGAGCCCCGTCCAACCTGACCTTGAATGTGGCCAGGGATGGGGCATCGACCACCTCTCTGGGCAACCTGGGCCAGTGTTTCACCACCCTCATCATAAAAAAATCTCTTCCTTATATCCAATCTGAATCTCCCCTCTTTTAGTTTAAAACCATTACCCCTTGTCCTATCAGGGACAGAACCTATTAAAAAGTCTGTCCCCAAAATGAGCATCTGGCAATGAGCCTCTGTGATTGATGTATCCTGAGTCTTGTTTCGAGTCCAAGACAAAACTAATGGAGATAACAAAACAAAATCATATTTTACTTTTTATAAGCACTTCCATTTGCAGCATCACTTTCCAATCAGCCTGTTCCGACGTTGCCTGCCCTGTGTGCTCCCTGGAAGATGAACTGAACCAGAGGTAGGCACTCCCAGGGCTAAACTGTCCGATATCGACAGCCAAGCCAGGCTGATGTAAACCTGGCTTTGGTTAGACACAGCCCAGAGCTGTGAGCAGAAGTATGCTGCATGACACATGTAAACTGAAACACATCTTCAGTTTGGTAACTGCTATAGAAAGTAATTATGGACTAAGTAGAAATAGGGCATCATTTATCTTAGTGTTGGCTCCGGACCTATTCCAATTTAGCAGGCATCTGGATGAGCAAGATTGCTCTCCCACGCACAGAGCTACGCACCTCACTGAGGGAGCTGGGATTGGTGTTTCTTGAAGTGTCAATAGCGTTGCAAATTAAGGGCCAGGGTTTGATTTCGCCTGAGTTTTGACCTCTATTGATTCAAACCACTAGTAGAGTGGAGATGGGAGTGGATTTGCATTCATTTGCTGAAGCAGTGCTGGTGACCCAGGGACCCCAGTGATGTTTCGTCACGTTGCTCCATAGGTCCAGGATCAGTGGGATCCCGCTGGTGACACCCTGCCAGGCCACCCACGTACTTCACTCACTCGGGAAATGCAGGAAATCATTCCTCCTGAACATTTCTGCAGGGGCTGTTTGGTCAGTGACACAGCTGTATCTACTGGCAATTAGACTGCCGCAGGTTCACCAGCTGAATTTAAAGGGGTTTATTGATCAGCAAAGTGTTGTTTATTCAATTTTCCAGCCATCCTGGAAAATGGGACCTTTATTATTCTCAAAGGAGCAATCTTCAGGACAGGACACGTGTTCCTAAAACAAATCTACTGCAAAATATCAGCCCAGATTTGACACATACATGCAAAGAGATTATTGTGTTTTATATGAAGATGGCAGACATGCAGAATTTTCAGCACAAATTAAACCCAAATTAGCGGTTTGACCTAATGCAGCTCAAACATTAGAAACCAAAGCCGAACTTAGATTTGTTTTTTACCTCAAAACTATACAGAATCAGTGATTCCTGGCAAAAAGAAATTCATCATCTCTGTTTTACGCAGGAACCGGCAACAATGCTGTAAATGTGCCATTCATTGAGTGTTGTAGCACTAGTTTCTTTCTCCCTGGCAGCTTTTGTGACTGTCCTGGATCATCTTCACAGCAATTTTGCAAGGTTAGGAGCCAAGTGAGACTTGATTGGTTTTGGAACTGAGATGGTTTCTTTTTTAATTATTTGTTGGGGATTTGTTGTGGGATACGTAGCAAAACAAGGAATGTCAAGATCTGCACCAACAGAAAAGAAAGATATTAAGTGCTAAAACAAGAGTTTGGGGACAGTTTTCATTACAACAAATCAGGCTTAAGGCAGGGCAGCTGCTGGATTTAGATGGTTTCTCAGCCACTTGTTTAGCACTGACTATCCCTTGTGCTGTAGAAAATTTTCAGAAAAAAAGCATTTCTGTGCAGTGAAGCAAGACCTAGGCAGCAGAACAGATGCACTTTAAAGGGTCTTTAGATATCTTTCATCAACAGCCAAGATCTGAGGTGCCTTCAGAGGCTTTTGAGGATCTAAGTCGATCTACATTAGCTGTGGTTTTGGTCCTTCCTATTTTGTGTATGACCACCGACTGCCAGTTGTCTGATCCACTCTGTGGGCATCAGAGGCAAGTGCATCACAGCTTCAGACTAGTTGGGGCAGGAAGGCACCTCTGGAGGTCATCTGGGCCAGCTCCTGCTCAAGCAGGACCACCCAGAGTCAGTTGCCCAGGACCATGTCCAGACAGAGTTTGAATATCTCCAAGGATGGAGACTCCACAACCTCCCTGGGAAACCCGTGCCAGTGCTTGGCAAGCCTCACAGTAAAAAGTTGTTTACTTGTGTTTAAAAGGAATTTCCTGTATTTCAGTTTGTGCCCACGTCGTTCTACTGTATCATTGGACACGACTGGAAAGAGTCTGGTGCCCTCATCTTCATTCCTTCCTATCAAGTATTTATTTATACACATTGATAAGATTCCCCAAGCCTTTTCCTCTCCAGGCTGAACAGTCCCAGCGCTCTCAGCCTCTCCTCACAGGAGAGGTACTCCAGTCCCTTCATCATCTTGGTGGCCCTTTGCTGGACTCAGTCCAGTATGTCCATGTGTCTCTTGTGCTGGGAAGCCCAGAAATGGACACAGTACTCCAGGCATGGCCTCACCAGTGCTGAGCAAAGGGGAAGGATCCTCTCCATCACTGGTCTTCCTGTTTGCAACCCCAGCAGAGACTGACACTTCTAGAGCCAAACGTACAGCTGGAATGCCTGATCTGATGCCTCTGAAGAATCCCCCCCCTCTATTATAACCTATCATTTTATTAAAAAATAAATGGTTTCAGGTGTACTTTCGGGAATAGTTTTTCACCTACATGTTTACTCAAAGTATGGTCAAATAATATAGTTAAGGAATAAAGAGACCCCATGCATGCTAACATGCAACACTTGCTTTTATTTCTGTGTTATTCCTTTTGGAGACTTTTTCAATACTATGAATTTTAATAAAGAAACAATTCCAAAATGAACTCCATTACACACCTGTGATTCAGAAGAACCAGTTGATTACATATCTTTTCACCTGACTCCAGAGAAAACTGCTGAGATGTAGATTTATTGTCACATTACAGTGAAAGCTGCCTGCCTCCACCTTGTAGGGGATTTCCCACAAGTGACCTATCTGGGGTAGGTTCTCCTTTCTTTGATCACTCTCCTTCCACCGCCCATTAGAGATCCTGACTTTTGTCTTTGTCTTACATTTTCTACAAAGTGTTGGGGAAAGTGATGCGGGGATGTTGGGTGTTCTGTATTTGACTGTGATAGCAGAAGACTTAGGCATACTGCGTGAAACAGTACAAAGAGAGTATTTGGGGTGGGGAGGTTGGAGTCCCACCAAGGTGTTCATCACTTTCTGATAGTGACATCTCACTCTTATCCTTGCAGCAAATGACTCTTGGGGCAGATGAACACTTTCACGACCTTCTTTTTTATCTGTTGTGTCCGCACACCATACACCACAGGGTTCAGCAGTGGGGGGAAGAGCACATACAGGTTGGCCAGTATAATGTGGACATGGTGGGGAATTTCTTGACCAAAGCGGTGTGTTAGAACAGTGAAGAAAGCAGGAATATAGAAAAGTAATATAACACAGACATGAGAGCCACAGGTGTTGAAAGCCTTGTGACGGGCAGTCCTAGAAGGGAGTCTGAATAATGCCAGAAGAATTAAGATGTAGGAGACAGTAATGAGTACAACATCTACCACTACTGCTGCAAAAGGCACTGCAAGGCCATACAAAATATTGATGGAGATGTCGGCACAGGCCAGCCGGGCGATGCCCATGTGCTCGCAGTAGGTGTGCGGGATGACGTTGTGCCCACAGAATGGCAGCCTTTTCAGAAGAAATATACACGGGAAAATGATGCAGAAACTTCTCAGCAAAGCCACCAGCCCAGTTTTGACAACGGCTGACTGGGTCAGCACTGCCGCATACCGCAAGGGGTAACAGATGGCAACAAACCGATCAAATGCCATGGCCAGCAGGATCACCGACTCTGCCGAGAAGCTGAAATGCAGGAAGAACATCTGGGTCAGGCAGGCGCCAAAGGAAATCTCACCGGCACTGAACCAGAACAGAGCCAGCATCTTGGGCACAGTCGTGGTTGACAGCATCAGGTCAACGATGGCCAGCATGGACAGGAAGAGGTACATGGGCTGGTGGAGGCTACGTTCTGTCCTTATGACAAACAACATGACACCATTTCCTAGCAGGCCCGCCAGATACATGGAGCAGAACGGGATCGAGATCCAGATGTGTGACTTCTCCATGCCTGGGATGCCAGCCAGGATGAACGTTGCTGGTGTCATGCTGGTAAGGTTGAATGGTGGCATGTTTCACCTGAAAGCAAAGGCAGAAGACACTGCAGAACATTATTTTAGATGCTTAAGCTCTTCCATCACTACCAAATGCCTTGTATCACCTTCTCTGATCTGCTAATAGCCACAGCCAGAGGTAAGAACCCAAATTATGAAGATGCGTGGTCTGCAATGTGTTGCAGCATGTACTTACACTCCTACTATGTGTAAACCACAATGTCCAAATTTTCTCCTCATTTGATTTTAACACAATGTAAGTGTATTTTTCTTCCAAGTACTTTCACTGAGACCAGAGTGTATGGAGACAGAATCAACCTTTATTGCACAAATACCTTAAATTGAACTTCTATAAGTCCAGAGCAGAAGCAAGTCAGGCAACAAGAGAGGAAAGGTCAAGTGTTTGCAGGGATACACAAAATGTTCTCAGACATCAGAAACTGCAGAGGGGATAACTGGGAGCTTTAAGGTACCTGGACTCACACTAGGTTAAGAGAACAAAATTAGCTCTAGGTTTGAAGTTGGCTGCCCATGTTCCTTCCTTTTCTCCAAACTTCTCTCTCCCTTTCCTTTTGGTTCTGGGACCACTTGCTTTGAACCTCTTTTTCAGTGCAAATCCAGCCGAAATAAAATCTAACCAGGCACTTGGAAAGACCTTTGTGTCAGCGGAAAACCTGTGTGAGACGGCGTTCCCCCACCAGCCAAAGAAAGGATGCACTGCTGCCCTGGAGATGTCTAAAGAGCACTGGAGGCTGGATCAGACCCAGGCTCACACAAGTTAAAATGGTATGCAACTTTTTTTCAGCACCTTCTGCAATAACAGTCAGCTCTTAAAAATCAAAAATCAAAATAGGAGTTACCCATAATGCAGCCGAGATGAGAAAGTGACACAAGTACTTAAAAACAAAACTGTGAGGTTGCTGCATACTGAAATATTGACTCCATGTATTAGCAATTGTATTTTAAACAACAGATTTGATTCCCTGTTCACACTCAGTGAGAGACACAGTTCACATCTAAAATATCCTGAACCAAGAAAGTCCAAGGAGCCTGCTCCATAGAAACAAAACATGACAGTGGACTGTCTTTAAAAATAAATTTAGTCAAAATAATAACTACCTAATTCTGTAAATTATTTAAAACAATTCAGTATAAACATTGGATGAAATAAAAATATATGTGATGTATTAAAAGACAAAATATTATTAATGCTGATAACATATGTATTCTATTCTGCCGTAACAAAAGCTAGTCATCTCTTGCAAAATGCAAATGTTAAACTGCAAATAAACAAGGATTCACTGCACCTGCAGGTGGGAATCTCAGTGGAACCAGGAGCTCTGCACAAGAGGAGCCTCTCGGCATTAGACACCTTCCTCCATAATCTAATTGCCAATGTAAAACTGTGTGAATACAGATACAGCTCTAAGAATGCATCTCCTACAGCTACCCCTGAGCAGTCCCTTGGATTCTTCTTTCCTAAAATCTTTTAATCCTAATCTAAACTAAAAGCTATAACCTAGAAAAAAAATCACATTCCTACAGAGCTGCCTAGGATTACAAAAGGGTCTGCACAAGTCTGTTGGCATCACTGTAGAAGGCTTCAGCTGTGAGCACCTCTGAAGCCTGCAGCTGCAAGCATCTCATCCCAGGGGGGCAGCCTCCCCCACAAATAATCAGCCTTCAGAAGAGAGGTTAGGGAAACAAAAACCGGGTGGGAGAGAAAAGTTTCCTTGGTGATTCATTGTCTTCTAACAAGAGAATGAAAATAATAGAAATATTTCTCTTGCATGGCCTGAGCACGTCGGCAGCCCTCCCGAAGGAGCAAGCTGTGGGATGCTGCAGGTGACTCGGGTGAGCTCTCCACGCTGGCATTGCCTCCCTGTACATCACCCTGTGCGTGGTTTACTCCTGCCTGTTTGTGCTGCCCTGCTGTCTTTAACTCAGCAACCCCAGCTCTCAAAAATACATAATCTCTATTAGAGAGTGGCTGATCTCACAGGTCAGCAAGGGAAGGCTCTTCACACGATTATTGTCAATCGGGAATTTGGCACCTCTGCACCAGACTCTCAACGTCCTAGAGATACTTCTGGCCCCAAATCCACAACACAAAGAGCTCGCCCGATCCCTGACCTTAAGAGGAACGTGTGTCCCTGGCTGCGCTGCAGGCAGGGGCTGCAGTGCCGAAGCCGGGGTGGTGGGGGGCACTTGTACCTCTCTGCAGGATCCCAGGGAATGGAGGAATCGCCGTACCCTGCTCAGCAGCTCCGTAAGTGCCCTGCGGCTGAGGAGACGTGCCCTGGGATGTCATCCCCCCAATCCTCCAGCCCCACCTTTGCACCACACACACATTATAAGCATAACACTCTCCACAGACACACTCACAGGTCCCCAGTGTGCGGCTCTGTGCCTGGCCTGCCTCCCTTCCCACCAACTGCACAATTATACCCGCGCTGCTTTGCACCTCCTGTCCTTGGGGCCCTGGTTGGACTGACGTGATGTAGCTTCAGGTTGTGGCAAGACATAGTCAAGCTTTGGAAAAATAGGCGTCCTAAAAAAAGCAGTCTGACTTATCAAAAGTGCCGAGCATCCAGACGTACAAACTCGATGCAATTACTTTTGCAAATATCTTAGCATATAAGTATAAATAGCAATCCATGTTTTGAATAGATTATTGAGCACGATACATAACGGTCTTGGTGATTAATGCAATAAAAGGAATTTGGAAGTTTCCCCATAGCAATGAGAGCAGCAGTCTGTGGGCTGGGCTGCTCTAGGGGATGGAAGAAAGAGTTTGGGGCTTAGGAGCCCTCCTTGGATGAATGACTGGACACTGCCCCCAGTTCCCAGGTCAGTCGGTGACCACCCCTCCCTTCAGCCCCTCAGGAATCTCACCATATATAGGGCTAGAAATAAATTAGCCTGTAGAAACTATTTTCTGCAGGCTGAATCATTTCAGTACAAATTAACCTCCGAGCAGAGGCAGCTGTGTATGTCACAGGCTCAGCAGCACACCCACACCTGAAGAAACACAGGAAGATTTTGACCATAAAAAAATAATTCCACAAGAGCAATTGTGGAGCACAGCATTCAACACGCATAAAACCCACAAGGTTCAAGTCCCACTGTGCTAAGGCTTGTTTCGGATTGCTACACAAAGTGAGACACGATGCCTGGCTGTGTCAGAGCTCAGGGCCAGTACAGGTTGCCCAGAGAGCTGCAGGATGGATCGATGCTGCAGTGGCTTCGCTGCTTCAGGCACCTAGAAAAGCACAGTTAGTGCTATTAAGGGTGACACTGGTCAGAAGATATTCATTGCCTTGGCCAGGCTGGAGAGGTGTGCCTGGAATTGTCCACTGCTGCTGCCTGTGCCAGGGAAGGAGCCAGTGCCAGGGAACACGGGTGGGCACTGAAGCTCAGCCATCTGTACAAATAGGTGATACAGCTTTTCCCAGGGAGGTTGCAGCCAGCAGACTTTCGAATGATGCCTGGGTGCAGGAGCTGGCAGCACCCAGGGCTGGATCAGCCCCCTGATTTGGAGGGTGGTGAGCATCCCGGACACGGGCTATTCTGTGCCTGCCAGGCCCCCAGCGGTGCTGGGCAGACCGGGCAGCCCACACGCGGCCACTGCAAGTGGGAGAGGCAGGAACAGCCCTAGAATGGAAAGCCCACCTGAAATCTGGCTTCTCTTTCCCACTTGGCAGGGACTCTCACCAGCAAGTCCCCCTAACAGCAACATCCAAACATGAAATGCTCGTCACTGCAGCTTGCTTGTTCCACGCTGGGAGGCCCAGAGTCTCCCTTGGAGCTGTTTAGCCTTAATTTCACAAGGTGAGATGAGAAAGAGGGTCAGCGATCACACGCCATGCCTCACAGCCTTGGGGAGAGGGGCTTGGGGGATAAATCTCTAGGGAGATGCAGAATCCGGGCTGTTTTTCTCCATGTGCTGGTGCACTGAAGGCAGAGGTAACATCTCATTTTACAAACCCTACCACCCATATCTTCAGGTGCCCAGACACCTTTAAAAAAGCCCAGCTCCCAGGGATGAGGACCAGCTTGCTAACAAGTTAGATACCTGAAGCTTATCAGCCCAGCTGCCTCCATGGACAAGGAGAAGAGAGAAGGATGTGAAAGCAGTGGCAGAGCTCATGCTGTCCTGCAAGCACAAAAGGTCCTTACACTCCCCACTACACGGACTTCAAGGGACCACAGTCCTCCAGCAACTGCCAAATCACACCAAAAAATCCCATACAGAAGCTGAGCAAAGTCAGGAGGTTATTTTTGTGGGAAAAAATATCTGCATTCAGTGATTTCTTCGTGTGTCGTGAGTTCCTCCCAGGTTTACCAAAATATTTATAAGAAAAAAAGTTAAAAGGAGTTTAAAGTGGCAAATTATTTTAGCACTTTTTTGCAACTGAAACCTTAAAACTGCTTGAATTTGGAACAGAAGCATTTTAAAGAAATACTTGGTTCCACCAATCGTTTGTGTGTACATGCTCCATTGATTTTTAACGCACTTTCTAAGATGCCCTATTCTCTTCCTCCTCATCTCCAGCCACTGATCTAGAGGGACACAGGTGTCTTGTAGGTCCTGTGTCACAACTGCCAGCCCCCTGTGGATGTCTCAGACGCCCAAGGGCATCTCCAGTAGTGCTGGGCTCCTCTGCATGAGATCAGAGCCATGCCAAGACCTCCACTGGCTGCAGCAGGAGGCTGGATGCACAATTCACATCTAGATCCTTACATTTTGGTGCCTACCACCCACACATGTCTCACTCCAGCATCAGCCTTGGACAAACAGCCCAGCACAGGTCACATAGGCTCTGCACACATGTTCAGCCTCATATGACTTCAGGGGCAGACTTTGTCATCTGAGTCTTCGAGCATGGCCCCAAGCAGAGGCGTTTCACAGCAGCACAACCCTGACGCATCAGTGGCAGTTTTAACCACCGGGGAAGTTTGCAAAGTCTTGACATGGTGCAGCTAACACACTCCTCAGGCCACAGCTGCTGCATGGAGACCCCAACGAACTATGATCATCACCCCCGGGAAAAACTACATCCCTGTGGCCGAGGGGAAAGGGCAGGGCTGAAGCTTTTGTCCATCAGTAAACAGAGGACATGACCAAGATCAGCTTGTCAACCGCTGCCAGAGGCTAATGCTGTCATGGGGAATTAGCTTTATCCCAGCAGGTCAGACGAAGCACGGCTGCTGGCACGTGCATAGTCCCACATGAGGTCTGCCGTGAGGGAGGGGCATTCTCCAGCCACAGTCTATTGAGCACCAAGCCCATCTCCCCAGGACCAATCCTCCAGTCACCTCCCGAACGGTGAAAAAAGGATAAAGAAGGAACAAGATGCAAAATAACAAGGAGAAAGAGGACACAAAAAGTCTGAATTTGGCATAAGAAGAACGGCTAAAGAACCATAAATGGGACAGGTGGAGGAGGAGGTGAAAGAAACAGGTAGAAAACCTCTCACTGGACATACTGTAAGGGAAGGATGCTGGAAAAGAAAATGCTTGTGGAAGGAATGAGTGGGAAACCCAGAGCAGGAAGAAGGAGTCTCAGAGCTCGGGTGGCAGGGCAGAGGGGACGGGTGAGGAGCAGGAAGGGAGGGATGTGATGGGACTGGTGGAAATCTGGACAGAGGGGCCAAAGGAAGGGGGTCTGGGCTGATCCTGACCTTGTTCACACCAGGCAGGGTTGGGAGAAGGGAAGAAGGTCCAGAGGAGCACAGCCAGCCCCAGTTGCTCCATCTCCCCTGTGGCAGCAGCAGGGCTGGCCAGGATGTCGTTTTGAGACATTACAAGCAGGTCTGCAGCAGCAAACCTTGAATGCCTAAATCACTTATCAGAGCTTGTGTTACAGAGACAAGGCTTTGAAGAGCATTATGGCTGCATATGGCACAACCCTGTTCACAGCCTCCGACTCACACACAGCAAAGCAAAAGGGGACAAGACTTGCAAAGACACTCAGCTCTGGTCCTGAGGAAGGGTCTGGAGAAGATACCTTAATCCCTAGTCCCGTGTGTGACATTGAGCAAAGCACAAAGGGTTTAGGATTTGCTAATGGGAGAAGCTCTGAACTGGCGCATGAAACTAAAAACTTCTGTGCACCAATAGGGGGGTAAAAACCAATTGTGAACATATTCAGGATGAAAATCTGACTTACAGCCATCACTGATGGTTACCATAACCCTCATGGACTTCACTCCTATAGGAGAAGCAGTGGCAGAAATGACAGATTGACTTTCAAAACAGCATTTGCTCAGTTGAGGAAAGCCTGATGCCCACAGTGACAGGAATGAGATGGCTCAGATACTCCCTGCCTCTCTTCTGTAGGGCCAGATTTAAAAAAAAAAAAGCAGCTGTGCCACTGTTTGTTTTGGAGTCCAAATGGGACGCAAGCTCATTTATCATCTGGTCTTCAGCATCTCTGGATCTCAGTTCCTAACCTGTAAAAAAGCATATTTTCCCTCTCTGGTGTCTTTTCTTGGCATGTTTTTTCCCTGCATAAACACCTGGATCACAGACTATCTGTAAAGGGGTAGCACCACATTTAGGTAGGGCCTGCCCTCACAGTTTCACAACACAGAAAGGTCCCAATGTCTACTGTTTTTGAATGCAATAAATCTTTTCAGGCAAGGGAAATTAATTCTCAGAGGTGGAAGAATGCTACAGCACACAACTTCTTAATATGCACCCTGCTGCTTTTAGTATGTGATGAGACTGAAATACAATCATCAACAAATGAGGTACTGTAACTGGTTCATTTGGACAAACCAGTTATGGTATCTTGTTTGATGATGGTGCTTTTGCCAGTGTCTCCACTGCTGCATTTATGTCTCCTTCTGCCTCAATCAGTGCCTGCAAGTTTGCACTTTGGTCCTGGAAGCCCATGGCACTGAGCTGCTCCATTTGCTTCTTAAATCTGGTCTGTGGCACCTCCTCATCCATCTCCACCTGATCATCTGCTTCATCCTCATCTGACACCAAAATTGCATCATCCTCAGACTCACTGCTTTGTGCCGAGTCATCCATGCTTTCCAGATCCACATTTGAGTCCTCCAAGCTAAGTAAAAAATCTGGTACTTCTGTTGAGAGGGTTTGTAATCCCAGCTGGACCTGGAGCAACGCCTGCAGCGCTCTGGGGTTTCTCAGCAGGGATGAAATCTCAGTGTTCTCCATTGCTGGTGGCAGCTGCTGTGCCTGTTGATCTTGAGGTGGAGAATTTCCATCACTTGATATATGAGCACTATTCAGCAGTGTTTGTGCTGGGCTGTTGGGGTTCATTAATGCACTCTCCAGGTTGTGCATGAGTTCTGGGTTTCCTGTTAGCTGCTGAACCATGCTCTGAACCTCCCCTGAGTTGGGTACCACCGGACCTGCTGCAGGACCCAAACTCAGCAAGGCAAAATGGTTGCCCATGCTGCTGCTGGCAAATTGGCCATCACAGTCATCTGCATTATCACTGTCTCTGTTGGACCACGGATCCCAAGGGTTGGGTAATGGCCTCCGGTTTTCAGTATGGGCTGGTAACCTGGCTCCACTCGGGGGTGGGTTACTGTCCAAGGAAGCAAATGGGTTGCTGCCCAGCTGTGCCTGCACATTATCCAAGATGGGCTCCTCAATTTCCCTGTACAGCTGCTCCAGAGCTGTGTACCCACCAGGGATGCTTTCGAGGTTGTTCATGGCCAAGTCGTGGTTCCTTATCATCTCTTGCATTACAGCAGGACTCCTGCAGGCCTCTAATATTTCTCTGATAGTATGTGGGTTGGTAAGAACCTGACGGATCTCGGGATTTTCTTCAGCCAGCTGCTGCATCTGAGGGTTGGACATGATGAGATCCCTGACAAGATCAGCATTGTCAAGGACATTCTGCACAAAGGTGCTCTGCACCGTCTCACTTATCAAGCTCTGCATGGACACATCTTGTTCTTGAATGCTACTCACCAAGTCCAACATGTCTGTTGAGTCCAGGCCCAGGAGATGTGCACCTGTCACCCCAAGGAGGAACCCTAGCAAAAATGCATTGTTGTTGATGGTGTTCAGATCCAGGCCTGAACTGAGGATCCTAGACAAGAGGTTCTCCATGGTCTGGGCCACTATTTTCTGGCTGGAGGTCAACAGCTCGGACAAGTTATGATGGATCAAGCATGGGTTTTGCAGATCACCTATGCTTCCCAGGTAGAATAAATTGGAATTACTGTGGCTGGGAGGTGGCATCAGGGTGGTCGTTCTTCCTTGATCTGTCAGGCTGTCCTGTGGTTTCTTTTGGGACCTGATGACCACGTGGATGCTGACCCCACTGTGAACTCCATGCTGGCTCAAAGTCTCTTGATCCTTGAGGATTTTCCCAGCAAATATCAGGACCAGCAGATCAGGGGTTGTTTTGAAACGCTTGGCAACTTCTTCCTTAAGCTCCTGGATGGTGCTGCTCTGAGCAACCTCAAACTGCTCCTTCTGCCTGAGGGTCTTCACAGTGATTTTGATGATATTTGAAGAATCCATGGTGACAAAAGGTTGACTAGTCTCCACTGCCCCTTTCCTTTTGGACACAGTGGCTCTGAGACCAGGACTGCGCTTTGGTCTGTTGAAAAGCAGAGGTGCTGGCAGAAGGTGGGAAGCAACAGTGGGCAATGGCTGCCAGGTGAAACAGGGGGGTGGCTGTTGCCCCTGCTATGGTGACAGCTGCGGGGAGGGACAAGTGACACAGGGACAAGGACTGCCTCTCCCCACAGGGCAGAACAAATGCACATACCAGCCAGATGTTGCACAGCTGCTCTGCTCGCTCACCACCCAAGCAGTCCCCCCAAGTTCCTTGTCCCGCTGTGGCCTCCTGCCCACATAGAATTGCCATGCAGCTGTCCCTGTGCTATGACATCTCCACTGATGTCAGAGTGAGCAGCAATGGCCTGGGGAGGGGGCACCTCCCTTGGAGCTGAGCTCAGGCTTCCTCGCCTCCACAGTCCCCAGCCAACCTAGTCCCTGGGGCACAGGGAGGACCATGACATGGGAAAATCCGGGAAATCTGGAAAATTTGTACCAAATAACTTCCACTCTCCACATGCCCTATATATATGGGTATAGTCACTGCTGGAAAATCTACTGTTGCTCTCATGAGCTTCTCACAGCAGTTAATTATTCTCATTATTCAAAATAAGACTTTTATTTCTAATCAGAAATTGTTTGTCTTCATTTTCCATTCATTCAAATTCATCCTTCTCAAGGGCATTACAATGATCCATAGCATCGGATGTTTTCTCCTGAGACTTCCACCCTGCAATGAAGATGCTTCTACAGCTCTTTAAAAATTAATATGTTTTGCACTCTTTATAGATCAAGAATTTTCTCCAGCACTTGAATAATATGTCTCTTCTGTCTCCCTCCTCTCCAGACTTTTTTGCTATCTCTTAAACCACCGACTCCAAACCAGAGGGCAGGATTGCAGCACTGCTCTCACCATGAGTAAGCCCACCCCCTCACTGCACTGCATGACTGACATTAGCCTGCTCCCCCCTAGCAATTTGTTTTAAGGCTAAAACAGGCTGTGGATTACTACAAGCCCCAGATATGTCAGCCAGGCCAAAAGCCACCGGCTTATCCTCCACTGAGCCCAGCAATGGGTGTTTTTTTAGAGATCTTTAAAATGTCTCTGGTCAGATGTGCTTTATTCCCTGAGCTCGTGTTGCGCAAGACAGAGCAACCCCCTGGGGTACACCCCAGCCCTCAAGAGGCTGCACTAAAGCACTCCTAACAGCCACGAATTGCCAGAACAGACCTCTGGATCCGGCCCTCTTCTCTGCACTTACCTGCTGCTCTGGGAGGGTTTGCTGCTGCCCATTTCTGCCTTCAGCTAGGGCAGTGCAGTTTCAACACACGGTGCCACTGACCACCAGCGAGATTGTTCTCCTGTCTTTGTTAGCCAGCAGGTTCACTGCTGCAGGTTTTTCAGATGAAATGTCTCCTTCCACATTAACCACAGCACATGCCACAACTAACCTGTGGGCACACACATAGGAAGCCACCGCACAAATGCAAACATCAAAACTTCTTGTTTGCAAACCATCAAAATGTTGATGTCTGCAAACCACTTCAGCTGGCGGTGCGGTGCCACACTGCAGCTCTGGAGCAGACTGGATTTAGGGCACGAGCAAAAGCCGAGTGCGTCTGCCCCTGCCCCTCTGTGCCAGCCTCAGAGCCCTCCCCTGCTTGGAGGGGAAACCTTCGGGAGGGGGACAATGTCCTCCACTCCTGCCCTCCCACCCCTGCCCGTGCACTGCAAATAGCGACTGCACCACAAGGCTGCATTTCACCCCTCTTCTTCCCACCAGCACAGACATCTGGGTGGGAAGACGCTGTGACAGCCCACAGAAGGCAGAGTGTTCCTCACCTGCTTTATACATCATGTAAGAAAAGCCCATCTGGCCTCTGGGGCTGGTGGGCACCACTGAGGGGAGCCACCCCAGTGGTCCCTGAGAAAGGCATGTCTGAGAGGAGCCGTCCCGGTCAGCTGTGAGGAGAACAAAGCATCTGCACAGGGCAGGGCACAGAGCAGGACGGTGCCAGGGTGGAAATCACTGACCGCAGGCTCAGGTGGCTCCTCTGAGCTGGCCCTGGGCATCTGCAGCCCAGGTGGGCTGAGCGGAGGGAGCAAGGGTCTCTGCGTGTAGGTCGTCTTGTATTTGTCCTTCCAGACAAAAGCCGTTCCTGCTGTCTGTGCAGGAAGCCTATCCTACCTAGAGAGGCATTAGAAATACCCCTGCCTGCAACCCCTCCTGCCAGCCTCGCTGCTGGAGAGCTGAAGCTTTCAAGGTGTTAAGGAGGAGGTGCTTCAGCCCAAGTGGCGAACCCGAAGGCTGTGCTTGCGGGCCGATGCTGCTCAAAGATGAAGCTCCTCATGGTGCAGGTCTTGCCACTGCGATGGAGATGCTGTTGCCTACTGCTCTTCCCCGAACCAACTCTCAGCCATTATTGCTGTTGAGCAGAGTTGGATCGAAGTGCTGGTTTCTCCAGATTTTCTCCCCCCTGTCTTACCCCTCTCATTATTGCAGCAGTGGAGAGGTGTTTCATGGGGACTAAGCAGCGCTGGCGTGTGCTGGGGGAAGGAGCAGGACCTGTCCTGGAAGACAGCATGTCTCTAACTTCCCCTGGTCCCTCCCCATCCCACGGACAGCAGCAGGCACTGAGGTTTCCTCCCAGCTCACCATAAGTTTTCAAAAATGCGGACCTTGGGACTGGGTGAAGTAATTGAGAATAAGCTGAGGGGAACATGGACCTGCATAGCCCACCATCACCCCTGCACAGCTACAGGAACACACTGGGACCCTCACATTGGCCCATTGGCCAAGCATCAGCCAAAGTGCCCCCACCAAAACGCTCCTTCCCTCGGATGCCTGAGCTCCTCTGGAGCCACCTCCGCTGGGACTGCAGCCCCCTTCTCTGATACAGCCTGTACCCCTCCTCCTTAGGAGTATGACACTGCATTCGCCTCTATTAAATTAGCTGTCTTTGCCTCATCTAAAAACCTTATTAGCAATGATTTTATACTTACTTCTACACAACTGATAATGATCATATATAGCATCAGACCCAGCGTCCAATCAGTCCCTGCTGAATGTCCCCAGAAATGTACGGAAAACTAGCTCTCAGTGGGCAGCTATCACTGAAATAAGACTTTGCAGTTAGCCAAACTCCATTAACATCTGCTTTACTTATTATTTGTTTGTTTGTTTGTTTGTTTGTTATAATGAGGTATATATCACAATATTCTGAAAATAAAAAAATACTCACAGTTGTATTCAGCCTTCGGGTAACTTTATCACCCAAATGTGGAAGTCATCAGAAAATGAAATGACATGATTCTACAGAAGATAACACCAAAAATAAGTACTGACTGTCATTAATTACATTCTTGCCCTTTTTACACTTTATTGATCAAGTCTCATATTCACATTTCCATTATTTTATTTGGAGCTAATGTCAAACTAAGCAGTTTCAAATTTCTTCAGTAATCCCATTTCTCCTTTTTAATATTAGCACATATCAGAGAGGGTTTCTTTTTTTCTGTTTTCTTCTCTTTTTTTCACTAGTTTTGCTAAGCCTGGAGATACCTGAGGATGACTTGCAGGCCTGGTGGCTCTTCCACCAGCTCTTCTGGACCCCCCAGGCACACAGTATCCAGACCTGCTGATTTCCACTTGCCTGAGTCCTGTTCCCAAAGGCTATGGACAGGATGAATCTGCAGTTGAAAATGTGAATGGAAATGTTCACAGGCAAAATCTGAATTGAAACGTGCACCACAATATAAAGAAGTTTGAGGTGCATTGGAGACTTTGGGGTTGCCCAAGCTGTCTGTAAAATTCAGCAAAATTTAGTCAGCAGGCATGCACCAGAACTACCGGTACATCTGGGAACCTGTCCAGCCCCTCTGCAACAGAGCTATGGGTTGGATGTTGAAGTCTGCTGAACACACTTATCTTGAAAACATTCCCATCTGGTCCACATTTGCCACGTCCCCACTGTCTTTCATTCATTTCCCTCTTTTCAAAGCTTCATTTCACCCCTCTCACTGGTAGACCAGCTCGGTTGCCCGTTCCCACCTGCCCAGCTATGCCCTGCTGCCTAAGCCCCCCAGCCTGAGCAGGTGAGCCACGTGCTCCCAGATCTGCCTTGTTCTCACCCCGTAGATGATGGGGTTGAGCATGGGCGGCACCACGACGTAGAGGTTGGCCAAGGAGATGAGGACATGTTGCGGAACGCGTTGGCCAAACCGCTGCGCTAGGAAGGAGAAGAAGGCTGGTGTGTAAAACATGGCGATGACGCAGAGGTGGGAGCCGCAGGTGTGCAGAGCCTTGGGGGAGGCACGTGGGGATGGCAGCCCCCAGAGACACCTGAAGATCAGCGCGTAGGAGACGATGATCAAGATGGTGTCCAAGCCAGCTGAAAGGAAGCCAGCAGCTACCCCGTACCAGATGTTGACAGAGATGTCAGCACAGGCCAGGCGGGCCACTCCAATGTGCTCACAGTAGGTGTGGGGCATGACATTGTGCCCGCAGTAGGGCAGCCGCTTGAGGAGGAAGATGGGGGGAAACATGATGCAGAAACTCCTGATTAAAGTCACCACACCAACCTTGCCCACAACAGAGCGCGTCAGGATGGTCTTGTATCGGAGGGGGTCACAAATGGCGATGTACCGATCAAAGGCCATCGCCAGTAAAACAGCCGACTCTGCCAAAAAAACGAAATAGATGGAGAACATCTGTGCCAGGCAGCCACTGAAAGAGATTTGGGTAGACAGAGACCAGAGGACGCTGAGGGTTTTGGGCACGGTGGCAGTGGACAACAGCAGGTCGCACACTGCCAGCATGCACAGGAAGATGTACATGGGCTCATGGAGGCTGCGCTCCTTCACGATGGTGAGCAGGAGGACCGAGTTCCCGAGCAGGGCCGCAGAGTACATCATGCAGACTAGGATGGAGATCCAGGTGTGAGACTTCTCCATCCCAGGTATCCCCACCAAGATGAAGAATGCAGGGTGGGAACCTGAGACGTTGGGTGTTGACATGGCTTGATGCAACACTTCATGTTGTTCGTCGCTTGCAGGAGCTGTGTAATGGTAGGAAGGTAGGTAGGAAGAAAGGCTCTAAGAGCAGCTGAACTATAACCGGGATACAAAGGGGAACTGAACTCATGATTAGCATTGCTCAAGGCACGGACACTTAAACTTCTGAACCATGTTTTATCTGGAAGTGTTAAATATTGTGCAATTTACTCCATCAGGGTTCCTCACCACTATTCAGGTTCCTACATACTGGCTAGGTACTGTTATTTCTGCCGTTTGAGTCTCTGAAGCAAGGAGTCTTCTGCCTGCAACTGCCTGCAGCTGCTGGGAACTAGAGCAAAATATACAGGAGACTCACTCTTGAAACAGTGATCGCATAAATGCTTCTCTGGGTGACATACTTGGATGTGACCACCATTTATGCTGCAATTGAGAAATCTCCAGGGTTGGAAATATATTATGGAAAATTCTCTACTCTCCCATGACTGCCACAAAGGAGGCATGTCCATTGCTCATCCTGCTCTGGGACACCCTGCTTTAGTGACTCAGAGCTGTTTGAAAGCTACCTACGAAATCAGGACACAAGGAGCTTGGTTCAGCCCTATTCTCCTTGGGATTTTGCCTGCCTGTATCTGCTCCTATGAAAGGTCTGTCTCTGCAGCTGTGTGTGAGCCCACTCCACCAAGAGCAAGGTGAGCGAAAGGCAGGGGAGAGCCCCTTTCATCCCAAAAGCTCTGCTTCGTAAGAGAGCCCCAGACAGTAGTGTCTGATCACCCAGGTATCTGGAGAAATTCTTTTGTCAGAGATGCAAAGAGACAAAATTAAAAGCCAGCAGCAGCAGAGCATTATCAAAATGTCCAGAGTCTAAAAGGGGATTTACAAGTGTCATGGGGACTAACCATGGGTTAGTCTGTGGGTGTGGGTCTGGAGCTGCCACCTTATGCACTATGTCCATGGAGCACGAACCAGGGATCTGAGCTGCTGCTGGATTGCCAGGTGCTATTGATCCAGTACAAAATAAATAATGAAACCCCCTGAACTCCCTGGCACTGGGGACTACTGTTTTAGAGAATATGGAAAATTTACAGGCAAACTGCTGTACTAGCTCCCACCTAGTCTTCAAGTACTAGAGGAACACAAGTCCATTCTCACTCCAAGTGAAATCCCTTTGCATCCAGTGTGTCTGGCAGAACTGAGCAGGAGGAGCATGCTACTTCCATCCCCTTGAGGAACGCATTGCCCAGTGCCCTCCCTGCCACACTTATGCAGGGAGTTTGGGATAATGCAGCCAGAACCGCTGCCAGGAAATGTTTACGTATCTCTGGCAATGGTATCACACAATAAATGCTGCATGGACCCCTGCCATGCCCCATCTCTCTAATCCATCTCTACTTCACCAAGCCCAGTTGAAACAATAGTGCCACGACCCAGCCAAATCACCCACCTTCTGTGCCAGCAATGGGATCCATCTCGGGCAGAGCCTGAGCCTGGGGTGTTTATAGTGCATCTGGAGAGTGCCCTGGGGCACCGCAGGGCACGGACCGTGCTGCTCATATCCTGATGCAGGTGGCAAAGAGCACCGGGGACACCACCAGTACATTTTCCCCAGGTATTTCCTACAACTGTGCTAATTGGGTGGGGACTGCACAAGCCCTGCAGACTTTCAGGTTGTCCCTGAAGCAACCTCAGTGAATCCTCACCACCCCATCACTCATCACCACCCCAACCACAGTAACTTCTGCAAAATTCATTGCCTGGTCCTGGATCCCAAAGGGGTTCCCAGGGCTATGCATGAGCCAGCCTGGGGCAAGCAGGGACCTGTCAATCAGGTATGAGTTTTACCCTCATCCTTGTCCTAGACTGAAAGTGCTTTGGGACCAGGACCTGTTTTAGCTTTTTGTGAACCATGATGGAGACGAATTTGGGAGCTCTGACATAGACATCAGCAGATATTCCTGTTATAAACCTTTTAGCTGATTTTGTCCTCATTTCTGATTTTAGAAGAGAGTAGTGAATTTATTGGACTACTGTTCCTCCTCTAGAAAGCTGCGGACGCCCTGAGCAGACTGTGTAGTGGGGTCAGGGCAACAGCAATCAGCAGCTTCCTGACTGCCACAACCCTTCGGGGGAGCTGTCAGGGACCTCTGGGACAACAGGGACCTCTAATACATGAGAGCAAACCAGTCAACCAATAACTCCATCCTGGCTGCCGAGTTACCATCTCATTTTAGCCAGGACAGCTTACAGTAATGCGCTATTTATTATCTGCCTGTATGTGTAGTGGGGATTTTTACTAATTAACTAACATTTGCTAAGACATTATGATGATGGAGGTGAGATGAAGTAAAATCATTAAGCTTTGCTACTCTAATTTATTACCCACAGAGCTCTGCAGATGAAGAACAATTAATAAAGCACAATTGTTCATAAACAGCAATAAAAACGAATGGAAATGTGGTACTTTAACTGGGAACAGTCAAGGCTTTGTTCATGATGAAAGCTGTGCTTGTCTCTGTCTATTGAGCAAAGCATTCAAATACAGCTGAAGAGTATTTTCCTCTAAAGCATATGCTTAGAGCTTGACTCAGCACAAACCTGAAGCATGATCTCCACTTCAGGTGCGGGCTTGACTGCTTCTCAGTGCACATAAGCATGAAAAGCCTGACCATGCATTCACTGAAGACAAAGGAGTGTTTCTTACAGTAACTCCATTGAGTTCCACTTATCTCCCAAAGTTTTTGAGATTTCATTTACTTTTTGCATGTGCTACATGGATGCCATGAAAAAACTCCAGTCAAAATCCCTTCCTCCTCCCCAGGAAAGTGTCCCTGCAATCCAAACATGCTTACAAATAGCCTACCACATCAACTGAGCTAAAAAAGAATAGGTCTTTCAAGAATGGAAAATTAAATAGAAAGTGCAGAAGTTCTGGTTTCACATCTCGTGTGAGTTATTAAGCTAACATTTTAACCACATTAGAAATATAAATCTTCACAATCAGCTGGCTAATATCCCATTATGCATGCCCCTTTGGACATGAATTGCTAAGCTAGTGATTCATTGACCCAGGGACATTTGCCTGTGCAGTTTGCTCCCTGACCTGGCCGCCACATCAATGCAAGGAGCAGAATGGCGCAAGGGCTGTGAGTTTAAAACTGCCTCCTCAGTTGTATAAAACTGTTCTTGGAAACCCAGAGCAGAAGGTTCCATGAAATGCAGTCATCTGGTACGATGACACACAGCCCATCCCAACCAAGCTGGCTGCTAAAATGCCAGTGAAAATGTGGGTTCTGGCAGGAATGCATTGCTCCTGAGAGAGGATCCCCTGCGTGCTGAGGACCACTCACTGGAGTAACATCACCCCAAGCAAAGTGCCAGCGAGGGAGTGCAGTAACGTAGCATCTGGGCCAGCCCTGTCCTGTTAGTGCCATTCCCTACCTATTTTCCGCTAGTTATACTTGGTTTGGAAGCAATTTGGAGGCAGGTGTTTGGCATTTGTGCAGCACCTGCCCAGGGAGATCTAACTCCCACTAGCTCCACGATGAAGATGATGATGGCACAAGACTCCTGCGCATTTGTAAGAGTCCCTTCTCAAGACCCTGCTCAGATTCACGCCACCTCTGAGCACACACACCGTTTTAGCTGCACTGCTGCTGTGCTCAGAGTTAAGCGTGCACTTAAGTTCATTGCTGAGGAGAGGCCAAAGACGGGAAGCAGTGAAGAATGTGGCAGAAGTAACCGTGTGAGTTAAAGTGTGTAACAGAGACACCAGTAAGCAATATTGTTCTTTAATATTGACAAATTTAGATGGCAGCTCAATTGTTACTAAAGCTGGCCAAAAGGCTTTCAGAAGAAAACTCTTCAGCAGAGGGCTGGTTTGTCACAAGTTTTTGTTTTCAGGTAGGAAGGCTGGGCTGAAGGAAACCTTCTGAATCGGCAAACACGTCTGTTGCAGTCACGAGCTGTCTCGCATCTCACCCGTACCTCCAAATCTGCTGTAACCCCTGTGACAGCTGCTGTGCAGCTACTCCAGGTCCTCCATGCCCTAAAGACCTTAAAGCATCTTTTTCTGCCTAAATGCATTCATGTGCTGCCTATAACAACTTGCTCTCCTGACACATTTTCTTTCTCACAGCTCCGTCTCATATCAGAAATCATGCGGACTGCTTTGTGTCAATACCCTTTCTTTTGCAAAGAAAGCCAACACAAACACAAATGTTTTGAGGACATTAAAAAAATCCAACAATATGAGCAGCTTTTGTAACAAGCTCTGTTATCTTCACTGTTAAGCAAACAGCTTTTAATGAACAGACTTTCATTTCCCCTGTGCCTGTCACAGGGTTCCCACCTTTGATGAAATTGGAAAAAAAAAAACCAAAACAAAACAAAGAGAAAAAGAAATTTGTTGAAAGAGTTAAGAACTTCTGGGGGTTTTTTTATCTGAAATCATTAATCTCTTTCTTTCCATTTTCTTTTGAAGTTGTAGCAGCGTTACCAGGATGACCGGAGCGGAGCAGGGTTTTGGTTGCTCTATCAGTGTCATCTCCTGCGTCATTCAGCTGTGGACAAGCCTGGTCCCAGAGAGCACTTGTTGCTCCTGCTCTCAGTCAGGGACATTGGGCTTGATCAGCTGCAACCTGAGCCCTCAGCGACCTGCTAGCTCCTATCCTTGATGCAGGCACAACATTTCGTGGAGCCCAGAGCTGGGGAGAGCCATTCCCTGGCATCTTGAGGGTCACCAGCGCCTCCAAAGGAGGCACCTCTGAGGTCCAGGCATGTGGCAGTGGTTGCCTTCGAGGTGGCTTTCCCACCATGGGCAGGTCTGAAATGGCTTTGCAGCACAGTGAGGCTGTGGGCTTGTCAAATGTCCTCTGCCCTCTTGGTCAGGGAAAAAAGGATGTTCTGCAGAAATGGCTGGATGATCTGCTCCATCTTGTCACTATGGGCATGAACACACCAGAGTTTTCATCAGGTCTCACAGCTGACACAGGGTCAGAGCATCCCGGCTCCTGACATTGCTGTGAGAGCTGGACTGCAGAGCATGAGCCTTCAGAAAGGACTCCCTAATCGCTGCAGTCAAAAGACTCTGGTTTCTGCCTGGATGAGAGAGTTGTACTGGCCAGACCCAAGGAAGCCCCTGAGCTCAGGAGGGGACCAAAAACTGCCCAGAGCCCCGTGCCCCAGAATGGTGTGTAAGAGAGAAGTGCAGCTGCCAGTGGGTATGATGCAGAGAAGAGAAGCAAGCATTTGCCTCAGCATCCCACCCAGTAGAACATGAAGGAAAGCATGAAGGAAAGGTCTCTGGGCTCTGATGCATTCCCTCCTCTTCCTCATCCCGGAGTTCCTTCCCACGGTGGAAAGGAAACTGCTGCCACAGCTTTGAAAGATACTGGTGGTTTAATGCTTAACAACCCCTGGGAGCCACCAGAGCCAGAGGAGTTCATGGAGGGGCAGCAGTGGGACCTCTGCAACCCTGCATGTTGGCCAAGCCAGGGCTGTGCAGGGAGCAGGCTCAGCTGCTCCCAGGACCATGCTGCCCAACCTCCCTGGAGCAACCTGCTGCAGCCGTCTCTGCCCTCTGGGGCCCTGAGCAAGCACCAAGAGCATTGCCCACCCAGAGCCAACAGCAACTCACACTGCAATTTTTGCATTGGGTTTCAGAAGCCTTGGCATTTAACAGCTGAGCCAGAATGGCCATCAAGACTCTGCTGTCAGGACGAGACGACAGACAGGTCCCATCTGAGCGTGCACTGCCTGCCAAGTCAATGCTATGCTAGATAGACCATTCAGGGGAAGAATCTCTAGGAGAAACTGGTAGCAATGAAGGTGCTGATGACCCAAGCCCACATTTCCAGAAATCCCACCACCCTCAGCTTCTCCTGAACCTCTTGGGCAAACCTGTTCTTCCGGGGCGAAAAGTGCTGCAGCGCTCGGTGCTGCTTTCCAGATCCTGTCCCATGTCCTCCATCCCTCCAGCAGCACTCAGCACCTGCTCCCCAGATCCTGTCCCATGTCCCCCATCCCTCCGGCAGCACTCAGCACCTGCTCCCCAAGCCGGGGCAGGGGCACTCCCCCGTGGGGCACAAGAGGCGGAGGACACGCTCCCGGATCTGCCTTGTCCTCACCCCGTACACGATGGGGTTGAGCATTGGCGGGACCACGACGTAGAGGTTGGCCAGGAGGATGTGAACGTGACTTGGGATGTGGTGGCCAAACCGGTGTGTGAGAAAGGAGAAAAAGGCGGGCACGTAGAACATGAGGATCACACAGAGGTGAGAGCCGCAGGTGCTCAGGGTTTTGAGACGAGCCTCCGGGGATGGAAGCCGAAAGACCGTCCTGAGGATCAGAGCGTAAGAGACAGCGATGAGCACAACGTCCAGGCCAGAGGAGAGAAGAGCTGTTGTCAGCCCATACCAGACATTGGCTTTTATGTCAGCGCAGGCCAAGCGGGCGATGCCCATGTGCTCACAGTAGGTGTGGGGCATGACATTGTGTCCGCAGTACGGCAGCCGCTTCAGGAGGAAGATGGGTGGGAACATGATGCAGAACCCCCGGACAACGGCAGTCACAGCTATTTTCCCGATCACCGAAGGGTTTAAGGTTGAAGAGTACCGCAGCGGGTCACAGACGGCCACATACCGGTCAAACGCCATCGCCACCAGAACGGACGATTCCACGATGAAGCTGAAATGGGTAAAGAACATCTGTGTAATGCAGGCATCAAAGGAAATTTCCCTGGCACTGAACCAGAAGATCGCCAGCATTTTGGGCACTGTTGTGGTTGAAAGCATGAGGTCAGCCACAGCCAGCATGGCAAGGAAGAGGTACATGGGCTCATGGAGGCTCCGGTCCGTGATGATGACAAAGAGGAGGACAGAGTTGCCAAACACCGCAGTGATGTACATCAAACAGAAGGGGACGGAGATCCAGATGTGGGACTCCTCCATGCCTGGGATGCCCGTCAGGACGAAGGTGATAGGATCAAAGCTGCTTTCATTGAGCTCATACATGATGCTTCAGTCCTCAGTGTCAGCCTGACTATGCTCTGTGCAAGAAAGAGAAGGGATAAACAATGCCTGGGGAGTCTGGTGTTAGCCCATGACCACCTACAAATGTGTACAAATTGGTGCATACGATGTCCTATTTGCAACTGCCTTCCAACCTGAGCCATTTCTGAAGGCCGAGGGGTTGACTCGCTGTGTTTTGCTGTACAAGAAATCTATTCATTCTTTCCTATCAACCCTACAAACTGTGTCTGTAAGAAAAACATCTTCTCTGTCCCTCCATTTGCACCACAAAACAGGCCAGGTCCTTTTCTATCTCCACTTTACCCACTGTCAGAGAAAGGCTTGTAAAAGTCATAATTACTTGCCTTGTCACTGACAGCAGGCTATATATCTGTGTGCACCTGGAAAGTCGAGTGTCTTTGTTAGGACTGTGTGTTTCTTCAGGGAGATGAAGTAACACAATGTCTCACTCTGTTACTGAGCAGTGACCAGTTCATTTCTGAGAGCTCCTTGTACAAATATTAAGATAGGAATAAAAACTGTACCAGTACCAACACTGATAAATATCTTGGATGTGGCTGACGTTCAACTCAACCTCTAAAGGTTGTGACCACCCCTGAAACTTCTGCTGGACATGTTACTCCCTGTATTTCCACCTGTATAAACATGTTCACCTGTTTGCAAACACTGCAAAGTGCTTTTTGTGCTTCTTCCCCCTCCCACAGGGATTTCAGAGACCCAAACACTGGCAAACACCAAGGGGCAAAGGGGAGAGCTAGGCTGGACTGTCAGCCCACATCCAGACCTTCTGAACAAGCTGGAGTAACTTTCTTACCTGGCAGATTCCCTGCCTTTTCCTTCATTCCTTTTCCTCTCCTTTGTAAAGAGGGGCAAAGACACAGTGGGCTACACAGCATGATCTTTGGACGAAGAAGTGCTGGCCCAAAATGCAAAGCAACAAGTGCTACCAGGGCAGCCAAGTCATAGCAATACTCTGGAGAGATACCCCAAGTGTAGACTTCTGCACTGATGCTCAGCCGACACCAGACCTTTCCAGCCTCTGAGCTCAATCTCCTGCAGTTTTCCCAGTTCCCAAAGTGCCAGGGTAGCCTGAACTCGGAGCACAGTCCCATGAAGGGCTGATCAGCCTAAGGGTATTTTGCAGATTTGAATAATGCAAACAAGCCAAGCCTGCAGAGTCCTCTGTGGACGCTTTTCCACAAGAAGGGTTTTGAGGAGAAGGAACTGCAGGACTGCTGGTTTTATGTGCTTCCCCCCATTTTGCCCCTGTTTGTAGGCCCACCCCATCCCCTGTACATGTTCTATCACACACAAGAAAAACCCTAGGCCAGGGTTGGGATGCAGGAAAATTAGTTTGATTTGGACCAAAGCTACACCTTCATTCTTCAGACCTGCTTGCAGTCTGGTTTATTTTTATTGCAAACTGCAGGTATCTAAGTGCAAGACACGTCTGCATTTCTAAGCGTTTCCATTAAGAAGGATTCTTGTCCTCTATGAACCGCAAGTCCACTGAAAACATCAGTCAGTATAGAAAAGATCTTCAGCTCATCACAAATATTTATCCAATTGTCTCTTCCACTTTTAAAACCACATAATTCAACAGAGGTGAATAAAGATAGACTAGGTCTATGATTGTAAATTAAATCAGCCTGGGAACGTTCCCAGGCACCAACGCCAGCCAGCCAGTGCCTGACTGGATATGGTTTACAAAGCAGTTCAGCAAGACTTTACACCTCCACTTCTTAGTGATATGGAAATATATTTCTCTTACCCGCAGCTTTACTTCCTTTCATTCTTTTCAAACAAGAAAGCATTGCCCCAAACACCAGTATTTAATATAAAATGACTCACCAAGGGCCAGCCCCAAAGAGGAACGAGGAACCTCAGCCCTGATCAGCGCAGAGCTGCAAGGGAGTGCAAATCCCTGTCTGCGCTGCAGAGGGCTGATGATATTAATCCTTCCCCCTCCTGAATCTTAGAAGGAACATCAGCGCGTCAACTTGTGGAAGTTTAAATTGCTAGTGCATTAAAGATTAACAGCAGTTAACACTCCCAGGTGAGTCAAGATATTTCCTGCTTTTCCATCATTTGCATTGCAAGTGTTTTCACTCTGTCCCTGCCTAGGCACCAGCTACGTCTCCCGACCATGACGAAGACTTGAGAATGAGAACGGCACAGCATGCTGCCCGAGCAGCGCTCCCAGGCTCCAGAGGAGCATCTCTGATGTCTGGGAGTGTTTTATCCCCCACAGGGTGAAAATTGCCTTGTTATACCGATGAAACCTCCCAAAACAGCCTCTGTGTTTTGCTCGTGCTGCCATGTGCCTCTGTGGGAGGGGTTCCTCTGCCTGCCTGACTCCAGCCCATGGTCAATGATCTACAAATAACAAAGCCTATGAGTGGCTGTGAGCATAAAGCTGCCTTGATGGTGTTGCAAAACAGAGAAGGCTGCAGAGATTTCTGCACAGTCTGAACTGCTAGCCTGAACTGGCATCAACTGGAAAAACAGAAACACCACAGTTACATAATTTATAATATACTGTTACTGCAAAATAATTTTTACAGTACACGATGGTGGGAAAAAAAAAAAACAAAATTGAAACTATAACTCTGTCTGTTCAAAAGATGCAAAAAATGAATTAAAGGCGATCTGAAAATACTTTGCCTGCAACCAACATGTTGAAGACCCATCAATGCAGCAGAAAAAAGGGTCTGAATACATAGGACTGTGTGAATGAATGATTTTTTTTCATCTCAGGACCAAATCAAAATGATTGAAAGTAATTGTATTTTTTTGATGAAACAAAGGACTATGAATTCTGTATAACTTGGCCTGCAGTGAAGTGTTCATCATTCAATCATTTCTCATTTTGTTTCAGTGCTGTAGTGCCTCAGGTTCAGAAATAATATGTAACCAATACAGGCAGACAGAAAAGAGATGCCTCTCTGGTTTTTTAGCAGTCATATATAAGGATGGATTGTCTCCCCCCACCAAACTGCCCTGCCCTGCCCATCGTGTGCCGAGTCCTCGCTGCCGGAGCTCCAGATTTTATCTACCTGGAAAACACCCAGCAAGTTTTTGGATGCTGCTTTTGTGCCATTAATAACAGCAATCGTACTCGGTCCTGCCCAAGTCCCTGTCGATACGTTTGCTCAGGAAGCTGGATTTGCTTCTGAAATATTGCAGTAATTTCCAATTTAACATCCGCTGCCAGCGAGAGGCTGGATCCCTGCAGTGCCCGCTGGGATGGGCAGGGAAGACACACGAATACCCCCGGGTTTGGGGGCTGCCCGTGCCCCCGGAGTGTCGATGCCAGTCCAGGGGGATGGAGCCTGGTGCCTCACCGGGGCTCAGGCAGTCATGCTGCTGCAGAGGGGTCGGGCAGGAGAAGACCCGTGGTGTGAAGGGCAGGAAGCCTGCAAAAGGGGGGACAAGATATCCCCAGGGAATTCAGCATGGCACCACGGCGGGGGGGACAAGCCTTGCCCAGGCAGGGCTTGTGCTTTTTCGCCGCTGGTCACTCCTATTGCAGCCCGAGCCCTCAGCAGGAGATGCTGGGGGGGAGGACGGGACGTGCCTGTCCATCCCCCTATGATGGACAGCAGCATGAGGCGTTTGAGGGCATCACGAGGAAACTCGGTTTCTGTGGGAATGGTCCAACACTCCTGAACATCTCGATGTTTGCAGGACCCAGGATAAATCTTGAGGAGGGCTTGTGTGCCAGAAAACCCACCCATTTTCTGTCAGCCAGTCTGATAATCATTCTCCCGTCAGACAATGCCTCACGTTTTGGCACCTGCAGGTGCCGGAGATCTTTCCAACCCATGTGTCAAGTTCATCTTATCAGCATATGGCTTTTAATTTCCTTTTCATTTCTCTCCCTGTGGTTTCTAAGGAACAGAGCTGGCCCAAAGCCCTTCTGACCAAGGAAGAGCTGTTCCAGTTAGCTGTTAGAAACAGGGAGGAATTCGGATTTCATAGATTTCACGTCAGAGGGTATTTTTAAGAAAAGGTGGTGTACTCTTTAGCCACACACTAATTAAAGAGGAAGCTGAAAATCCAGGTGTCTTCCCAAAAAATGTCTCTACCGGTAGTGAGGGATAACCTATCTCCAGAGAACACTACAAAAATATTAAAGTTACAGGTTAAAAATGTTTTATTCTTGCAAAAACTCATATACATAAGGGCAGACACCAGAGAAAAGAAGAGCACGGCTTGTCCTCTGTGTCACAGGGACCCAGCACACATGGGGAAGAACCAAGCCGTCACCGTGCCTTGAGGGTGGATCCAGCCTGCCAAGCACAATGCCAGCGAGGAGCTGCAGCCTGGGCAGGGGCTGCAGGCACAGCCTGCCCTCCTGGCAGCAGAGCCCAGACTGCCAGCACGTTCAAGTCTGAGCAGTGGCCCCAAAGCTGCCACACACCAGGCAGTAAGCACCAAAGAGCTGCCCGTGCTGCAAGGGTTGAATTGCCTGCTCCACCTCAGGTACCTGGAAACTCTTTCTTTATACTGCAATTTCTTGTTGTCTAGAAAGGAGGAGATGTGATAACAGCCTGCAAACGTGTGACAGATTACTGTGAACTGGCAGGGGTGCTGCTGTCCCTGGGGGGGTCCAGAGACAAAGAACGGTATTTATTACTGGGGTCGGACACTGGGAAAACATTAGGAAGTTAAAGTCAGAGGTGAACACTTCCAGAGGGAATGGAGTCTGCATCTCTGGGGATCTAAAAATCAGGTTAGGCAAATGCTGATCAGGAATGGCATAAAATTGAAAGCAGAGACAAACACAGGTCAGAGCTCTCCACCCTGGAGACTTGTATTTTGGATGCCAAGCAAGCCAGGCATGAGAAGGGCAGAGAAGCAACTCCTCCACGCCAGCCCCTTGCTGTATCCGTTCGTCAGTGTTACCCAATTCTGTCGTGGCACTTGCAGGATGCTGCCTGAAGAACTGACTCACCGAAAGCACGCAGGTGACCTTCGAGGCTGACAGTGCCACAACAGTACAGGCTGCAGGGTCCAAGGCCCAAAGAGCATCATCTCTTGGAGATGTGTACACCTTGGACACCAGAGCCTTTCCCCCACCTACAGTGATGACAGTAATGGTGTAAACATCTGGGGAACAGCAGCAGAAAGCATCAGCACAACCCCACAACTGGACCTAGTCCAACACGATCCCCAGGAACTGGCTTGGCTTCCAATGGGGACTGGTGGAAGCGAGAGCTGAAACCCAAAGTGGGGCATCCTATGTCAGTCCCTTGAAAGCCACAAGCTACGCGTGGCTGGGGTCTGGTCTGACAGCTGTTGCCCCTACGCTCCTGGCCGGTGGGTGTCCAGCCATGCCGGGCACTGCAGCAGGGCTGGTCCACCAGCATCCACACCTTCTCTTGTGTAAGTGGTGGAGCAGGGATGCATATCATGTGTTTTTCTGGTTCTTCCCCTCTAGCGACAGAACTGCAGGCAAGCAAACAGAAATTGTTGAGACTGCCAACCTGTAAATGCAGCGGATTCACCCACCAGGCTGCAGATGGCATCATCTGAACCACCTCATCCCCCAACAGCTGGCAGAGAAATAGGGCACAGTCAGGGAAGGAGCCGCTGCCTGCAGTAGAAGATGAATAGCTCCTGAAAGTGCTCATTTTCCTCCGCTGGTGCCTGAAATGACTACTACAGGAAAAGATATTTTAAGTTAAGTGAGTTTAATCTGTCTCAGACATTCACGTGCATATATGGAAGAAGGTTCTGTTTGCTTTCCAAGTTTTTCCCTACAAAAAATGACACCCCAACTTATATCCTCTGTCACATATTTAAACAAACCACAGTTTTAAAGATCTTGCCAGAAGTAAATGGGAATTATATTTGTTTCAGAAACTATTGGGCAGTCATTTATTTCAGCACTTCAAAATGTTTTAGCAGCTAAAGTATTTCTAATCAAGTGCAATGGTAGCCTCATTTTACAGGCTGAATACCTGAATACCTTTTCCCCGCCATGTAAAATTATTTCATGTGAAACACTGGGGGTTTTAGCATTCCCATTATTTCTCTGAAATCTGGTATGGCCGATGATGGAACGAGGGAGTACACAACCTCTTCTCACTCCCTTAAATTTGCTTTGGTTTTCTTTTACTACAACCGCCTGTCACTAGGACAGTGCAGGGCTGCACTGCACATCCAGCACGTGGAAGGTCTCCCAGCCTTAGCTCTGCCAGCTGACCTGCTCCCTCAGCTGCGATGCTTCACTGTGGCTGGCTTCAGCCTCAATAACACCAAAGTAATGTTTTTTTCACTCAGTTCTTAATAGAATTGTTAAATTTCTTGCCCAGCAGGAACTGTAGAGTCTACAGCAACAGGGGAATTAAAAAAGAAGCTACAAAAAGTACTTGTCTCCCGTGAACTGGTTCTTGATTAAAGCCCAGTGACCTGGCGGCAGAGATGGACAGAGGCATCCCACATGGCAGGCGTGGGAGACGAGAGGCTGCACAGGGAAGGGCTTACTGCAGGTGCTGCACCCCAGACTTGCCCCCCATCCCTGGACTCAGGACAGGGTCCCTGGGAGGTCTCCTGGGCCCCGACCCACTCCAGCAGCACCTACTCTGGCATTTAAGGATATTCCCCTGTGTCCCTGGCAAGTCAGATTAACAGTTTATGCACTTTCCCACACACGTATTGTTGGCACAAATCTGCCACCAGGAGAAAACATGCCTAAGGAACACAGCTCCTGGCTCCGTTTTCAAGCATTTCCAGAAACCCAGAGACAAAACAACCTCTTCCTTGCTCTGCACCTCCTGCTGTCACCCGACCTGTGCAGGGGTACAAAGTGCTGCCGAGCCCCGGCTTCGGTCCCTGCGTCGGTCGGCGTCTCTCAGCAGCTCAGCTGTCAGCACCGAGCAATCCATCTTTCCCCAGCGTCCGCTATGGAGCACTGGAGCTTGGTCTTAGCTGGACATGGGGCCGCAGGACACCAAGGCATGCCGCCAAGCAAAGCAACATCTCCTCCAGCAATTTACTCTCCAAAGGCAGCTCTGGGAAACACCTGGGCAAAACAAATGCAACCATCTCCTCCCCTGGAGCACATACAAAACCAGTTGGTGGCCCTGGGTGTGCCTGGGGCCCCATTCCTATTGCAATGCACTGAGCAAAGCTCCAGATGAGCTGTCCCAGGCAGCTACAGGTCCTTGTACAAGCCTGGCAGGCTCAGCCGGTGTCTGCCGTGTCTGCACTGAGGGCTGTTAGCTGATGGACACAGCTGCAGTACAGAAACAAGCTCTGTTTCTACCGTACCTGCTGCAGGGAATATCTTCCAGATCAATATTATTTTAGTTCACAGTCCTTTAATTCAGGATGAGCTTTGGCCTCCTGCCTGACACAGCATGCTCTGAACACATTCCCAGCACACTATGCTCTCAGCAGCAAAGCCCAGGATTTATTTTGTGGACCTTCTGTCCTCTCCCGTCCTTGTAGGTGCCCTCTGGATGGACGTGCACCGCCACAGGGTCCACGGGGCTCCAACGGCCCCAGCAGCCAGTGAGGCGATAGCAGAGATGACCGGGTGGGATGCACACAAGCCATCACAGACCCCGGGTCCGTTGTCCCCCTGAGCATCACCCCCACACACCAAGGCTGGCCGGCACGGGGGCTCGGTGCTGCCTCCCCATTGCTGCACACAGTCGGACGCGTGCATGCAGCATTCGGGGACTTTGGTCCTGCCTCTGTCCCCTCCTCTGGTTGATGCCTCCACGAGGTCCCATTTCTCACTGTGGGGTGGAACAGGCGACTTGTCTGTAAGGATGCCCAGGTCATTAGTCATGGAGGGGATTAGACACACTTTTTTGGCCAAAACGAGGCAGAAGCAGACTATAAACATCTTAGTGAGAATATGGGCAAATCACGGGAGGGGATGGGCAGGGGTCTGCATTGCCATTTGTGGGAAATAAAGATCTCAGCACCACTTTGAACATGCTCTTGCTTTGCCCCAGACAAGGGCCAGGGGTGCACAGGCACAGGCAGCGGGGCAGTGCGATGCTCCTGCCAGGGAAGTTAACCTGGAGGGCCCGGATCGCTTGCCCACCACAGGCTTGCACCGCAAGCCTCTCAAGCTGATCTGCAAACCGCTGCATGCCTGATTTAGGCCCTTTCTTGTCAAGTCAGTGGAGAAAGCTCTGTGCTTGCTTCTCGCCTCTTGGAAGCCAGTGCAGAGGAATACTGTAGCCAGCTGGAAACCCTGCTAACTATAGTGCTCCGTGGGAATGCACTGTGAATATTTCCTGACACTCTTTACCTAAAGAGCAACACGCAGATGGTAAGATACATGAACTGGGGGACGATGCTCCCACCGAGCACAGACAAGGCTGCCACAGGATTACTGCTTCTGGTATGCGGCTCAGTCTGGGATGAAAACTCCCCTCATCCCTCCCCAATTTGGAGAGGGTCTCAGCAAACTCCCAGGTCATTGCCTCCCCAGACTGGTACAGTCAGGGCCAGGCTTTACCCTGTGGAGGTGGACTGGAGTGTTTGAGACTCTGGACTGATTGAAAACATGAGGATGTTTGTTATCTTCCACCCCTCTGGTACACAGAGCTTTGCACCAGCTGAGTGTGGCAAACAGGTCGTCAGCTGGTTTCAGGCTTGGAACGAGTGGTGATCCATTCACCTGTGCAAAACGTCAGTATGAGAGGGACCTGGCAGAGCCAGCGACTGCCTGCACTTCAATGTTCTCCACAGCACCGTGACAACGCGAAACTAAAGTTTCGCCTTTAAATTCCCCTTCTCTTTGTTAGCATCTTCCATGCAGGAAATGAATGCATCCTTTTTGTCACTCTTGGTCTGACATGGGCTAGTGTCAGCAAAGACAATACTTGAGCAGCACCCTGCAACACCCAGGGACACTGATTCCCCAGCCTGGCCTCTCCATCCCCATCCCTCCAGGGTCCTTTCCCCTGGGCCACCTCTCCCTTGTACCCCAGAGCCAGGGAATGCGTCCCCATGGCTCCTGGGCTAAGAAGGCGGTGGGAGAGGGAGGCCCTGGGCTTGCAGAAGGATCTAGGATCCTGGGAGGGCAATAGCTATGTAACAAGGTATCATAACACCCACAATAGTCATGGAAATTTTCAATGGGAGCCATGCAAAGAACTAGAAAAAATTCTTTTGTCTCTCTTCTTATGCATTGTGCATTTCAAAATGCATCATTTAGATTCCCCTCACCTCTCGCTTTAGGAAGGAACTCGAATTACACTGAGCTATCCAAGGCAAAAGTTGGGTTTCCTCCCAGCAGCAATTCCTTCTGCAGCCGGTAACAATGCCCCATCCTCGCTGCCTGCTCTGCCAGCACTGAGCCACTGTGTCCTAGCAGAACAGGAGCTGTACAGCAAATGGAGGATGTGCTGCTGCTAACGTGGTACTTAAACAAGGAGCTCTGGCTTTCGTCCCCAGGCCAGGACACTTCCCACCACGGGCCAGTTTCCTGCTGCCCACTCTGTGGCCACTGCCTCCCTGCATCCAGTGCCACGCACACGCCAGAGCGAGCGGCCGGGTGTCCCCAGGAGACACCCAACGCAGCCCCCAGCCCTTTCCCGGCCACGTGCCGCATCCCACCCCACGCCAGCACGGGGACCGGGAGGCTTCGGGGGGCAGGAGCCCTCCTTGGGGGATGCGGCATGCGCCCTTGGGGGACACTCAGGCGTCCAGCATCACTGGGGCTGCTGGGCTGAACGGAAGCCCAGGAGCAAGGACAGAGTCCCAGAAGTAGAGGATGTCACCGGGAGGAGGAAGCCCCTGCTCTCCCAGGCAGGTGGGTCGCACACAGGGGACTTCTCTGGGGCTGCTCTGAGGAACGGGAGCGTGCGGCTCCATGAGCAGCCAGCCTGAAAAGCTCATTGAGGTGCTCCAGCCTGCGCAAAAGAGGTGAGACTGGACGGCACCGTTTATAGGAGAGCGTTCAGGAGAGTCGACTCTAGAGGTCTCTGCGAGGCAAGAAATGCCGTGGTCCTGCAGACCCCGCAGCCAGGCCCTGCGGGGCTTGCGGTGGCGTCGTGAGAGGCTCAGAGAGACCCCCGCCATCCTCCCCGGGTAAGTCGCCTTTACACCACAGCTGGAGTGAGCTCTGACTTCATCAGAGATTTAAGGAGAACTACCCGAACACTGCCAAAGCCCTTCGCCTTTCGTCCACACTGCTTTACCGTGCATCACTACCAACACGTGTGTGTGTGCATCTAACGTGCACATGGTTTAACGACAGAGGGTTCAGAGCTCCCCTGGAGAGGCTGCCTGTGCAGAACCGGTGCATCCCTGTAGCCTTTCGGTCTGCTCCCAGGGCTGCGGCCACCTAAGAGAGCACAAAACCTTCACAGGAGCAGCAGTGCGGCAAGCTGGTCTCCACGTAAAGGCAAAACCAGAGATACTGTGAAGAGGAAACAAGGTTTGGAAGAAGTTAAGAAAGCAGTGCTGTCTTGTGGGAGTGATCCCAGTCACTGCCTCCCCACGCACCAAGCACGCTTGGTTAAAGCACATTGCCATCCTCTTCACTCTGTCCCATCTCAGTGCAAAGAGCAGTTGAGCTGCTCATCACCCCGGGGGTGGCGGTGACAGGAGCAAGCCTGGCAGATTGACAATGAGCGGGCGAGGATGTGTCAGGCTCAGCACCATCCACATGCCCTGCCCCGAGCAGGGCAGCCTCACCTGCTCGCTTTCCCAGGCTGAGCTCAGCCGGCTCCCACCACGGCCCAGGCAGTCACACTAACACAGCTGCTGTACCATTGTTTCCCAGGGTTTTTTAATCATTTTTATTTATTGCACAGGCCCTTTTCCTCCCAGCACCTGCAATGTGCAAGGAAGGGACTTTCCTCCTCCCCCCTCAGGGCACCTGAGTACAGAAAACCTGACATCTGGCCTGGATTAGACTTGGCCCCCCCTGCTGTGGCTCAGCCCCATCCAAGGAGAGTTCCTCCTGGCTCATGCTCATGCTTTTGAAGCGTCTCTTCCCCATCCACATGGCAAGCCAAGCACATCCCTAACTTGGGGCTGCATGCTTTGCTACCGGACAGAGGAACCTTTGCACTGGCAGAGGATGCTCCCTGCATCCCATGGGCAGAGCTCCTCGCAGCAGCAAGGTGTCCGAGCACACACCACTGCCCGGTCCAGGACACATCCCCGCTGTTCAAAGAATGGGTCAGCAGGTCAGCGCAGGACCCAAAACACTTCTGGCACTGCCCGCAGGGGTGCAGCTTCCCCAGGCGGGTGCACCAGTGTGTGAGGGGGTCAGACAGGCACCCAAAGCCCTTCCCACAGCGGCTGCAGCCATGCACCTTGTCCGCGTGCCCTGCCTGCTGCTGGCTTGCCTCGGCTGGTCCCACCATGGTCTTCCCACAATCATCACGGAGGCGCTGCTGGGACCCAGGGTGGCTGCATTCATGCAGGATAAGGCCCGCCTGGGAGCTGAACGTGCAGCCGGGGAACTGGCACTCCTCAGGGTGGCACAGCCGGTGCAGTGCCAGCTCGGAGTGGAAGCAGAAGGTCCTCCCATACTGGGAGTACTGGTAGGAATGCTCCTTGGTGTGGATTCGCTGGGGGCTCTGCAGGGAGGGGTGTGAGCAAAAGCCCCCCCCCCCCCAGTCCACAGAGGGGAATGGCTTGTCCACTGGCCAGGGGGGGAGGCGGGGGGGGCAGAGGGAGCCCTGATCCCAGCCGGGGGCTGCAGGGCTGGTGGGGGGGAGGAGGCCAGGGGTCTGTATTCCGGTGCATGGTGAGCGCTGCCTTGTGCGAGCAGCTCCTGCCACAGAGGGTGCAGAGGAGGAGGATAGTGGGACAACGGTGCCGGTGCTCCGGGGCTGCACCCGAAGTGCAGATGAAGGGGCACTCTGCCTGCTGCCCAGGGTTAGTGCAAGCCAGCAGCAGCACCCAACCCGACCCCCAGCGCAGCCCTGCCCAGGGCCCTCGGGGGACGCATCCTGCCCCCTCCCTGGCTGCCCCCAGCAGCTTTCACCTGGGGCCACGGCAGGCTCCATACAGGGCGTCCCTGCCTGCATGGCAGGCAGCAGCTCCTCCGCCCTGCCTTCTCCAGCCCCTTCTTCTCTGATGGCCCTAACAGTCCAGGAGGAGAGGAAAGGCCAGACATTGCCAGGGGCTGCAGAGGAGCAGACCCTCCTCCCCCTGGCACAGGCACTGCTCCCGTGCCCCCCACGGGTCTGCCCGCTCCTGGGGAGCCAGAGGAGGTCCTGCCCGGGCTCACCCTGCCAACAGCAGCAGACACTCAGCCAGGCTCGCCTTCCTCTCCAGGAGGCTCACAGCTCTGCAGGACATGTGCCAAACCACCGTTCAAAGCCCATCTTGCCCATTATTTTGCACAGCAGCAGCAGATCATACCCAGCGCTGATGCTGCATCATGGCCACGTGGAGCAGGAGGGGCAACTGGAGCTGAGCTCCCTGCCACTACGAGAGCAGCACCAGCTAATGGAGCATCAAAGATGCCCCAGCTGTGGTCTGGTTTGCAGCCGCTTTCCATGGGAACCTGGTGTCCTGCTAACATCCTGAGTTTAGAAATCTTCCCCAGGCAGCCCCGTGCCTCGCAGCCCCCGCCTGCCCCCACAACTCTAACGGGGACGCTGAAAGGAGGAACAGTAAAAACCATGCGGCGATGTGGTATTGAGGCTGAGGAGAGCTCAGAAGTGAGCAGGGCAGGAGTTGTTGTTTGGTTTCCACTCAAATGGTGTCTGAGCAGATTTCAGCAGAAATCAGCTGCAGTGGCTCTCCCGAAAGTCCCCTTTGCAGATCAGCTCCTCACTTCAGCACTGGGCTTTGTTCTTCTTTCATTTAATCTTCAAAACCAGAACACTAAAAATGCCCATAAAGAGATCAGAGGCACACAGAGCTGAACTCTGTATCGACCAAGATGGGTTTATTTGTTTTCTTCTGCTTCTCTTTTGCCGGGGGGGAAACAGTTCACACCAGAAAACAGGCTCAGGAAGACCCTCCTGCCTCTGGCTCCAAGGCCAAGGCCAGACTCTGCCATCCCAGTGGGCAAAACTGAAATCCTCCCTTCGTTCTTGTCCAAATGCACAATGTGTGGTGTTGTCTTTTCAACTACAGACACTCACCGAGCAATGGCCAGTGTATATTTAACCTTTAAGTGTTTTCTCCCAGGAAGAAGAGCACGGTGAGCATGGGATGCAGAACATGATGCTCACAGCTTATAACAGCTCAGTGGCAAACACTGCACATCCCAAAGGTCAAGAGAAGAAAGATGCGGAGAAACAGCAGCCCTGATGCTCAAGAGCTGTTATTTTTGCTCCCGGATTATCTTCCCACTGAGAAAGCTTTACCTGCACAAGGTGGATATCACATGGCAAAGCCAGGGGATGTTGGGCTGGAGGGCAGGACCGCCACCAGCAAAGGTTCAGCTTTACTTCCCAAGCTCTCCACTTACAAACTGCCACGACAGGTTTATCGCCCCCGCAAGCCACGAGCTGCATCAGGTACGAAAGAGCCACTGTGTGCTGAGAGCAGCCGTGCCACAGGCTGAGGACAAGTGGTTGTTATTCATGCAGCGCCGCTGAAACATCTTCCAGCGACACCGTCCCCTGCCCACACGGGCACTGGGCAAGCTTCCCTCCCTACCGTGGCAGCAGGTAAAAGGGTAAAATGAGCATCCCCCTGCCCACCCGCAGCTCTCGAGTGCTGGGGCATCACTGGGAGCATCAAGTGATTCTACAGGCTGGGACAGCTTTTCCTCCCAGTGCTGAGATGTGTGGAGCTGCTTTTGGCTGAGCAGCACCCTGCAAGCACGGCACAGTGGCCTGCCAGCACAGGGTCTGCGCCTGGAGAGGGTTTGTCCGGGCTCAGACTTCAACCTTAGCTTCTCCTGCTCACCTGCAACATCATCCTGCAGCAACAGCTCCTCCGCAGAGCCCAGAAGATCCATGAAGGGGGCTCATCCTGCTCCAACCTTTATCAAACCCTCCGAATGGGAGGCAGGGTACCCTGGCAGGAGAGAGCACGGGGAGCACACCCACCCTCGCTGCCCACAGGGGCTTGAGCAGTGGGTGCTCCACGGGGTCGGTGCCTTTGCAGAGGAGCTGTTTGTTCACTGTCCTCACACAGAAGGTAAAGGTGGGAGCCCACAGCAGCTCCTTGCCCACCACCAGGCTCTGCAGCACAGCCAACCCCAGTTGTTCAAGTGTAAACCTGACAGAGAAAATGAAGAGCTGAAAACGGCAAAGCCCAAAGCAGCGTAAGTCCGTAGGCTTGGACCGAGCAGCTCCCAAGCAGTGACTGAGCCCTGTCCCGCACAGACCTCAGAATCCAGCAGCAGTGCTGGAAGCTGCTCAGCAGTGGCTCCAGCATCAAAACAGAACACGTAGCCTCACTCAGGGAAGAGGAACAGAGGCTTCCCGGGAAGCATCCCTCGCCCCTAGGCAGGCACCTCATGGAGAGAGGGAAATAAGGGAGAGAAAGGCACTGGGAGGGCCACACCAGCCTTGGGGCGGGCGGGGGGGGGGGTGTTGCATTTGACTGAATAAAAACTAAATAACTAACTGCTTTGTGCAGGAGCAGCAGGACACCCTCTTTGCCTTGAGCTGCAGCGTGGGGACAGCATGAGCAAGACGACCTCCAAAATAGATGCATGGGACCTGCAGAGCACAGCAGCAAGAGCTTCCCGCAGGCAGCGCTGCCGGCAGCCTGCAGAGAAGAGCTGCCCCAGCCTGTGGACCGGGCACTGGACACCGAGGACCCTGCGGCATCCAGCATCACGGGCCATGCTCCCTCCGCGCCCGGGCGCGTTGGGGGGCAGGCTGACACAAGGACTTCTCTGTGCATTTTACATTTGCTTTGCATGCTGCCTGACCGATGGCTTCTCCAAGGCCAAGGACTCCCCAGGCTGTGCTGGTGCCATGTCCAGGGTGTGGGGGGTCCTGCTGGGGAAATTCTCTCCCCAAAATCACTAGCACGGCCCTGGCCCTGGCTCCAAGGGAAGGCACAGCAGGCATGACACCAGCATGGCACCACATCACACCCCTACAAAAACAAGGGTTTGGGAGAGCACATGTTCTTGTTTGGACTGCATTCAATCAAGAATAGGTTTCACTTCCTTATATTAAGAATTTCTTTTCTGACCAAAACATAAAAAATACTTAAGACTTACTAAGGAGAAAATATGTACCCTAAGATAGGAAGTAATTACTATTAACAGCATCATTATCACTGCTTAGCTATCCCTCAGCAAAGCCTGAGTTCACTAAAAGCACGCAGGCACCAACAGCTTCAGAAGCAACAGGGATTTACCAGCCTTTTAGATGATACCAGCAGCTGAAGTCTCTGGCTGCGGCTCATTGCTTTTTGCAGACTGATCCTCCTTGTTCTTTGTTATGGTATCTGGCAATACAAAGGCTTGAATCCATTTATATGGACAAAGCATTCCTTCCACACAGTTAATTTTAGCAACCCGTTTTCCACTGTCATTGCCCAAACCGATTCCAATAAAATGGGAAAAACATCCCTCCACAATGAGGATGTCACGTTCTGGCGTCCTCTTCTCCACAGGGCTGGGTGAGTGCCACGCTCGTGCTCTGCGCTGGCAGCCTTGCCCACGCTGTTCACTGCAGGCTCAGTCTAGCATCCTCCAAAGCTTGGATGGTCCAACACGATCCAGCAGTTCCTTTGGCCACTGATTCCCAATTCAAGGGTTTGTGAAGTGCTTGCTGGGGCATGACAGGATAGATACAGAAAAGATGCCCCCAAAGCAGAGGGAAATCCTGTGAAAAAGCAGTGCATTTCCATATCACAGTAGACTCACTCAGTCATGCTACAGGATGCGGTAGGACACAGTCACAGCACCAGAATCACCGGAACAGCAAGGGCTGGGAATAGAAAACATGCCAGCAGAACAGGCTGCAGGGTAGGAGATGCTCACTCCTTCGCCCTGCAGACCTGGAGGGCTGCAACTCATGTTTCTCTGCAGTCGCTGCTTGCTGGGATTGTCCTTCTCTGCCCACTGTCAGGAGCCTCACCCCTGCCTTGGGGACCCCTTAAGGACGAGGATAATTGGCATGGGTGATTCCTGGCCTTGGTCCCCACAGAGCCCAGATGCGAGGGTCGCAGTCTGGGCAGCCTGGAGACTCCACACATCCCTGTTTCACCAATCTCTTTGGCTTTCACTCCGTAAGTGATGGGGTCTAGCACAGGGGAACAGCCACGTCGACATCGGCCAGGAAAGCACGCATGTGGTGGGCATGCTGTGACCACCAAACCGGTAGGTGAAAAAGGAGAAAATGCCAGCATTCCTACAATGTGGAGAGCATGGAAATGATGCCGCAGTGGGAGCACCAGTGCTGGTCACCCAGAAACAGGCACCTCGGGGGCTGGAAGACCCTGAGAATCAGGCTGCAAGAGAGGGTGATAATCCTCACTGGCAGCAGGGCAACTGTTCAACCACCCATGACGCTGACTGCTCCGCTTACACGGGCCAGTCCAGCAGCACCCAACACTTGCAGCAGGAATGAGGGATAACGTGGCTTCTGCAGCATGGCAGCTGCCTCTGAAGCAGGAAAGTGAAGGGGAGGACAATGCAGAGGCTGCTGGCAAAGCTGCTGGCTCTATCTCTGTGGTACTAAGTGGGTCAATAAAGTCGTGTATCTCTGGGGATTGCAGATGGCAATGTCCAGATCAAACACTGTGGGCAGCAGAATCACTGACTCGGCAACAAAATAAAATGAACAAGAAGCACTTGGGCAAGGCAGGCACCAAAAGAAACATCCCTCACCCTGATCCAGAAAACAGTGAATGTCCTGGGCACCATGGAGGTTGATAACAGCAACTCTGCTATTGCTAACGTAGAAAGGAAAAGGTACTTTGGCTTGCGGAGGCTTTGCTGTCTTGATGTAATAAAGAACAAGATGAAGCTGCCTAGAAGTGCAATAATATACATTGAAAAGAAGGGGAGAGAAGTCCAGAGCTGAGACCTCTCCATGCCTGGGAGTCACACAAGGATGAACGTTCTGGGTCTAAAGCCAGTGTGACTGACAGACGGCATAGAGGTCTTTGATATTCTATTTTAAAACACCTGAAAAATAAAGTACAGCCTAAGAGAAACCACAGATCGCAGCAGACCTCAGCAGCGCTCACTGGGGGTGAGCTGCTGTCTCTGCTGGACCCAGCGTGAGTTTTACATTCACACCAGAAGCCCATTATGATGTGAAGCATCAAGAGAGACCATGCAGAGCTGGACCCTGGACTAATTTCATATGGCAGCTTTTCTCCCCCTTGTTCCTCAGGTTGATGAGGGACGGGGAAGCTGGAAGCTGCGGAATCCATTCCAGGTCACTGTTTCTGGTGGAGAAAACCAGAAACCTGAGGGTTAGTCTTTCTGTCTGCCCAAGCAGATTAACTCCAGGAGAAGTGACATCGGTGAGGAGTTGGGCTGCATGGGCAGTCCTCAGCGGGGTTTCTCCAGCCTCAAAGATGAGAGTTAGCCAGCACCAAGGCTTTGTGCCCCGGAGGGGTTCAGAGTGGAGACATGCCCAGCGCAGCACCATGACTTCTGGATGCACCTTCAGGCTGCCAGCAGGAGCCTGACCACTCCCGTCCCAAAGCATCGCCTGGGACTAAACCCAACCAGGAGACCTGGAGCAGAGGAAAGGCAACCAGGTTTGATCCTCCGGGAGAGGAAGGAACAGATGCCTCTGGGCTCCCTGTGACCCAGGGAGGGAAGGACATGCAGTGATGCTTGCGTAGGCACTTAGATTAGGCAAGAGGAAAGAGGGGGAGGAAATTCAGTGACAACCCAGCCTGCAGCGTGGATGTCGGCACTGAGGCAGCAAAGTTCAGGGAACAAACACAAATGGGGAGGGGGCACATAAGTCTGCCCTTAGGCAGAGCCTGCTTGGATGCAGGTGACCCGGCTTGCAGAGCAGAGATCATCCCCTGTTCAAGCCTGAGTAATGAAATCCAGCGGTTCCCCACAGCCTAAATCTCACGGAGCTGCCCGCACCTCTGCATCCCTCACTCTGCAGGAGCTGGAGGCCTCTGGCTCCAGGGCAGGGGGTCCATCCTGCTGAGCTGGGGGCTGAAACCACGGCTCACCACTGCTGGTCCCCTTCCAGATCAGGCTGGGAGCGAGACTTGGGACCAGGTCACCAGGGGGACATTTTCACCTGACTGTATCCTCCCCTCAACCATGTCCTTCATCGCCTGATGCAGGATATGTCACATCCACCTCAGGAGCTGGGACCTGCCTAAATCATGTGCCTGTACCTTCCTATCGCTAGAACATGCAGCGTGAGGTCTCCGTCCCAGTGCTGCATCCATCACCTCCACCAGACCCCAACAGTCACCCCCCTGTTCTGCTACAGAGCACAGCAGCACCCCCATTGCCTTGTGGATTCACAGCCCTCTGGTTTTGGGGGAGATCACTCAGAGTCTATCACGCTGTGGCAATAAGGAGCAGCCCTGGAGCCAAGGGCTGAACAAGAGGACTCACCAGCCCTTGCCTGGACCAGGAATGAGCAGCAGCTGTGGGTGACTGTGGTGGAAGATTTGCAGTGGTGATGTCTTAGAGCTCAGCACATTTAAGCTGCAAGTCCCAGGAGGATGCTTAGGCCAAGGGGAGCCGCAGGACTCAGGTCTGCTGCTGCTTCCAGATTCAGGCGATTAAATGTAAATCTGCCAATTAACAGTAGAGGTGGTGGAAGCAAATCCATTTGCAAATCCAAATGAGCAGGGGAGAGTGCAGAGAGGAGAAAACTAGTACAAACTACAAATAATTTTGGAGTAGTAACTGCTTGCTGGGCAGAGGACAGGCAGCATCCTGCAGGCGGGAGCTGGCAGAATTTAGTGGGTCAGACAGAGCACGGCAGAAATGAGATGTTTTGCTTTGCTTTCATCATGTCAGAAATAGCTGCTTGTCTTGGAGCTGTAGCTGTCCTTCTCCATCCATCACTCATAACAGCCAAGGCAGCCCATTCAGAGTGAGGTGGGAGGGTCATCAAACCCTGTGAACTTCTTACAAATCTAATGCCATCTGGTATTTTTCATTATGCAATGATCATGGTTACATTAATATGCAAGATGTAGGAGTGTTTAGACCTTGTGGCTGCTGAGAAAAATACTTTTTCTTTGCCCTCCCATTTTTCATCTCAAGTGTGTATTTGGCTTGCATTTTAAGCTGTGTTTTCCTTTTTGCCAGCATTTTCTGGGATGCAGATTTTTTGGTTCCCAGCTCACATGGAACCTCTCCCTTCCTCAGCCTAACTGACCAGTCCCTCTCGCTTTGGCAGGTCCCCATGTGCGCTCTCTGTGCTGCGCAAAGCAGAGGGTTCCTCACAACACTTCATGGGGGAACAGACTGAAGTGGAAGCAGCACCCAGGCACCGCGGTGGGGTAGGTTGATGAGCTGCAGATCCACACGGCCACCACGCATCAAGGCGGCTGCAGAGCCGTTTGAAGGCGAGTCCTCATCCTGACGGGCGTCAGGATGGATGCCCAGAGACCGAGCTCTTCCTCCCCTATGCATGGTGCCTGCCTGCAGCATAATTCAAAGGGAGAAGCACCACTGCTCCAAGAAGTGGAGCCTTTATCTGCCCAGCTCGTGCACCAACAGCAACACCAAAGCTCCACCACTGTGGCCACCTGCCATCACACCTCCTGGGTGGGCAGAGCTTGATGGAACATCTCTCCATGACCTCCCCTTCCCTGACACACCACAAACCAGCAAGGACCAGTATGGAGTTTGGACTCTGGTGTGAAATCAAGCCTCAGGCATATGCAATGACCTAGATGTAGTCCCAAAGTTATTATCTTGCTCTTGGTCCTCAACAACCCTCTTAAAAAATAGCCCTGCTGTTAATGGGCTGACTTCAGTAGACGTGTCACATCTACCAATACGCTCACAACCTACTTGACTGTGTCCCAAAAAAGGAGCCAACCCCTCCCCTCCCAGCAGACACCACAGATGGGACTGGGAGCCAAGTCACTCACTTTGGTTAAATGAATCAAACCAGCATCTCCCAGAGCACAAGCCAGGGAGGACAATGAGCCACAACAGGGGTGACGGTGGGGGCTGAACGCTGCAGTGACGGCAGGAGGGGAACACCGAGGGCAGAGGAACAGCCCCCCGCCCCGCTGTGATTTGTGTGTGCAGGGGACAGGGACGCTTCGGGAACCTGAGCAAGGCAGGTCCATCCTGCAGAGGGGTGTCCCAGTGCCTGCCGGCGTTCACCGCTCAGCAGGAGCATCTCCAAGGGGGTGCCACCAGCATCCAGTCCCAGCTGCTGTGATACACTAACATATACCATCTCCAGAGCTCACTTGGGGGAGTCGGGACTATTCAAAGACTTTGCTGCTGAGGAACCAGATCTTCTGCCCTGGGGTTCATGACCATTGACAGCTTCCCTGGAATGGATAAAGCTCGAATTAATCAATTCACAGAATAAGTGGAGAAAAGACTTTTCAGTCCCCCAGCTGCTCCCCCCCTCCCCGTGCACCTCCAGGACGAGACATGATTCAGTCCAGCTTCTGGAAGAAAGGTGTCCAGCTTCATTTAAAGAGGGGTCCAGGCGACTGCGTCCCCAGTGAGCTGTTGCCGTACTCAGCACCCCTGAAATCTGAAAGCACCATCCTGAGGGGCTGTAAAGGTCTATACGTATGGCCACAGCAAGATGAGGGTGACAAAGAGAAAATCCCATAGGGAAAGTCTCATGGCATGCAGCCGCATGTGAAATGCTATCTCAGCTTGTGCTGAATTAACTACAGCAAATATTTTCACAGCACACATAAAATGGCAAAGAATTACATATAATTACATGCACATGACTCATGCTAAAAGTGAAAGCCCTTCTTATCTGCCAGATGCAGACAAAGGGCAGCAGCTTCCCAGAAGTCAGATAAACAGCAATTCCACCACTGAAACCCCCGCAGCCCATTTCTGGAGGACCCTGAGCTCCCAGCTGCTCCTTGCTGAAGGTGGGAGCTCCCTGCCTGGTGTGGAAGACCACCCAGGTGAGACAGGCAGGGAGGGGGCTCTGGGACCTGAACCAGAAGGTGCCCCACAGCCTGGGCACCACAGCAGTACGGAGGGGAAGGTGAACATGGGATCAGGGCAGGTTTGCCCTATTGCAAGAAGGAGAAACAGCCCAGGGGTGCTGGAGGTGCGATAGGTGTGTGGCACAGACGGGGATGGAGACGCCAGCGAGCTGCTTCCCTCGACAGGGTGGCAGCCAGGACACTGGGGCTGGTGTGGGGCAGGGCTGACCTGGGGGCTTGCCAGGAGAATGGGCATAAAACCTCTCATTGGGTTTATGGGCAGGGGCTGATGTACCCCAGAGAAGTACGTAAGGCATCCATAAGTTCCCCCTGCAGGGACCATGCTGGTTTTCCCTGTGCTACTCTTGGGACAAGGCTGTAGGTCCAGGCTGGGCTCCAGGCTCCCCGAGCTGCCCGCTCACAGCAGCACTGGAGGCTTGTGGACCTTCCTGCCAAGGCTCATTTTTTAAAAAATCCATCCTCATTTCTGCCTGAGCAAACCAGAAATCTCAGCTTGACGCTGGGCATATGCAGAGCAGCCAGTAAAGACAAGCAAGCCTTTTTTAATTATTACTTACAGGCTACATATATTTGCTGCTCCCCACTGTGCAACACAGCACCCCCCACAATGCCTGCTGAGTAGAGGTAATTTTCTGAGCACATCTGCATTTTGAGAAGACCCTTTCACATGCCCTGCTCCTCGGAGTGGGAGAGCACTTGCTGGCAGCCCTGATAACATCCTCCCCAGTGCAACAGAGGCCACAGTGGTGGGGCTAGTGAAATAAGAACTGTAATTTTTTGTTTTAGGAGTTTCTCTTCCATGCCCTTTAAAAGCCCCAGCTACCTCCCCACTAGGTATCGTTTACCAGAACGTTTTTGCAAGAGCTCCTCTTCGCAGATTTAGTACCTGGCATCTCTGGTCCCCTGTGCCACCTTGCCCCTCCCTCCCAGCAGCCTCCACCAGCCAGCTCAGCTCACCTCCCTTCTTCTGTCCCCATGCCTGGCTGTGCCCGAGGGTCCCAGGGTCCTGCCTGCCTCGTTCAAGACTAAAATGCTCATTTCTCTGGCAGGTCATGCTGGTACATCCATTACTCTGTGTATGATCCTATAAGGACCCTGCGAAAGCATCAGTCCCTGCCCTCCCAAAGCAGGAGACAAACCGTCCATGCGAGGCTGGAGATGTGCCATCCAGATGGTGCAAGACAAACAGGCTGGCAAAATTATGGGAAAATAGGGAGTGGGGGAGATTTTCACTGACCGTGGGGTGATGCCATGCCATGGGACAGGGCTGGAAAGCAATGGCCCAAGCCAGTGTCCAGCAATAGCCCAGCTACATAGCTGCTCTGAGCCCTGTCTGAGCAGACGTCCAGAAAGGTGTGTAAAATTGCACTGGCCTGGGGAGCTGCGCTGGTGCCTGGCAAGGGCTTACGGGCTCAACCACTTTGTCTGCCTGGTGGGACTGTGCCTGGCAGACCCCTCACCTTGCCTTTGCCACGAAACCCAGCCCACGGCTGGTCTGCACGGGAGGAGGACAGCACCAAACCCCACCAGGCCCCGGGGGCTCCGACTGCAGCGCTGGCAGATCTACAGCCTCAGAAACAACCTCTCTGGCCAGGCAGGCTGCATGCCTGTCGCAGGCATATGACACTGTCCCAGCCACATTTCTCACGAGTACATCCCAAAGTGAGATTTCTCCCTATGGCATGGCAAATTCAAATCTCCCTGCACCCCTGACGCTGCTGGGCTCTGAGGTCTGAAATGCAGCACAAGAAGCAAAGGTCTCCTTCCCAGGCGCTTGCCAAGCCCCGCATAGCTTCTTAACTGCCTTTCACATGCTATTATTTAATTTAAAATTTAATTCTAGCTGCGGGCTGCCTTTTTCTCCTCTTGCCTTTTGTAAATGTTGTGCTAAAACTCTAACTCAGAAAGTCATTAATTGCACATGCATCCTGGTGGACTCAGCATCCAGGCTTTGGTGACATCTGCATCGAGCCACAGTGCAGCCCAGGCAGCACAAGCAGCAGCTCAGCCCCAACCACCTTCCCCAAGGGATTTCTAGCCGGCACATGGGGTGCCCATAGCCAGGAGTGATGCCGGCACAGCTAACACCTGCAGGAGAGCCATCCCAGCGGCACCTCTGGCTGGAAAACACCCGCTCCCCTCCTCAGTGCCGCTGCAGATCTCAAACCGCTGCGGCCGACACTTGTACCAGCCTTGTAAGTGTAGGCACTGCCAGGGCCATGCTTTAAATAAGCATTTTCAATACTCAAGTCTTTTCATTAGGTAACTCATCATTTTAAAACTTGTTTATTCCAACACAATATTTACTTGTTTTTTGTTTCAAATGGCATTTTTTCAATTTGTCTAAGAATTTAAAACATCACCGATTTTAGGTGCTTTTGCTGTAATTATTTCTGGGGCTGGCTGTAAGCACCACTTGTTTTCATTTGCATTGGAACTTGTTTGCACTTCTTTAAAGAGCTTAATTACAGCACATTATTGTTCTGGGGTTTGTTTTTATTTTTGCATTTTGCATTTTATTCTGTTATCTGATTTTTCCCTCCCAACACTTACTGTCCTTTTTCTACTTCATTATCCCTGCTAATTTACAGTCAGTCTGTGTAGCTGAGGGTGGCGCAGAGGAGGAACAATCCTGGGGAGCTGCAGAGGGATCGTGCAAAACAGCGAGCTCTGAAATTGCAGATGAAAGTCGATCTGCATCAATGTGGTGTGACGCATATGAGGGAGAACAGCCCCAAATTCACGAGCGAGACCCAGCTCTACCTATCCAGCCTTGGGGTTTGCCCCCCACCAGGCTCCCCATCCTTTTGCCCAGCTCCATGCCCTCGTTGTGTGGGTGTCCTGGGGGGCAGATGGAGGATGCTGCGGCCAGGCATGCCAGGGAGCGCAGAGGGCTGCGTGCGCCGCTGCCAGAGACACCAGCCCATGCTGTCCCCATTGGGGTGCGGGGGCAATCCAGCATCCTCAGGGAGGAGGCACCAGCCCCCCCCCCCCCAGGATTCAGAGCTGTGAACCCTCATGCCAAGGCGTGGGGCAGGGTCCCACTCAGCAATGGGGCACCAAACCCCTTCTGCCCCATGCAGGGTAAAGGCACAGTTTCCCAGGCATGGGCTCCACTGATGGCTGGATGTGGCCCCATGGACCAGTGGCCCAGGGCTCGCACGGCCCCTTCTGCAAGGCAGACGGGACCCGGACCCGCAGCGCTCCTCTCCAGGGAGCCCAGGAACGCTGAGGCTTTTATGGAGGGGCATGGGGACAGGACACGAGGCAGCAAGAGGTGGCAGGAGAAATTTCCGTGAGATATTGGGGAAAATACTTTCATCATGAGGGTAGTCAAGCAGCAACCCTTGCAATTAATATAATCCCAGACCTGGGCTTTCCCCAATAGGAAAGCAGCTCTTACCAGTGAGCCCAGCACAGCCTGGAAACCTGCAGAGAGCAAATCGTTGCTGACGCATGCTGTGAATGAAAAGCCTGGAGCACAGGCTTGGGACCGTGGTCTCCACTGGCAACCCTGCACATTGGTGAATGCACGGGCTGCAGCAGCGCAGGAAGCGCCTGGAGCTGGGAGCAGCCTAGGAGAAGCATCACGCGTTTGCCACATTCATGCTCTTCCTTCGGGGTCCACGTCCCCTGGAGTACAGGGCTGGAAAGACACTTGGCCTGAGCCAACAGGTTCCATCTTATGATCTGATAATAAGAAGTGGAGGAGTTCATAGGGACCTCTGTAAACGTTGTCCCCATCCTCAAGTGCTGTGTTGAGTCACTGCTCCCTGGCACGGCGGCAGCTGTGGGGTACAGGCAGGTGCCAGCAGCAGCAGTGCGTCTCCCACAGATGTGCCTCTCCCACGGGTGTGCCTCTCCCCCGTATCTATCAGGGTGGCAGAGCCCCGCGGGGGTTCTCAGGGCATCACCCTCGAAAGGGCAAAAGCTGCAGCCGCAGCACCAGAGGCCCAGAGAGCTGGCAGTGCAGGCGCTGCGGTGGCTGCCCTGCAGCTCCAAAGGGGTCACACATGTGCTTGTCCCCACGGCAGCTGCAGGATGGAGTTGGATGCTGTGGGCTGATGGAGAAACTCCCCTAGGACCTGACCCTGCGCTGCCTTGAGCAATCCCCAAGAGATGATGGATATTGTCCCAAGAGATGATGGATATTGTCCCAAGAGATGATGGACATTGTCCCTAGGAGATGATGGATATTCTCCCCTGTCTGCCTCAGGAAGCATTTAGCAATTCCCACGATGAGACCTGAAGTGCTTTAATGCTGCAGGTTCCCAACCCATTTGGCCTCCATCCGACCTCGCAGCGACACACCAGCAGAAGGCAGAGCCTCAGCGGGTGCCCCCAGCTCCCTGCGAAGGACAGGGATGGGGAGGGTGTACTGGCCCCGGTGCCCACACACACATGCGCTCCCTCTCCTCGGTGGAGGTGATATGTGGTGGCTCCAGGACTTTTAACAATTCAATATTCTGCAAAGCTGAAAGTATCGTTAATTTACATTACGCTTGAAATTTCTTATAGCCAGTACAGATACAATCATGCAGTAATCAGGCTTTTAAGCCTCATATCCCAGTAAGTGCTGAGGTTGTTATCTCCTAATTACTTCAGCAAATTTTAATTAGTCCAGAAGTATTATCTAAAACCCCTTTGCAGGGAAAGCCGTGCCTCCAGGGACAGACCTGGGACAGTAAAGGTAGAGGGCAATTGCTCAGTCTTGCTGCAGACCTTGTGCAGCTGAAAGGGGACTTTCCCCGGGTTTAAGCCCTGCCTCAGCAGCGATGGCCCTGCAACAGCCCTCTCCGTCTGTCTGTCCATACTGCCCTCCAGGGAAAGAGGGAAGGAGCACAGAAAATGCAATTCAAGGCTGTGGACAGAGAGCTTGGCAGTTCACAGGCTCCTTGGTGGTATTCATTCTCTGTAGGATTTGCATCAAGAGCTGAATAATTAACCATGGAGACAGCTTGTTTTGCTCCCGTCTTTATGAGAACAGAAACCCCAGATTGTGGTACAGTTCTCCAGACACATCACCCACACTCCGCAAGTGAACGGCCGCAGCCTCGTGAGAAGATTTCCATGTATAAATTATGAGAGCAGTGACAACGATCCCAACGACTGCTCACGCCTGGACCCAGCTTTCACGGTCCCCACTGGGCAAGAGGAGGAGGAGATGGAATCAGCCCAAGTAAGTCTAGAAACTTTGCAGTGCACCCTGAATCACTGGGAACCTCGATGAGCTCAGCAATGAGCTCACTCCGTGTCAGTGCCTTGATGCTTATTAGTTGTCTCATTTTAGGCATCTTGATAGGAAAATTTTGGCATATGAAAACATACTTTGGGGGCAAATCCTGTATGAAAAGCTGACATACCGATGTCAGTTGGACATTTCCAAAATAAGTATCTGTATTTTGTTGCAGTTCATCCAGCCTTCCACTTCCCTTTCTGTAACGTCGGGTCCTGTGGGCAGCGAGACCTGCCAACCCACCCCCACATCCCCGAAGCAGAGGCACAGGTCTCTGCCCGCTGGGCAGTTGTGCGGAGAACCTGGTGTCGTCTCCCCCGTTGCTAGGAATGGAGAGAAAGGAAGCCCACGCAGACTTCAGATAAGCCATAAAAGTACAAGGAGGGTCATGAGGGGGGGACCTTTACACTGAAGTGTGGAGCAACACCAGCACTGGCAGAAGAAAGGACTGCAGGTTTAGAAGTGAAACCGTGGAAACTGAGTGTCCTCGAGTGAAGGACTGGCAACGGTCAAAAATAAAATAGAGTGTCACTTAATAGAGGTGCAGAGAAGGGAACCAAATCAGTGATATGTGTGCATCTGCAGCACTGCCATCAGGCTAAGAAACAAGATGAGAGCTGCAATGTCTGGCCTTAACTGAAAGCACTGGTGTAATAAGTCTCCTAGAAACTCAACAAACGAAAGACGGCCACGAGGACACCAGTACCAAGAAATCTACAGAAAGAGGAAGGAGCCCATGCTGGCAGTGTAGCACATCTAGGAGATCTTCAGATTAAATTGAGTTAGTAAATTAAATTCCTCAACAAATAATGAAATACGCATAGGCTGATATTCAAACCTGAGGAGTTTAGTGCTAAATCTGCAGTAGCAGCTGCCCAGCCTGGGCGGGGGGGACGCACACACTGGGCAGACCTCACATGGCGACAAGGCTGTAGGCACACTTGATGTCTCAAGGAGCAGCTCTTCAGAAGCTCAAATCTGGAAATACAATCTGGATTTGGCCACCAGGAGCTGCTGGAGGGAAGAGCAAACCTAGCAGCAACCATGAGGAGCTGGATTCTCCATCCTGGGAGAAGGAAATCCTCATCGGCAGTCTGGAGACTACACAAGGATGTGGTGCTGGAAGACTGGCCAAGGCATACCTCCAACTCAGATGGCCAAAGGAAGGACAGAGGGGAGTTAGTCTGGCTAAACAGAGGGGTGGGATGGACAAAGATGCTGCAGGCACCTGCAAGAGAAGAAAATAGATGCAAACTCTGGTGGGCAAATGCAAGGCAGGCTGAAAGCCACTTGGACAAGCAGTTAACACAGGGCATTCAAACCAGCCTTAGACCCTTCTTCAAACACATCTAGAGCAGGGAGCACAGCAGAAAGCTCACAGGACCAAGGGGTGGTCCCGGCCAAAGGGGGCCCTCGGAGCGGATTGGACCTTTGAAGAGAAGATGGGTCAATTATTTGCATTTATCACTGATAGATCATTGCTTCCCCAGGAGAAACCAGGAGAGTCCCCTGGCAGACCCTCCTTGGGCAGTGGGCTGACTCCCACCATCACAGAGCACACCCCAGCAGAAGCAGTGCCTGGCATGGAAAGGCTTGTTCCTATTCTCTCTTCTCTTCAAAAGCACATCCACCAGCATCCTGGTGGACCTCACTGACTTTAGGAGGCCCTTGGGCAGCATCTTCATCATGGGTCTTTGTCACGACCTCATCTTGAGGGTCTTCATCACACCCCATGAGCATGGCACCATGATGTGAGATATGCTCCCAGCTCCAGTGGCCGGACCAAAACACAGGAGAAAAGCCCTGGGAGGCCACTGCCTGAATTCAACATGTCCTCTCCTTCCATCACGTTCACCGCTTACATCCAAATGAAGGGGAAGGCTCCCCTGAACCCAGCATGCTAACTGCATCAAATTTCAGCGTTGAGTTCCACCCAACACTGTCCAACTCATTCATGAGCCTCCATCACTTATGCTCTTGCCATTTTGCCTGGATATATGCTTTATTTTGTCATCTGCAATACAGTTTTGTCACATCTGCTTTCTACTTAATGCCATTCCACTATCAGCAGTATTTTCTTGGTAAAAGGCAGGAACTGTATTTCATGAATTTAAACTGCCTGATAACATCATTTTGACCTTTTCTGCTGCTGTTTTTCAAAACTCATGTTTAACCTGCTCTTTGAGGAAAGACATTGCTGCAGATGCCAGGAGAAGCACACCCATCCTGCCTCACCATTGTAGAGGAGGTGAACATCACAAACCAATAATTCAATCAAAAACATCTGCAGCATCTTTCAGCTGTTTGGTGGTAGCCTCATCAGAAGTGTATTTTTCATAACAAAAATGCAACTGTCATTGCATCGCCACAAGAAAGCACACTTTTAATAATTTACTCATTCATTCTTAATATTTTTAAATTCTTTTGGTACATAGTTCCTCCCAGAGAAGAGAAAAGAGCAAAACCATCATAGATCAATTACACAGATGGGAGGCTGGGTCAGTCAGGCTTATGAAATGCCCAGTTTGTCATCCCAAAGTCTGCATGGACTTCTGGAAAGAGCCAGATGCTGCCAGCTCTGCTCAGAGACCATCCCATTTTTAAAGCCACTCTCATACATTGATTTCAGACCCAATACTGTTATGGCTCCTTGTGTTTTAATGCTTCTTGCGTGAAATGGTTCCTATGAATTTTCTCTATTTCACATCATTACAGGAAGGGGAGGAAACTTTACCTGGGCAGAAGCATCATTTGAAGTTCGGCCATTTCTTTGGGGTGGTACCGGTAACAAAGTTGTCTCTGGCGTATGTTTTCATTTGTATTATTCAACCTTTAAGTAAACCTCCCCAGATTTACACCAAATGAGAAGCAAACACCCGGCATTCAAATTCTTCTGAAGTTGGGCATTTCCCCCATTCTATTTCTGCTGATCTTGCAATCCCTGCCAGGATGACAAAATTTAAGCCAGAATCCTGCTTACCAAAAATTACGACTGACAACTCATGCTAATTTGGACTGTAGACTCTGCATAAATACCAAGAGGATGCAGAAGAGGGAGCTCACACATTTGCAAATCAGAAGTAATTGCAGCAAGC